>NC_091744.1:59125249-59474416 GCF_043380555.1 Nothobranchius furzeri | reverse complement strand
TCACATCTGGTCTGAAGAGCCCAGCCCATGTTGACTTGTTTGGCTGGGTCCTTAGAAGGATGCATCCCCTGAATTTGGACACAGCACATGCATCATCTGTGGTGAATATGCATTCCTACATGATAAGTGGCTACACGGCTGTTTGCTAGCAACTAGCGTTCTAAATAGTTGCTCATCAGTGAGCAAATCAGCGTTTGCTAATGGTGTTTAGCTGCAGAGGCCTCCTGAATTTGGGTTGATGCCAAAAGTCAATCAGTTGTAGATGTACTTACCAATCCAGCCAAAAGTTTCATTATAATGCATTTAGTGGGTTGTGAGATGTTTTGCTGACAGGACAATAACACACACACATACGCAAACACACATACTTGTATTTATCTGCTTGTGTGGACCTCTATTGACTTCCATTCATTTTGATGACTCCATATGCCCTAACCCATACCCTAACCAAAACTGATCTAAATTAAAAGTTAATTCACACCATATAAAACCAAGTATAGGGCTCTTTGCATTGTGTGGACCAGCCAAATGTCCCCACCGTATGGAAATGACCACAGGTGGTAAAAGGCTAAATTTGTCCACTTAGAGACGCACACACATGGAAAATTGTATTACCTTTCTTCTGCAGGTTCTATCAAACGTGAGACTCGACTAAACAGAAGCTTAGATCTCATGTTCGAACATAATTAGAGGTTTTAGAGTGGATTTGATGATGTCCTCTTTAGAATGCATTCAGGTCTTTGATTTGTTCACATGAGAACTTCAGGTTTGTTAACCTGGAAAACCTCACATGAAAAATGACTTTTGCAAAGTTACTTTTTCCTGCTAATGGTTTCTTAACGGTGAGTTGCTGCACGGGCCATTTCAGTTAACTCATTTGAAGCACACTTTATAATGTTGTATTGTGAGCACTTGGACGCGTTTCCTTCTACTCATTCACACCTACTAATCATAGCTGTCATGAGAGGAGAGAGAGCGCTGTTCCTCCCTTACCTTTTCTCTGCTTCAGCTCTTTTCAGCAGCTCTCCTGCCGAGCCTATTTGACTCTAAACCACTCAGGAGATCAACGCTAAATAGATCCAACTTGTTTGCTTTTCAGGGTCAGGCCCTTTTATTAACAGCAGCTTTCATAATGCTTTTGCATTCAGTTTTTGCTTTCTCTTTACCCGTGTTTTTCCCCAAAGCAAGTATTTTTACAGTTCCAAGATTTATTTACAGAACAAAATGATGAATAACATAAATGAACCGAGTCTGAATTTGTTACATGAGTCATTCTTTTTGGATGTCCATAAATGAAGGACCTGGGATAATAATGTTTTGAATAAAAAATAAGATAAACATTTAACAAAATTTTAAACAAAAACAAGACACCGTTAGCATTCGCAATTATTTTGTATTTTGGCTGGTCCTGGATCATTTAGTGAGGTGGATTCTCTTTCTTTTCTGCTTCAGTCTGGTCTTGATTCAGCTATTTTGTCGCTGAGTAAACCGATTCTTAAAGTTCTGTTTAATTCTATCATCATTTCATGTTCATCAACTACAAAGCCACTTAGTGGACTCCACAGAAATACCCAAATCTGAAAGAAAGCCACATCCTTGAGACATTTTTAAAAGAGGAACTTCACTGAGAAACTCTTTTATACTTACTCTTTTGGTCACACTGAGTTTTTCATGCAGGCTGAACACGAAAATAGTCTCCTACACCTATCTCTTGCATGAGCTTCTGATAGAAAATAGATGGTGGATTTGAAAAACCTGACAGATCTACATCACACTGTCACTCAACATTCATGGACTCACCCATCTGGACTTGAAACGGGGAAAGACGTTGTTGGTTTAGCATCCAGGAAACAGCAGAGAACATCTCGGCTAGCAGAAGCTAACCGTTAGCGTTACCAACTCCACCACAAAGCAGAACTCCTTCAAGTTTGTGGAGAAAAAACATCCATGTCGCAAGTCAGCAGTAGAATCATGGTGCCGTTGTCCAATCCGAGGCAAATATCAGGAAGTAAGACTCCAAATCCTGCTGTCTGAAGTTACTTCCTCCTCTGAATTCTCCATGCAGAAAAAAGCACACTGGAGTTTTTTTGTCCCCCAGAGTTCGACTTACAAGGCTTTCGTTCCTACTAGAGACCACTGCTGTATTAAAATATGAGTAAAGTTTTTCACAATACAGTTATTATTCCAAAAGTGTCTTTCTATTATTTAAATATTTTATTTATTATTACACAAATAAATAAATTCTGCTGCCTCTGATGTTTTATTTCTTCATCTTTTTATGACACTCGATACATTGTTTGAGTCATTCTCACTTTTGGCCCCAGTTGTGCACGGGGGAGAAGTGAACCTGTGAACTTCTCACTGTGAGGCGACCGTGCTAACCACCACCTCACTACCCATGCAGCCCGCCTGAGTGTTTTCATACTCTTAAATTAAAATTCCTTTAACGTGACAGGGAAATAAGTCATTAGGAGCCTCACTAATTGCAAATCATTTTCCAGGAATAGTGGCCAACACAGAAAAGGAGCTGGAGACACTCAGACCTAAAATCTGAACCAATCCAAACAGAAAGTAACACCAGCCCTGGCAGCAGCACCATGTTTCACAAATTAATGAGCAGACAGCTCAAAACAGTGATTAACGTTACAAATTAATCACTCCTAAACTTCAAACATCAACTTTATTTGACTGATAACAGACAAATGTGTTAAATCTTCCCTATTTATTCTTGAATTTTTGTTTCCCATAAAGTCTTTATCTTGTAAACCACTGAACCTCAAATGCCATTTTCATTTTTCAGAAAGGAATAAGCAAGTGTGTTTGTGTTGTAGCTGTGGAGTGAAACCAGCAGCACTGATAGAAACCCACCAGTTCATCAGATCAAACGGGTTTATTAGTACATTTCAAAGCCGTCTGTGAACAATCACATAAATAAGAAACCTTTCTGATTCTGCACATGTACTTTCAGGTTTTTACCCACAATGCACAATGGAGTGTTAAAGAAGGGTTGCTGCTCCAGAGGGATACATCCTGAACATTGCCTAATTCATGCTCAGGGTTACCCAAACATGGCCTCCTCTGTCATGCATTTATTTGATCTGAAAGTAGCTGGAAGATTTCTCTGTTTCTGTTTCAGCAGCCTGATATATGATAATCCTGCACCAGCTATGCTTTTGGGTTGATTTCATATTTACAACTACATGTTGTTTTTATGTTAACCATAAATGTCAAGCTTTTGGAGACACAGAGTCGGGGAGGTCCTGCCAGGACAAAAGCGTGTTGTCCAGACTCAGTCTAGTGCATAGGTGCATTGAATCATTATTTTTCAGACAGGAAATACCTGCCATTGGACATTTTGCCTGTAAAATGTATTTCTAAGATGAAATGATTCTTGCCTAACATGGCTCTCTACACCCTTCTGACCTACTGGGTTTTTACTCATCTATTGGGTTTCTGGTAAAAGCTGCGAACGTTATTCGGTGTGTGATTCAAACGTGTCTTTGATCATTTCCTAACTGTAATTTGGAGTGATTGAAACTGCAAAATAACAAGTCTATAGCATCAGTCGTTGACCTGGCCTCATAAGGTGCCCACCACATTAGCATTTCTCTCTTGGCAGCTGTTAATGGTGGGGTGCACGGCTCTTTGCAGCGGTCTATGGAAGGAGAGCTGGGGTTGGGAGGGAGGAGTTTTTAACTCGTACTTGTCCCGCAAACTCAAACCACAAGCTGCCCAATGTCTCAAACCTCCACCCCTCTTTTCCCCCATCTACCTACCCTCACACACACACACACACACACACACACACACACACACACACACACACACACACACACACACACACACACACACACACACACACACACACACACACACACACACACACACACACACACACACACACACACACACTTTTCTGACCTCAGAGGTAGCTTCCAGGCCAGCTGGATTCTGCCTGAAACCCCACACAGCCATCAACAGCCACCACCACCCTCATGCCCCTGACCTATCACCCAAACCATTACCATAAACTTCTGCCCAGCTGCCAAACAACACACACACATTACTGCTCACAGTCAGGCCTGTCCATGTAAAGATAGCTCTGTCTCAGGGCAGAAAATGAAGCTGGTTGAAAAGGGTGAACGCTCTCAGTTATGATGGCCTCTTACACACGACATGAAACCTACTGAGGTCTTTTATGTTTTGTGGTTCAGGGAAATGTGCTGGAACAGTCTCCTGCCCGCGGCAGCTACCACTGTGCAATATTTGAGGCTGATGAAAACCGGGGTCTGCCGGTGTTTGAACCACTTTGTGAGATGCCACAAGCTGGCACACTACTTGCCCCTATACTCATCTGACAAACCGGGCCGCTCTCGCATTGCCTCAGACTTTGCCGAAAAAAATAAGAAGTAAAGAATCAATAGAGGTCTGACTTAGGAGACCACACGCACATGGTGTTACCGTAATGATGGCTGAGTCTGTTTGTTTGCACAAGTGAAGAGCGGGCTCAAATCGTTAATGAGTGCTTTGCGTCCAGCATGCAACCACAGCTAAGCCAGTGGGTCAACAAGGTTGGCTAAACTAACCACTGTGTATGTGTGTGTGTGTGTGTGTGTGTGTGTGTGTGTGTGTGTGTGTGTGTGTGTGTGTGTGTGTGTGTGTGTGTGTGTGTGTGTGTGTGTGTGTGTGTGCTTCTATATTTAGCATCATGTTACGTTTGTGACATCTACATTGGAATTTTTTATACTAATGAGGAAATTAAGAATTTTAGTTTCAACATTTAAAAAAAAGGAAAGAAAAGAAAAGGTTTCACTTGAAATTTCAAAATCTGAGCCAAGTGCACTTCTCAGCCTCAGAGCTGATGCATGTACTGTAAATAAGATTGTCTTTGTTGGTTTCCTGGCCATTTACTGTACAGTGAACTTTGGTCATGTATTTATTTATCCATAGGTTATTTAAAATGGACTGTGCTCAATGCAGAGGGCTTGACTGCCCTGGGACACGCTTGCAGCACTTGGCAGACAGACGCGGATGCTGAAGGCAACTTCTGGACAGCTTTATCCTGCGTCGAGCAGAGCGGGGCCACCCGCTTCGTTCTCACCAGGGCACAGCGACTGGCACCGCACCTCCAGACCTCAGTTTTCACCTCTCACTTTTCTGCTTCTCCACAAGAATTGGAGAACACTGAACACAGTTCAAACCCATTATGGATCGACTCCAACAGTTAAAGGGGAAGTTATAAACAAAGATGCCAAAAAAAAGTGTAAAAGTATGTGATGAGGATCACTGTCAGCTAGTACCACTTCAAAGTTTAGATCAGCATTTGTAATAATGATTGATTCTTAGACAAGAAAGCAGTGGCACTCATCAGGAATTGGGCAGATATCCAATGATGACCCAGTGGTTGATGGGAAATTTTAATAAAACATGAAACTACATTTTAACTTACTTTTTTCTAACCAGATAATTGGGCTTGCATCATAATATAATACATATTTAAACAAATTCATAAATAAAGAAAAAAAGTCCATCTTGGGGTTCTAGGGGTTATTAAAGTGCAGACTAGATAAGAACTAAATCACTTCCTCAGAGATGTGGAGATTAAACAACCTGCTAGCTACACAGAGAGCCTGCATGTTAGTGTATACAGTCCAGGCGAGGAGAAATTTGGATTTGAGACTACCTGGATGAGGACGAGTGGAGCCTCATGACGAAGCCACAGTTCCATCCAGATATTCTGCCATAGCTGTGGCAGAAATGACCCGAGCTGAATGTAAGAAGCAACTGAGACAGGAAAATACAAGCATGAAGAAAAAAAAAGCACATTTTTTTCCATCTTTTTAATTTGGGTTTGCATGATTTTGTTCCACATTTCACATTAGGCTAAATTATCACAAAAAAATCTGTACTTATTGATGCTTAAACTCTGTCCCCAACAAGGGGGCCCCGAGGGTGGATCCAAGCTTGCTGTTAGGGTGACGGGAAAATTATGGACCATTATGGCAACTATTATGAATTTTTTACATGTGGATTTGCGTTGACCTTCACTTAAAGAAATTTGTTCTGTAATTCTACATTTTGTAAAACGGAAGCCACCATCTGAGCAAGAAAACAAGTGAAAAACACAGAGGTCTTCTTTTATTTAAACACACCCTTGGCCTTGGTGTTGTAAATGTAAAGAAGTGTAAATTTACTAATGAACAGTGAGTCCATTAGACTTTCAATTACACACTGTGGGCAGGAGACAAATCAACGCCAAGTGTAAGTCAAACATGGGCTCCAGCCAGGCAGCTTGTTTTCTGTCCCGCTGTGGTTTTCCAACAGTCTAAATCCATGAAGCGGATTTGCTCACAAGAGCCAATATATGTCTCCAAGCTGCATCCCCTTGTAAAGCAAAGAAGGAAGGAAGTCAGAGCTCACAACTGTTTGTTTTGTGCTGCCCACCGCCTCACAACGCTGTAACATAAGACTGGGCTTTCATTGCCTCTGCACTGCATAAGCGAAAAGGAATTAGCTCTTTTAAATGTTTGTTTTGTGAGAGTTGTAAATAAAGCCGCACTGATTCAGACCTGGATCCTCTTTCTCTCAGATGGGGCACGGCTTGGTTGGGTGGTGTTGGAAATACTGAGGCATCTGAACATGTTTATATTACACTGCCCCCGGGGAGAGTTGAGCTTTGTGGTGCAGATGGATTACAGGGGGAAAAGAGCTGTTGTAGCTGCTTAAAGTTTGGTGTTAATGGTGGGAGTGAAGTGGCTGTGTAGGTGTGATCCGGTCACTGGAAGGGGGAATTCCGATGTTCCAGCTGTCTCTCAAGTTTAAAGGCAGATATTTTCAAGCTGCACTGATTAATAATTTATTTTCAGGGTACTTCTTGTTGGTAAAATATTTAACTCGTGTTAAGCCTTTACCGATATATTCTATGAAACACACAACTCACAAAGACAGACCCAGAATCTTTTTTTAACAGGTCATTTTCTATTTCCAGTCATGTTTTCGTAGGTTTGAACATTTTTGTTAGTGTTTCTGTAAGTGGATTTGTGCAGGTTTGCATTCAGTGATGTCAGCTGTTGACTTTTAATTATATTCTGTTTTCTGGGCACTCAAAGCTGAACTTTCATGCTCACTTTTATAAACAGTCTGGCAAAACATACATGCACACATGTGCACACACTGGCCCAAGCCCAGATGTTAGACCAGTCTGTAGCTATGTAATAACTTTTTTAGACAAAGTGTCTTAAAAAACAAAAAGGCCGCTGCAGAATTGTTTCAGACAATAAGATAAGACTGAGTTGTCAAATCTAATTTACTAAGCAAAGGTAGCATTATTGTAACAGTACTTATAAACAATAAATGGGCTGTATTTGATATAGCACCTTCTAGAGTCCTAGAAGTCCATCCACCCATGCACACACACATTCACACCCTGATGGTGATGAGCTACACTGTACCCACAGCTGCCCTGAGGCTCACTGACAGAAGCAAGCCGAGCACAGGCACCACTGGTCCCTCCGACTGCCACCAGCAGGTAATGCGGATTAAGTGTCTTGCCCAAGGACACAACAAAAGCATTCTCTGCTGAGACAACCCGCTCTACCTCCTGAGCTACTGCTACCCCTACTTGCTGTAGCAGGTAGGGTTTGTGAAGGTCTTTGGTTTCTGGTACTGGTGCTAAGCTATTTGCATCAAATTTAAGGTTAAGGTTTTCCCCTCTCAGAAATTCTGTGTGACTTTTTTAGAAAGCATTAAGTGATAATCCTACCCAACTGGTTCATTCTTGCTGCGCGGACGATTGTATAGCCGGTTGGTGGAGGGGTAAGAAGTTTTCTTTGAATTCTTACCATAAAGAACCGCGAAAACTAAAGAGATGGTTGTGGGTGACCTGTACACAGACCTGGACGATTTCTTCAGCAACTGACAGTTTGCAAGGCTAATTTTGTTTGTTTGTTTGATAAGTTCTTGTGATTTGTTAATTACATAAGATTGCTTTTAAATAAGGACAGTATCAGTGAAGACTTACCTGGTTTGCAGTCACAGTGAGGATTTTACCGTTCTCTTTGGCAATCACCCACGTGTGAGGCAAATCACGCTGTGACTCTGCTAGCCAGGTCTGACCTCTGTTTTAAGCATGACCACCACTTTCTGTTTTGCAGAAGAGATCCGTCCAACTTTCCTTGAAACAAAATAATTGTAAAACTTTTGAAAGCCTTTTTCATGAGTGAAGGGTACTGTACTAAATAGGAATAAATGTCTTCCCAGAAGATTTGTGGCAAAGACATTGGCGAATCAAACCTAAGTTTTCATCATTCCCGATCTCAAAAGGGCTTTGAATAACTTCAGTTTTTTTTGTCAAAAACAGATTTTAAGATGTTCTCTATATTCCTCCTGTTTTCAGATGTTAAAGTGTTTTTACATTGGGCACTTCACCCGACAACTCTCTTGAAAGTGTTTGCCACATATTGATAGCACGCCATTTTGTGTGTTCTTCTGCTCAACCACAGAGCATGTGCAAGTGTTGTCGAAAGCATCAGAGTTGGTGACATTTCTTATGGACAAGTAAGTGTCAGGTTTCTCACCTTGGCTCAATGTAGTGAGCAGTGAGGAGGAAAGTAGTGTGTCACAAGACCCAAATGCAAAAGTGCTAGCAACAGCAGACGTCTAACAGGCAGGCAGTCTAGAAACGCTGGCACGAACCTCGAAGGGACACAAGGACGTGGAAACAATCCAGAAAGGAAAGGGAACGGGCTTACTGTTTAGATGCAGCTGGTTCAAGTGAGCGTGGAAGCTCTAGGTCGTCCGGCGTTAATCTGGAAGCTGAAGTGACAGGTTCGGTTGAAAGCTGTAACCGTCCGGTGTGACTGAGGGAGCTGCGACGACTAGGGAGCTAAAACATGAGGTGAGCGTGGAAGCTACGGGTGCTCCAGCATTACCTGTTGAGTCGAGGTGCTTGTTTAGTGTGCAGCTGGATGAGATGGGCGTAGGAGCCCTGAGTCGTTCGGCATAAAATTGGGAACTGGACAGGAATGGAGCAAGCCGTGACTGCCCGACGTTGATCGTGAGCCGTGGCAGCTTGTGAGTGGGGAATGCTGGGAAGTGAAGTTCCAGGTGATGTCTTGTGTAAAGTGGTTGGCTGGAGGACTGGAATCGTGACAGTAAGTTTATATATGGTGACAAAGAAAGGGAAAGTAGTCCACACAGAAGGGGTCTCACTCCCAGAAGGAACAATAGCAGACATTGAGCAAATGGCAACCTTAATGAAGCACCAAGGAAAGGAGCCACAGTCAAATACCTACAACGAGTAAGGCAAATCCTAAGAAATCAGCTCAATGGCAAGAACAAGATCTGGGCAATTAACAGCTATGCCCTACCAGTAATCACATATCCTGCAGGAATAATAGCCTGGCCAAAGGAAGAAATACAGACCACAGATGTTAAGACACAGAAGCTCATAACCATGCATGGAGGGTCCCTTCCCAAAGCCAGCACCCTGAGACTGTACACCAGCCGTAAGAAGGAGGCCAAAGACTAGTGAGTGTGAGAGCCACTGTCCAGGATGAACCATCCAAGATCCATAAGTACATTAAGGATAAGGCCTCAACAGATGGCGTGCTCAGTGAATGTCTCAGACAATGTCCAACAGAGAAGGAGACGCTGGAAATATAATCGTGGGAGGACAAACCCCTACATGGGACGTACCACTGACAGATAACTGAAGTGGCTGACATGAAGAAATCCTACCAATGGCTAGAAGGAGATGGTCTGAAGGCCAGCACAGAGGCACTAATCATGGCTGCACAGGAACAGGCCCTGAACACCAGAGCAACAGAGGCCAAGATCTACCGCACCAGACAAGACCCAAGGTGTAGGCTATGCAAAGAGGCCCCTGAGACAATCCACCTCATAACTGCAGGGTGTAAGATGCTGGCAGAGAAAACATACATGGAACGCCACAAGCAAGTGGCTGGCATCGTGTACAGAAACATCTGTGCAGAGTATGGACTGGAAGCCCCCAGGTCAAAGTGGGTAACACCCCCTAAGGTGGTTGAGAACGAGCAAGCCAAGATCCTGTGGGACTTCCAGACTGACAAAATGGAACTGGAACCAAACTGCAGCTCCAAGCATGTCAGTTCAATTTCTTGAGTTCTAACAGAGCGGCCGGTCAGGCTGAAGTCTGGCCACAGAGGGTGGTAGGGTTCTGAGTGATGTGCCATTAACAGTGTAAATTGTCATTTTAGCACATACTGCCTCAAGAAAATTATTTAAAAATATGAAAAAGTTGCAACGTATGCCTTTAACAAGCAATGCTATGTTTTTCTGGCTCTAGGTGGTGCCTTCTAAAGCAAAAACTCCTGATTCCTGCTAACATGTATGTTTTGGACAGTGGCAGGAGCCAGAGTACCTGAAGGAAAACCCACACACGCATGGAGAGAAAATGCTAATTACATGCATGAAAGCCGCAGCAGGATTTGAACTTGCAACTTTTTTACAGTGGGGCAACAGCTACCAATGTAGCACAACTTTGGTTGAAGAAAAATTCCAAATTAGTTTAAAATGTGTTTTTATTTGATTAACTAGGTGAATTTGGGATGCATAAAATCTTGTATAAAATGGTCTGTTTGCACAGAAGAAGTAGATTTCACATTACTGATGAGAGTTGAGCTGAGAGCAGGTGACAAGGATGCAGACGTATCTGAGACGACAAATTCCTATCCAGGAAATAGTATATATAACTTAAGGACAGAATATACAGCCTGCAGGCTTATGAATAGATGCCTAAAGGCCAAATGCCCAAAAAGTAAACAGGTTTGATCAAGTCAAGTGTAACTAAAACTTTACATTTTTATTTTTAAACATAAAACTCTTGGGAGAAAAAAAGCAGCACGATATGTCCATAGATTTGTTTTAACACCTCCACAGCTGTACATATCTGTTCCCAATCAGGAATTTTCATATAATAACACACCAGCTCTCCTGTACAGTGAGAGCAGGCCACTGCTGTTTGGGTGGGAATGTGTGTGTGTGTGTGTGTGTGTGTGTGTGTGTGTGTGGCAGCAGGCATGCCTGAGGTTGCTGAGCCTCGGCCTTCTCAAAATTAATAAGGACTTCCTTCCAGGGTATCTGCAGGTTTAAGGGAGCCAAATGTAAGACTTTTTAAGACCTTTTTTAAGGCCACTTTGACCAAATTTAAGCTCGTTGTCGTCTTCCTCCGCTTATCCGGGTCCGGGTCACGGGGGCAGCATACCAACTAGGGAGCACCAGACCGTGCTCTCCCCGGCCACCTCCACCAGTTCCTCCGGCAGGACCCCAAGGCGTTCCCGGACCAGATTGGAGATGTAACCTCTCCAACGTGTCCTGGGTCGACCCGGGGACCTCCTGCCGGCAGGACATGCCCGAAACACCTCCCCAGGTAGGCGTCCAGGAGGCATCCTGACCAGATGCCCAAACCACCTCAACTGACTCCTTTTGATCCAGATCCAAATTTAAGCTATTTTCTTTAATTAAATTTAAGCTATAATTTCCAGCTATTGCCTGGAACCGGTGCTAACCACGTCGCGTACGTGGGATTAACCATCCAGTTACCATTAAACTTGCACTTCTCCATGGCGCAAGCTCCCACTAGCTTAACCAGCTAATGTGCTCTTCTAAAAATAGTCCCCTTTCACAACCAACTGAATGTGTACGGTTCCGCTTACGCCAACATCGTACACAAAAAATGCTGAAGACTAACTAGAAATTCACGAAAATATCATAGAAATAAAATAATCCGGTTTATTGGGTTTTTGGTAATTTAAGACCTTTGGAAACTGTATTTAAGGATTATTTGTCATTTTTAAGGATTTTCAAGGCCTTAAATTTGGAAAAGTCAATCTAAGATTTTTTAAGGGCCCGCGGATACCCTGTCCTTCCTGCCAGACAGTCAAACACCTGATCATTTACCAAAGGAGGACATGCCCACTCATCCCTGAGAGATGGCAGCTTTTAGCCCCTAAGGATTGGTCTGTGTTCCTCAGCTGCCCATCAATCAGACAGCTCACATGCAGGACATCCATACACAAATCATGTTTTCTCTCGTTGCTCCACCCTTAATGTGGGCGAGTGTGTTTGTCTGTAGATTCAGACTCGAAAATCATGGGTGGCTACTACTACATCCAGGGAGATGGAGGGAGAAATAATCCCTGTTCTCACATACACACACACACACACACACACACACACGCACACACACGCACACACACACACACACACACGCGCGCACACACACACACACACACACACACACACACACACACACACACACACACACCAACTCAAAGCTTGTTCTCCAGTTGCTTTGCTTTAAAAACTTTGAGCCAAAGTAAACCAGGTGAAAATGTGCATTTTTATGATGTGCTTAACCTCCTATTTCTCCTCCTTAAACAGCGGGTTTTGAAAAAGCCTTTCCATAATTGAGTTTGAGCGACTAGTCACAACTACAGCAAGAATAAATCTGTGGTTTTCAGCCCAGAACCGTCGGTTCTCCCTTCATAGTGCAGAGGTTACGAATGCAAACCACTAAAGACAAGATGAAAGTCACATTTCATGGGAAGTACAAACAATTTTCTGAAGAACTGATTTAATGTTGTAGATCAAGACTTCCTTCACTAATTTGCTCCATCAATGACATTGATATAGTGAAAAACACTTTCTACCAAATTTGGCATGGCCTCCACACAGTTTTTCAGGTTTTCACAGGTCAGACATGATGTGCAGATTCTTACAGTGCAGTTCCCTCAGAAACCTCTATTCCAGTCAACAAGTTTTTAGAGGTCAACCCAACCGTTAGGGATATAATCTGTACAATTTAATGTCAGATTTACAATGCTCCTCAAAGGCTGTGTTAGAAATAACTATTGGTTGTTCCATTTTTTTTTTAACACAGATAAGGTTTTTCTTTACCTTGCTGACAGTTTTGTTTGAAGCAGCAAACATCTTCAAAGCTGACGCTGATGGTGGCGTCACTTCCTACTCCATTTATCTGCGGGCAGCAGAGGACGATGTCGCCCTCTGCTGCCCGCTCTCCCCTCTCCAATGATGCAGTCCCATGCGCGGTCCAACGTGTAAACTCCATCGTCTCTGTTCATGGTCCCACATCCACGTCTCCTTATCTCTATAGCTTCTTTTATCCATCTTTTGTATTTCTGTTGTTCGGTGTTTTTGATCCTTGTGTTGTCCCAGTCCATTATATGGTTTTCTCTTATGCAGTGATCTGTTACGGCTGATTTCTTTATTGTACTTTCTGCTTCTTCTTTTGCTGCTCTTGTGTGATTCGACTTGCCTCTTTCTCGCACTCCTTTCTATGTTCTATTGTTCGTGTGTTGAGTTGGCGTCCAGTTTCTCCTATGTATGTTTTATTGCAGAGTTTGCATGGGATTTCGTAAACGACTCCACATTTATGTCCAGCTGGTATCTTGTCTTTTGGGTGTACTAGTCTGTTTCTAACTGTTGTGTATGGTTTTGTTGGTGTGTTTATGTTGTGTTTTCATTGTTGCTCTTATTTTTTCTGTTATGCCTCTGATGTATGGTAGGGTTATCACTGGTTTTGGTTCTTGTCTTTCTGGGTTTCTGGTTCTTTGCTTAGGTTGTTCTTTTCTTTCTGTTGTTGTTTGTTGTTCTCCTTTGTTTATTGCCCATGTCGGGTATCCGCAGGTCTTTAAAGTGTGTTGTATGTGTTTGTCCTCTTGTTTACGGTCTCTTTCTTCTGTTATCATGTTTGCTCAGTGATATAATGTTCTGATTACTGACATTTTGTGTATGGTAGGGTGTTCTCAGAGCTGTAGAAAGAGAGTTACGACACTCCAATAGACTTCTATGGAAAGAATGGAATGTGGATGTCCCGTGGTTCATGTAGCTTTGAATAGTTCCAAACAGCCCCCCACTGCTGCATTCACCACAGTTCATTTTCGGTGTTTCGGAAGGATTTTCTCTGGTAAGTTGATGAAATGTCATCATTTTGTTGCATTGTGAAGCGTTAGCTAACCACTTCGTACCAAAATAAGCCAACGGTGATGTTTTATGTTGCCAGTTTCAGCTAGATAACCTTTAATGAGCTAATTGTGTGCAGCTTGTTGATTGTGAGCAGGAGGGTTTAGACAAGCTTGTCGAGCTGCAGATGGGTTTATTTCAGTTTGTTTGATTCTACGTTTTAAATATATTCCCCGCACTTTGAAATAGGTTATAAACTTTTTACATTACATTAGTTTTATTAGGGATTTTTTGTACAATACGTTGCTGGTTGCTGTATCAACACGAACATGCATCAGAAATGGAAGCACAAATGGAGAGACCAATAATAAAGAAAATGTGATTGTGAAGACAAGTAATTATTTAATATTTTTCAGTTAATAACACTGACTGCAACGAACTGCTGAGGCATGAGACAAACAGGATTACGAAAGTAAGAAGATATGTTCTGTTTTGTGGACTCAAGTAATAAGAATAGAATAAAGATAATTCAAGAACATTAGTCGAACACAATAACTTTTAAAAATTAGACATTTTCCATAAAACTGCTCATTTCCTCTTGCTTTATAATATTAGCATTTGCAATTTTGTTATTAAGGAATGACAACAAATAAGAATTAACAATAACACAATTATCAATTAATAAATGTCAAATAGTTACTAAGACAAATCTTATGAAACCATTAAAGGTTAAACTGTGTTGTGTGTCCATCTTCATGTTTCCATAGTGGCTGAGCAGAGAGCTGACCAGGAACAACGGTGGTGGCAAACCCCAGTTGGGTCTGTGATGGAGTAATGCACGCCTGGAGTGATTGCCATCTCATCCACAGTAAGCACACACTCTCTTTCCATCTCTGTCAGATTTTTAACCTTCAAACTGAGCATGTCACATACCTCTCGTAATACACCTGGTTCCAGTTTAACGGGCTGCATTTGTCTGTGCAGGGTTCTAACATCAGGCAGAGGGATACTCGTGTCCTGAAGAAACCTGCAGCCTGTTGATCCCGCTGAAAAACGGAGCTGTACGGCCTTTTGATTGTCTGTTTACTCCATTTAATGCCTCTTGTGTTTTTCATGCTTTGTTGACATTCTATTTGCTCCCTTAGGTTTTCCAGCTGGGTTCCCTGGTTGCATAGCCTGTTCCTTTCTCCTCCTGGCCCTGACGCCGGCTCCTCATGGCTTCCTGGGATGTCCCTCTCTCCTGATACCATCTCATGTCCCCCCTTACTTCCCCTCATCTCATTTGCCTCACTGCTGCTGCTGCTTTCCTCATTCTCTGAATTTACAATGTCACTGTTAGAATAAAGAATAATTTTTAAATAAAATAAATACAAATGTCTAATATTTCAAAAGATTTGTACCACAGTTTACCTGAGAACAATATGTGTGGTCACTGGTCAGTGGATCAACATGCAGTGGTTCTGCTGTACTTCTCACTGCGGGATCCTTCCTCCTCCGTGGTTCAGGGCGATGAACAAACAGGGTTGGAACAACATCAGCCCTGAGTCTCACCTTGCCTTGCCTAAGCTTAGTAAACTGTCCCTCCTCAAAATGTGCCTGTAGAGTGGCGTATTAATTTATTTCCTGCCACATGTAACAGTTTAATTGCAGCCTTGTGCACTTGAGAGCAAAACATGTAGAGCCTTGATAGAAAACATTTGAGAATGCACGTTAAACTCACTGCACACAGCTTTTTGTTATTGCGATCTCTGGACATGGTGAGTTTGCTCCTGCTGACTTGAGTCAACCATTTTCTTCTTCTCTCTGCATCTTTGGGTAAGCCGTATTTCTGATTCCTCCCTCAGACCGATTGCTATATGCAGCGCAGCCAACCAGGGTAAGATAATCAACTTATAAAGGGATTATTAAAATACAATTTTTGTACATATAGAAATATTGAACTGAACCAAAAATATAGAGATGTAAAATTACATTTCAAAATTTTATCCAACCCTAAAATTAGTCATTTCAAATTTTAACCCACAGACAAATTTTATTTTAATAATAATCAGGTTAATAATAATTAGGTCTTGAGTGCATTGCTCAAATTTAATGATTCAGCTTATTTGTGCATATGTAATGACTAAACATAATGTTGGTAAAATGCTTCATTAAAAGTGCTATTATACATGTTGTACAAGTTTGGTGTACTTTTTTTTTTTTAACAAATAACACACTTTTTTTATCTACTGTGTTTGACCATACAGTTTTATTGAAATTTTCTTTTTAATTAGTTGCTATTTGTCATGTTGCAGGTGTGGATGACGGCGGACCATGTGTGGTGGAGCAGATCAGGAGGCAGGAATGCAGGCACGGATAAAATAAAAATGGTTTTAATGGCAGAGCGGGAACGACAGAACAAAACAACGCTGACAACAAACAATGATCCGGCAAAGACTCAAACAAGACGGGAGGCATAAATACTCAAGAAAACAATCAGGAACACATGGGAAGATTAACACGGGGCAGGTGAGAACAATAAAGACTAATCAGAGGCAGGGGAGAGACACAGTCAGGGAGGCAGGAGCAGATTGTGACAGTATTAGTCAGACTATAGAAGCCAGATAAACTGGGTTATAGATGCATGTACTGTCTTCACATAAAAATATAAAGTAATGATTGTAAAATGTATTCTACTGAACATAATAGATCATCATTCAAAGCATAAACAGCTACAAATGTTCTTCAAGGTAAGCTGGAGCAGAATTCTAGCTTTCAATAAACCACTTTAAAGGGGCGGTAACTACAACAACTACGTTATGGTGGTGCAAAAACAGTATGGTATCACGGTGGGGGGGGGGGTTAAAAACGCCCACCGCACGCGCACACTTCCCCGGGGCCTTGCCCAGAGAGAGAAAGATGCACTATTAAATCTGGAGATAATGAACAATAAACCAAACAAATTAGCTTCTCCATTTCCAATCATGCTATGTACGTTTGAGCTAAGATCCGACGAAGTTGGAATGACCTCCAAAGATATTTTTCTAAAGCGTTACAGAGAAGGATTGCAAAAACTCTCAGAAGTTGGAAACAAGGAACCAGCCTTCAGCATGAAAGATGGCTTTTCATTCAGCAATGAACCGATGAAATATGAATCGATACTACCAAAAACATCCTCAGTTATAGAAGACACACCTGAACCAATGGAAATACCATAACATTTGAAATAAATCTACTTGCTTGGTTTCTGGAACAGGAATATTCATCTCCCATCGACCGCACGCACACGTTTCCCGGGGGCCTTGCTCAACTCCCCGGTGTTTTTCAAGACGTTTTCGTGCAGCCTCTGCCCCAGCTGTATGCATGTCCCGACTAAACATAAAGTGGAAATTACAACTCGACTTTAGGGCTTCTTGTAGGACTTAAAGTTATTAAATATGCTTATATTAGAGCAGTGTGTTGCATTACTACATCAAATTTATTGCTATAATATACTATAGTAATGTAGTAATGTATGTGGTCTAAATGTATTGTGTTAGGACTGTCGTTTTCCTGTAAAGTAGAACAGTCACGGGTGTCTGTCTTCCTACAAATGCTCGGAAAAAAATAACTAGGCTACTTTGTGAAGGAGTTAGGACATAATATAAAATATAATATATAATATTATTCAATAATTACCAAAATAGCCAGGAGCATTGTGACAATATTCAATTTTTGTGATTTGTCCCACCATACGCCGTTCAAACTGATTTACGGCGCTGGGATGTTTGGAACTATTGAGAGCTCCATGAACCGCGAGTCGGCGAGTTCAAAGTGTGTTGTAACTCTCTCTTTCTACAGCTCTGGGTGTTCTGATGTCCATAATAGATATTGGCAGTGGCGGCTGGTGAAAAATATTTTTGGTGGGGCTGTGCTATTTTTTATTTTTAAACAAACTTGTGCTTTCTGACCTTTGTGCACAACTTCACTATTTCCTGAATTAAGCACAGCTCTTTGATTTCCTGTCTTACATCATTGGACAAACTGATTAATCCAGGTGTGTCTGACTATTGGCAAACTGCCTTGCAGACCAAGGTTGAAAAATACTGCATTAAATTGCACATAAAATAACACGACCATAAATGGTAAATAGGCAATGCAAGAGGCAAGTAACAAAAACATTTTGTTTAATTTCAACATTTGAGTGAACACGAAAAATTATGAGCAGGTCACTGTTACAGTAATGGTAGTAAACACTACTTAGACAAAATGCCAGAAATTTACACTGTTAAATATTTCTGGAGTGTTGTGCCAAGGTCAACTTTATACAAAGATCAAGAGGATGCATTTGTGTGTGTGTGTGTGTGTGTGTGTGTGTGTGTGTGTGTGTGTGTGTGTGTGTGTGTGTGTGTGTGTGTGTGTGTGTGTGTGTGTGTGTGTGTGTGTGTGTGTGTGTGTGTGTGTGTGTGTGTGTGATACCTCATTTGTACAGAAATTTTGCCCTTCTGTCCGTCTGAGTGGCAAAGCTCTCGATGAGCTTTTTGTTGAAGTCAGGAATGTTTGTGACAAGCTTTTTTTTCCCATGGAGAGCATGGCAAGAGCATTCAGCCCATCCTGTGTCATGGTGTTCCTCAAGGAAAGTCTTAATCCTCTTTAAAGTAGATAAATAAAAAAAACAACAGATAAGTACATAGGAAACACTTTCATAGGAAATAATCTCATCAGTATCCTCTTACAAATGTCATATTTCCCAGTTTTTGGGACAATAAAACATTTCTGATTCTCAATCAGATGTTTTTACATTTGAGGTAAAAACATCTAATTGAGAATCAGAAATGTTTAATTGTCCCAAAAGCTGGGAAATTTGTTTGCTGCAGCAGAAGTGTAACAAGTAAAATGGAATCAGATTGATGTATGTACAAATTTACATGAAATACACATTTACGTGATTAAATATGTATAATAAGTATGTGTGTTGAAATTAGTTTTTACAGTTATTGCACATTAAACATGTTATTAAACAAATGTCCCGGTTTGTGGGACAACCAAGGATTTCTGATTCTGATTGTCTTGTTCACAGAAATGTAATGTACAGCTTACCTCTGCACCCAGCTGCTGCAGTTCCCTGCATGGCAACGTTAGCTCTGCTGCCTAGCATGGCTAGCTTCACCATGTTGTTGTCCATGTGTGCCCGGGATGACTCGTGTTTCTTCCCCTTCTCAGAAAAATGTTTCATGTCTGTAACTCCTGACTCATCCATGCCTTATCTGTCCCAGCCGTTTTGAATAACAAACACGGAAAGCAAAATAACGCATTAGCGTGATTGCAGCCAGCTAGCCACTGCTTCCTGGTGTACCAATTTTGGGAGAAGCGTCGTGTGTACAGTTTACCTCTCTCCTTTTCCTGCTGGCTTATCTTTACGTCGGGCTGATCTGGTCCAAGCTCTTTGACATTAAGTTTTTCCACCATAGTTCTCCTCTCGAACGTATACTGGAGAAGAGACCGAACTGAATTCAGTGGCTGCTGAGATCCGGTATCCATGCTGGTTGTAGTCACTGGCGGCGTCCATGTTATATCTGTGTCACGACCAGAAACGACTCTGCCGAGTTCTACCGAACACCAACAAAACCTTTGGCAGTAGCTCTATCGCCCATCATGCTTCTGAAACGTTCTGAAACAACGTCGACGCTGATTGGATACATTCCCATTCCTACCCTTTGATATTCTTGTCAGGAATTGGACAGCTGGTCTCGTCCTGTTTGGGCGATTGAAAAACAGCACACAGCCTCCACCGCTCGGCAGAGACCGGCAGAGACCAATATATATATATATATATATATATATATATGATTTATTTTTGTTACAAAACACACTTAGAATATGTGATTATTGTTAATTTTATTTATTTATTATTTTTATATATTTATATATTATTTATATATATTTTATATATTAAATTTTATATATTATTTATTTATTTTTTAAATAAAAATTAAAAACACGGAAAAACTGGGAGGGCGGCGCCCTATCGCCCTCTACTGGCCAGCCGCCACTGGATATTGGTCTGTGTGTTGTGGTTTCCTATATGTGTTTATGTTTAGGGTCCCATCGGTCTGCCTGGTTATTTTCATGTCCATAAATGCTATACTGCCTTCTGTTTCTGACTCATAAGTGAACTTTATGTTGTCTGTATCGTCAATGTTATTCAAGTGTTGTGTTAGTGTTTCTGTTTGTCCTTTTGGTATGATTTCCAGTATGTCGTCTACGTAGCGTTTCCATTATTTTATTCTGCAATTTGGGTGGGGGGGGGGTGGGGGGGCAGTGGCTATGGCTTTTTGTTCTAGGTCTTCCATGAAAAACTCGCACAGGGTGGCCATTAGTTGTACCCCTCCTTTGGGAAGGTATTTTCTTTATATTGGAATAACTGGTCAAAATAAAGGTTCAGCGCCTGTGTTTTCGTCCGTTTTCTCATACAAGCCCATACCATCTAGGAAGGGATGTAACAGTACGTGGGTGTTTCTCAGTGTCAAGGCATCTAGCCTACCAAGGCATTGCCCGATAGCTACAATTATTTGACTTACATTTAAACTGGAAATTTTCCCCCGAGGTAGCTGCTGCCGGCTCCTGATCCATCATCCTTTTCAAAATGCTGCACTGTAATCTGGGAAATTTTTGACCAAGAGAAGGCAACAACGCACCTCCATCGACATAAATATACATGGACAGATAATGCCCGTTAGCTAGATTAATGTGGTTTTGATATAAAATGCGAGGTTCCCATCACCTCCATTTTGACTGTGTCACACCTTTCGTCACGCCCAGACTATCCAAAAATGGGAAAGGAGGTGGAGCTGATGGTGGGGCTGTTGTGGTTGGAACAGGATTGGAACAAATGGACTAATGTAGCTACTAGCTAACTTAGCTAACCCAAGAAACTAGAAGGGGCTCCGGGGCAGCCGACCCACATGGTCGCTTGGCTTTTGTGCGAGGCTGTAGTCATGGTGGTCACCTGTGGTGCTATAATATGGACTGTTAAAATACAAGCAGAGCCTCAGATCGCTGCAGTCGGAGCTGGATACCCTGGCCGCTTACTTGAGGTTATGCTCCACCTTAGTCGGAGCAGGTCGGAGATCAACAGGAGATTAACTACATGCTAACTGAAGCCGATGGAGGTTTCTCTGGTGTTATTAGTGAGATAAACACAGTAAAGTGGCTCTAAAATCAACTCAAAGAGCAGCAGTGTTTCTGTAATCTCCCTCAGAGAGCTCCCCAGGCAAGAAGCACAACTTCAGCCTGGCATGGAAGCCAGGCAGACGCACAGCGCATCTTGGGCCCCTCAGGAGATGGGAGCATGCCACCTGCATAAAGAAGCTGTTTCGGGGAAGGGGAAGGAGAAGCCGCGTGCCCGCCTTGCTGGGCTGCTTCCAAAGGATGAAGCAACAGATTAGCTGATCTCAGCCGCTGTAAAAGAGAGACGTGTTACCGAAACACTGCAAATCTCTCTGCAGCAGCGACCTCGCAAATTTTTGACCACAATGGACCAGCAAAGCCTCTGCTAGCTTGCCTCGGTCAGCTTAGAGTCCCTGTACAGTCAGCCAGCAGCCAGCCCAACCAACACTTCATATTTCAACCTATCTTTGACCAAGCAGTGTTATGTTAAATTCACAGCATTTACCCCATTCAACCAGCAAACTAAATCCCAGAAATATCATTTTACTTACTGATAAAAATGAAGCAGAAACTGCTTGGATGATCTGTTGTGCAGTCAATAACACAGCTTGTCCTTTTTGTCGAAATAAGTCCATGATTAAAAAAGTGGTAATGTCCCCTCAGAGTCTTACTCCACCCACGTATCAATTTTAAAAAATGCAACATTAGTAGGCGTTGCCTGGAGGACCGAGAGGGCGGAGCCGCGGCAGTGACGAAGACGATGGCTAACTAGACGATGCTAGCTCCCTTCACTATGAGCAGTTATTAGAAGTGGAGGACGTTTCTCCCCCTCCTCACCCAGACACTTGAGAAGAAAGGGACCAAGTCTATTTGGAGGAGACAAGCAGACCTGAGCCTTATTGTTTTGAGCTTGTGAGTTGCCTGAAATTACCGGAACCGACCCAACAGAACCAGCTATGAATGGTATGTAGCCGTTAGCCATAGCATCAGATTAGCTGCAGGGTTTTGCTCCACGGCCTGAGAGAGCTAGTATTCAGCATGTTTTAGAGATTTATCTGCTTCAACACACCTGGTTTTAATCAGCAACAAATAGCTGAGCTGCTTAACAGCTAATCTAACCTGTTCAAGCAGGAAAATCCACTGAAACGTGCTGGATAGCAGCTCTCCAGGAGCCCTGGGCTCAAGCTACAGTCTGCTGCATAAAGTTATGAAAATATCCCATGAGAAAATTATTCTGTAATGTGTTCAGCCCACTAATACTGCCCTGATTTCATAATTTATTTACTGATACTAGCTGCTCTTGGTTGCAGGTGGTCCTCTGGTGTCTGCAGCTGGTCTCTGGTGTCGTCAGGATCAGGAGCTTCCAGAAGACTGTGCCTTTCAATGACTCTTTCCCCCTTATTTGTTATATTAATTAAATAAATCTCAATTTATATATTTCCTGTTTTTGTTCACGTCCATGAATACTTAAACATGCTTGAAATTAAAACAAGCTTTTAACAGTGAGGTGCTAGTTCAATTCATCACAATAGAGCTAGTTAAACATGCAACAATGTGATAATTCAATTAATGTAATTTATAAATATCCATTAAAATATCAAAACTGGAATCAAAATGAGATATTTGGCAGCACAAAAAAAACTTGTCAAACACAATATTTATTTTAATAATTGTAGACAGACAGGAGACAGAGCTGATGGAGGTTCTCAGTCATCGAAGGATGGCTGAAGGCTTTCCAGGAACAGGAGATGTGGTGTTGTCTCTTCTCTCTCTATTCTGCCAGATGAGCTGATAGGTTACAGGTGTTTGTGGACATCCTCATGCTGTCACAACCAGATGACAGGAGTTATCAGGTGATCAGCCAGGCAAATGATGAGATGCAGAAAGAAAACAAATCATGCAGAAAGAAAACAAATCCAGGACAGTGTACAGTAATAAAAATAATCTGTGGTGTTGCTCACCTTATGTGCTCTTATAGAGTATTAACGTGTGCCTGCCTCATGGTGTAGAGTCCATATTTTGCTGAGTGTCCTGCAATAATGCAGGTTATTAGTTAATTTACTTTTGATAGCAAAGAACTAAATATTTAATGTAAAAGTTATTTACCAGATGAATCAGCTCACACGTCACCACCAAGTGTCACAGGGCCAGAATCAATAGCCTCCTTCATGATGTAATCACATACGTTTATTTAATTGTTAATATCTTAAAAATTCTGAAATGTTTTAATTTTTTTTTTACCTTGAACAGTTCACTGAGCTTGCACTGTCACTGAGGTGGAAGCTGGAATCAACAGCAGACACCTTACATCTTGGTCTTTTCAGGGGTGTGGACGCTGCTCTGGGACTTTCTGGAAGATGAATTTCCATCATGGTCCCTGTGTCACAAGACACACTGCGGCTGTGAGCTCTATAAAAAACAAAGAATCAGCACATTTAGAAATGTTTAAAAGAGCATAAAATCACGTGTAACAATCTGTAAAACAAATTAAATTAAAACTAGAAGGTAATAAAATGTTTACATAGAAGATTATTAAAAATAATTCACCTTTGCTACGGGTAACGCTACACGTCAGCCTGGACAAGTGCATTCTTGCAGACTACTAAATCAGTCTGACAGCCAGTGTCTTGGGTAGATTTAGCCTGAAAAAAAAATAAAAGCACATTGATGTTTATAAAGTCAGATAATATACAAAATAAACTGTCCTATATAGGCGCTTTATAACATTCCTAGTGTGTGATCATTATAATGTAAAAGTCAGTCACATATGATGTGGAGAGCCTGAAATGCGACCTCCTGAACAGAATTCCTCACGGAACCGGGTCACAAGCTGGATTTCACGCTGTAATGCTGTCTGTCAACTAGTGCTGTTAGTTAGAGCCACTGTTGCAGAATTGCCGACTGACACAAAAGCAACCCGAATTTTCTCTGAGCCTGACAGTCATGTGGACCGTTTTGTCGGCCAGGGCTTCGAGACATGTTCCGATTCGCCGCTGATTCTAACCTTACATCCCGTTCCACATTTTGTGAACTTGACAAATCTGCCTGAAGGCAGTGCAGACTGATATTAGCTAAATGGAGTGAACCACGTCTCTCAAACTTTGCATTTAGGTAGGAAATTGTCTTTAGAAGATGTTAACTTTTATTTAGCGTACTCACCTCAGACTGGAGCCCGCCGTGGTGGGGGAGCAGAGTCGGTGGGCTGCATCTAAATCGCGGAAGAGCCACGGTGGGCACAGCCTCCCTCTTCAAACGGAGACATGCAGAATCGCGGGTAAAATGCTGGTTGCAAACTACAGCACCAGACGGGAGCTGAATGTTTTCCAGACACCGATTGCACGCAACCACTGGCGCCTTATTTTTAAGTCCAGCGGAAAGGAGTACAACCCCACAGAGCCACCGCAACCATACTACACTACACCTTCTCACCACACTAACACGATATGGAGCACTAAACCTGAACTACTTTCCTAATAACACTAACCGCCAAACACTAACTAAACTACACTATCCAACAGCCAAACTAACACTAAATAAGTATGTATAACACTAAAGGCTACGCTAAAGACTAGGATATGCTAATGATATACGCTAATGCTAAACTACGGCTAACCTCCTACACTCGCTTGCAAATCCAACTCCCAACTCGCCACAAGGCGTGGCCGAGACGCTCGATGCTTTTATAACTTTGACACAGAGCTGTTACGTAGTACTCTACTGGTTTACGTAGTATCTTACTCTTTAGTCATTTGCTAAAATTTATTCAAAATGAGTCAAATTCTATGTTTTAAGCTGAAGGTGGAGCTATACTGTGGTAATTAGGCAGAATTTTTAATTTTTAAAGAAAATGCACCAAAATGCTAAAATAATGAAAACACACATTTAAAACACTATTAGACACTCATTTATACAGTTCATCAGCAAAAAATAGTTAATTTAGACGTTACTTGCTCTTTAACATCCAAACACGAGCACACAGAGACACCATGAGTTGTACCCCTCCTTTGGGAAGGTATTTTCCTTCCCAAAGGAGGGGTACAGAGTACGGAGAATGGAAATGACCTAACATCTGTTACCATGAGGCCCAGGCCAAGACCTTTCTCTGGAGCTAGCTCAGTGGCTCTGGTGCTCATTAATTATTCAGAATGTCAAGCATTTAATTAAACTTAAATGGAAGAGTTACAAAAAAATTCACCAACAGGGTTGGCCATTGCAAAGATAATGTGCAAAAATGAACTTCATGTCATTTTTCTGTGGCAAGAGTTGCGGCGAGTCATTTCTTTTGGTTCACACTTCTTTCTGTAAAAATGTCCTATCAAACACAAACAAAAGTCTTGAACTATTTTCCATGATGCAGGTTTCTTTTTGAATTTCCCTCTTTATGGGTTTTCTATATGGACAAGCTGAAGCCCATCTATTCTGCAGCATTAAGGTTTCTCTGCTCTGTTTGATTAGGGCAGCACACAGGAGGTCCACTGCCATGCTGTTTTCTTTGCCTGGGCCCATAATTCCTAAAAACACACAAACACTTCGGTTGTAAATGACCTGTTCATCACACAGTGACAGGAGTGGTGATTCTGGACCCTTGGTGGGCCAGGTGTGCAGATCAAGACGAGTCGTGGCATGCCAAGACCTGTTGGCATGACAACGCAGGTCCATGGAAAGTTCTGGAATCTGTCACTGCTGGCAGGGCCGAGCTCCTGAGAGCGACCGGTGTTGGCTTTGCCTCCAGCTGTTTCTTTACAGACGTGCTAATCGCCAGAGGCCAAGATCAGCCTAGCACGTCTGGCCACACACAGGCCACTTAGACACACACACACACACACACACACACACACACACACACACACACACACACACACACCATAATACAAGCTCTCACCCTCACATTTTTTGATGAAAGAAAATAATTCAACTAAACTATATTCAAGCCTGTTGGGATAACCATAAATGTGTACTTATATGTGGTTTATGGTTTTTGCATTGTATTTTTTGTGTACTTTTTTGTGTTTTCAAGGCAATTACCATTTTGCCTTTTTTGCCTGCATGTGTGTGTGTGTGTGTGTGTGTGTGTGTGCGTGCGTGCGTGCGTGCGTGCGTGTGTGTGTGTGTGTGTGTGTGTGTGTGAGGGGGGGGGGGGGGTGAGGAGGTAGTTTGAAAAACCACCCTTGCACAATTTATTATTGATGCTTCTTTGTACAATGTCTTGATTTGGATATATTTTGAGATGTTTCTGTGTAAAAGTTATAATCCCTTCCTGTCCATTACTTAAAAAAATTAGGTTTACCCCAGACCGGACTGATGTACTAGTCTAGTCAACTGAGAGTGGTGTGAGCAAATGGAGGTGATTTAGGACACAGAGCAGCAGTTGGAGCATCCTGGCACATCCTCTGCTATTTCAGACAGCAGTCCGTTTGGGATATGGGTTCATTTAGCCTTCAGATAAGCAAATGTATCAACACTACTTGGCTGAATGCACTTAAACCAGGTTTGAGTGCATGCTCCTTCTTGCTTTGTCATGTGAAGAAATGAGCATCCAAACATTTACCTCAAATTTGCAACAACAAAAAACCACATTTGAGGAAAAATATTATTCAATTATTTCTAATCTTTTTTTATTTAGAACAGCTTATTCTGCCTGTTGCTGTCTTAAGAAAAACATTTACAAAAACTAATTATTAATATTTATACTGCTATGTGAAATAACACAACTTGCTCTTTAAGATTATTGAGTGTGACAGTGGTAGAAGAGTTAAGTGCTTGCCCCATAATCAGAGGGTTGCAGGTTTGATCCCCACTCAGTCTGTCGCTGTCGTTGTGTCCTTGGCCAAGAGCCTTAACCCATCTTGTCTGTAGCTCATCACCACCAGTGTGTGAATCTGAATGAATGGTGGTTTGTATTACACAGAACCTCAGTGGGGGGTTGTAGAACCTGGGAGCGTTATATCAAAAACAGGCAATTTACCATTATTACTTCAACATTATCAAAAATAATAATAATTTAAAGGAAATTTTCAATCTCTTTAAACATCTTTTGTACATTCATTCTGTGTGTTTCATCCAACTGTATTACAGTTCTTATTTTTTAACACAGCAAAGGTGTTAGTTTTACCTTGTTTTCGCTGACGTTTTGACTACCTCTATAGCTTTCTTTGCTGCTGTTGGTGGCATCACTTCCTTCTTGTTTATCATCGAGCAGCAGGGGACGGTGTCGCCCCCTGCTGCCCATGCTCTCCTCACCGATGACACAGTCCCACGCACGATCCAATGTGTAGACCCCATTGTCTCTGTTCAAGGATGTGTGTCCATGTCTCCTTTCTATGGCTTCCTTAATCCATCTTTTATATCGTGCTCTGCTGCCCGCTGATAAGCGGAGAAGGGAGTGACGCCACCAACAGCAGCAAAGCTCTGAAGAAGGCTGATAGTCAAAATGACAGCGAAAAGTAAGTAAAAATAACACTTTTGCTTTTATCAATCTTATTTTTCTTTGCAAACATTCTTATTTTTGAGTTCTAATCAACATTTCAAATGAGAAACAACAAACTGAGCTTAAAGTTGCACCTTAATGCTCCATATTACTCAGCTTAGCAACACTAAGCGTTTTCCAGTTGCAGTGTTGTCCTGACAATTTATACCATAATTTTATTGTGTGATCAAAAAGACAAAGCCTCCTTTTTATTTTTGACTGTTAATACTGTGACAAGGTACCACACAGTGCCGTGATGTTTTTGACTGAGGAACCTTTGAAGGCGGTGTCAGTGAATAATTGCTGTGTTGAAATGGCCCACCACAGCAAAATAAACTTGCCGCCTTTTGTTTTTCTTGTGTGGTCGACGGTAATTCATTGAGCAAAGAGTAATAGGAGGAAATTCTTTTGAGGCCCCTTGTTTGCTAATTCATTACCTACTGGAGACCGGGAAAAGTGGCTGCGGAAATTAAAATTTATTGAAATCTAGTTCAGTGGTAAAGTTGGCCGTGTTTCTCGGTGAGTCAATTCCCTTTTGAAGCTTTCATGGAGAGTTTTGGTCAACGAAGAGGTGAACTGTGTTTGTGGTTAAACCCAGAGGAGGAATGTGTAGGTTTCTGTGATCGATGGAAACCTGGTCTTAGGGGAACTTGTAGATTATCATTCTGGATGCAAGTTATGGACTCATTAGCATCATTCACAGATTCGGATGAAAACTGCTTCCTGTCCCCGCTGGTAAGTAGAAAAGCATTATGTCAACTTCAATGTTTCAATTTTTCTGCAGCAAAAAGAGAATCAGGAAGTTTTTATTCATACGATTGCACAGAAGCACCAAACTGGAGTGCATGACGCTTGGTGAAGAGGGGAAGAAGTTAGAAAAGAACATGCGCACATGTAAATCCCATCATCCATCAATCAATATTCCAGTGATACATCCTTGGCATAACAACAGCCGCCTCAGCAGTCCATTACAAAATCATAAAATACGTGTTTGAAGTGAGGTTATACATCTCTGATGCTCTTTAAACTGATTAATGAGCTGACTTTCTTGGTTTTACTGTCCCACTTACAGCTCTTTAAATTAAACCAACAGTAAAAAGTTACTCCATGGCAGGCTGTTAAGGAAATGTAAAACTTTTTTTTTAATGTCAGAGAAAAATTGGAAATTGTTTCAGTTCATCTGCTTTAGTCTTTTTTGGGCAATAATAAATTTTTTTCACAGAAACCAGAAACTCGAATGCATTAGTTTCCACTCCAGCCGTGGCAGAGGCATATCTGACGGGACAAATGTAAATCTGTGTGATTTTTAACGCCAATTTTAAACATTTCACAGCAGTTTGTGCATATGCTAATTTATAAACCTTCATTTCACCATTGGCTTTGCATTAAACAGTCTTTAAAGAGAATCTAAATGATTTTTTGGAGCACCAACATCTGCTTGAGTCTCTTGTGCATCATGAGGCACCTTTCCACAGTGATTCAAAGGAAGGCAACTGGACATCTTTGGTTTCTTGAAGACATTTTGCTTCTCATCTGAGAAGCTTTTTTCATATCTGACTGGAATACGGGAGGGTCAAGCTTATAAGCTGTAGCTGATACATGACCTAGGTCACACCCTCATCCATAACTGGTCCAGCTGGGTCTTAACACCTCACTGTGTAACTGGCTGTTGGACTTTCTCACTGGAAGACCACAAGCAGTACGGGTCGGCAGAAACACATCCAGCACCATCATTTCAAACACGGGGGCCCCCCAGGGATGTGTGCTGAGCCCCCTCCTCTTCACTCTGCTGACCCATGACTGTACACCATTACACAGCTCTAACCTCTTCATCAAGTTTGCGGATGACACAACAGTGGTGGTCTCATAAACCACGGGGATGAGACCGACTACAGGAACGAGGTGAGCCGCCTAACCACATGGTGTGCTGACAACAACCTCTCTAAAATGTGGAGAAGACCAAGGAGATTGTTGTGGACTTCAGGAGAGCACACACTCAGCATGCTCCTCTGACCATCAACGGTGTGTCTGTGGAGAGAGTGAGCAGCACCAAGTTCCTGGGTGTGCACATTACAGAGGATCGCTCCTGGACGAACAACACCATAGCATTGGCGAGGAAATCACAGCAGCGTCTCTTCTTCCTCCGCAAACTAAGGAGAACAAGAGCACCAGCCCCCATCCTGTACACTTTCTACAGAGGCACCATCGAGAGCATCCTGTCGTGCGGCATCACTGTGTGGTTCGGAGCCTGCAACATTTCCTGCATTAAAACCCTCCAACATATAGTGAGAGCAGCAGAGAAGGTCATTGGGGTTTCTCTCTCCCTTCCCTACCAGACATTTACAACACCCGCCTCACAAAAAAGGCCCTTCGCATTGCAGCTGATCCCACTCACCCAATGCAAAGCCTCTTCGAGCTGCTGCCGTCAGGGAGGAGACTGCGGAGTCTCAAGGCCAGGGCCAACAGACTGAAGGACAGCTTTATCCATCAGGCAGTTAGGAAGCTAAACTCCCTCCCGGCTCTCCCACCTCTCCTCTCTTTTCCCCCACAGTCTCTCTGAACTTGGTTACTGTTTTTATACTAAATGTTTATTTTCTATCTAGTGAGAGTTTGAGAGTAACGTAATATAATTTCTCTGTATGTCCTGTACATGTGGCAGAAGTGACAATTAAACTGACTTTGACTTTGATAATCAATACGACTCCCTCACAATAGAGGCCAATGGCTCCTCAGGGGTAGGGAGAAGGGGTGTTCAGAGTGAGTTTCTGCTCGTTAAATAACAATAGAAAGCTACAGCACTTATAAGCTTGACTGTCCCATATTCTAGTCAGAATTGACAAAGCTCCTCGGATGAGAAGCAAAACATCTTCAAGAAACCAAATTCCAGTTGCCTTCATCTGAACCCTTTTGGATTACCATAACCTGGATGACTGAGGACCTTCACCAGCACATGAAGCCCTTTCTGATCAAACTACTCCAGTAGAACCACTGCTTGTTTTGATGGTTTCTCATTGAACGTTGTATTTAAAGTTAAGAACACTTTTTTATCCACAATGTTAAATCTCCATTAATCGAAAGTATTTGCAGTGTGAGCTGTGTCTCTTCTGAAAGCAACAAGACCAAAGCAGTTGGTGCCATCTAACTTCTCCAGATATCATAGTGGTTGATGCAAATGCCTTTAGAAAAAACCTTTACACTGAAATAAATTTTGTATCCCTTGAGGTATTTTAGTAGTATCAGAAAGTTCCTGGCAGACTTGAGCTTTGGGTGCACTAGAAGTTTTACATTTTGCTGTGGCTGAACTTTATGGCCAGTATCATTTGTAATTGGCCACAGAATTCACTGTAAAATAATCTTGTAATGAAAAGATGAAGGTGTACAGATTTATGAAGTACTCTCTTATTAATCACTATCATTAACCATTAGCTCATCTGTTCTGTTGTAACATAAAAGGTAATTTTTCCAAAAAGAGGCCATCAAGGAAGCTATCAAAAACCAGTAAGAGAGTGATCATTGGTAACGTTTACAAGAAATCTCTTCAAAATATCTGGAAAATATCTGATTTTTACACATATTAGCTACTGTAAAATACAGGCCACACAAAGCAAAGTAAAAATGTTGCAGTAATAATACATTAGTTTGACAAACAATGAGTTATTTCTATTTTTCTGGGTGAAAAAATGCCGTCTTTTTTGCCCAAGAATTGTGCTGCCAGATTTAAACATTCTGATCCAGATGACTTTAGGGAGAATTCAATAACAACCTTTTTATTTGAGGGCTTGTTTAAATCTTTACAATGAGGTCAAACAGAGTGAATGTTCCCACATGCCAAAAAAGCACCGCCCTATTTCAACTTTTTAACAAATGGAAGAATGTTTTTCAGCGTGGTGAGCTTAAACGGGAGGATTTACTTTTACAGATCTTTTATATAATGTATTACTATCTCTTTTCTTTTGCTAACTACTTGAAAGCCTGCTTTGATTAAGCACTACTGCAAGACTTCCTCTCCTGTGTCCCCTATCCATGGGTGCAGAGTTGGTGGATTTGGTTGGCTGCAGTCATAACAAGAATTTTTCTAAATAAAATTCATCTGACGACAAGTTCAGACATATTAAATGTCTGACACTGTTTTCGGGCCAAGTCTTTGAAGATGCTATCCACCAAGGGGTTCTTCTCCAACAGCGCGGAGAAAGCAAACAGAAAAAGAAGTCAACTTAATTTAGAAAAGCAGCGATGTTAGCAGCATGCAAACAGCTGGACATGTAGTTTCCCCAAAGGCTACAAAGATTTAATTAAATTAGCCTCAAATCATTATGTTGTCACTTCAATTTCAGTCTCACACATGGCATTGTTTATCTTATGAAGCATGTGGTTACTGCACCTATTGCTTTACCTACATGTGTCGATCATCTTGCAGAGTTTTACCAATAAACTCATTTCTGTTTCCTCTTTTCTCGCTTTCTCAGCAGTTGATGTTATAAGCACATCTTTTGACTGGCAGCCCTCTCGCTTTCACAAGTGAGCCAGCCATCTCGTCCATCTAAAAGCTATAGAAAGGTGACAACAGTTTTCCTTCCTAGTTCGCCTCTCTGCACCACACTGAGTCTGACAAGCTGCTGAAAAATAAGACCAGGTTGCATTTCAGCCTCAAAAGAATGTGCAGCGGCTGTGAGTAACTCTGTGGTCTGCCTTGGCATGTTTGGTCTGGCTCCTCATAATATCATGTAGTGTGCCATTGAGAACCAGGAGCACGAACACCAAAGAGAAGTGCTGAGGGCGTTCCTACTTTGGACCAAAATCGATGCCAAAGCCTAATAGTAGCACCTTAATCAGTCTCTTTCCTAATATTAGCTCTGAAGCTTTTTTCTCCAGGGTGGCGGTTGGCGTGTTTTTGGCTTGAAGCATCCTGTCTGACCTTAAATCCAGCTCTCCGGCCATGTGAAGCACCTCTTGGCACTATCACCAGGCAGTACTTCAACAAAATACAGCCTTAACCTTGTACGTGATGCTTTTATACCGAAGATAATAACATCGATTATGTCCAAAACACCCTCATGTTGACATAAATCCATTACACAGTTGATATATTTGGTTACTCTGCATGTCAGATATATTAACTTCTTGAGCGTTTGTAGCCATATGGTTTGATCGTTATGTTCTGTTCAGGAAATCTCACTGAGCTCCTTTCTCTTATATCAAAACCAGAAGTCCTTCACATGGAGGCGATGAGAGAAGATTCAGTTACGCAGAAAAATAAACTGCATACCTTTAAAGGATTGGATATTAACTGAAAGATAACTTGTTCTATACACTTCAAATAGTGGTTAGTGTTTAATAAGGCCCCCACTGGCTACTGCCGCATTTCTTACACCACACGGTGCCTTTCTACTGTTACACCTGTGCTGAATTTGCAGGAAAACTCATATCCTCGCCCCAAAGAGAGAAGCGTGTCAATTAGACCCAAAGCCGATCTCCGGTCAATCAAGCCACCCAGCCTGTGCCTTCACTGTAAAATTAAGATTACGGTTGATATATCCACTAATAGGTCAGTTTAAACATTTTTTTGTTTTGTTTTGCCACTAAACGTCGGCGATTTATCATTCAAACATCCTTGGGTTTTGTGTATAGGTACTTTAGGACCTCAGGTTCAGTGGGCTTGATCCTCAGCCAGAGACAATATCAAATCCATGCCAAATGTCCAAGCTGTGAACGCTTGTTTGAGAGTTACCGTAAATCCTTTTGCTCGCACCGCTAAGAAGTTCAGAAAGCCACAGTCCTGCTGTTTGCCATCCCTGTGGTCCTTCACAGGTAGCCGCTGAGACTGTCTGAATTATGATCTTCGTGTATAGGAAAGCAACGCAAGAACAGAGCTGAATGGATAAAAGCTTAGACCTTATTTTCCTCAGTGGATAAGAACTCAGTTATTCTCTGTGCTGATTAATCTGAGTCTTTATTGGAAATGATAGTGATGATTAATGGTATATTATCCTGCAGGGTTGATAGAAATGTTTGGTTTTCAGACATTTCCTGATTAGACCTGATATTTCTGTCACTAATATATATCCAGTTGAACATCTGAGTATGCGCTATGCTATTCAGAGAGAGGCTCAGTGTAAATAGAAACAGAGCATGACCACTTTTTTTATTTGAACTTACAAAGTTCCCTCTCGAGCTCGAGTGAAAAGAAATGCTTGATCTTTATTTGTTGGAACTGGATCGTGATTTATCGTGTTCTTGTTATACTTTACCAATCCAGTTAATCAAAATGATGAATTATCAATAAACATTATTTCAAATTTGGATTTCTTTTCTTATTCTTCGATTGAGATTAAAAAAATGTTTAGTCAGAGGAGTGCAGGAGTCCAACACCACCCTCGACAGGAGTTCCCAGCAGGATCCTGGACTCACACATCAAGGTCTGTCGCTGGTCCTCGACCCCTGCCCAAGCCTCTATGATGGGGAGGGACCAGGACTGAGTGGGCCAGAGGAGACAACACACCATAGCTGTGTGTGACTGCACAGTGAGTCCTTTCGCATTTTGCCATGTCGAAGCTGACCACAGGATTGCAGTGTTTACTCAAGAGCCGGTGCATAAGAGAAAAGTGGACCACCGGCAGCCGCCACCCGCCGGGCCTGGGCAGGACCTGGGGCTCATCTTTGTTGAAAGTGGCTCTGGAACATGCAACCAGGTGGTCTATATTTAGCAACAAACTGAAAAACCTCTTCATTCTTAAAAAGTTGTTTACGTTTCCCTTAAGAAGGGGGTTCAGAGGAGGATGAGTTGTGCTGCTGCTCTCCTGTGGTCTGAGAGGCACCTCTCTTTGTTCTCAACTCACCTGTACAAGATATTTATAATGCAACTTCACTTGGAATAAGGTGCCAAATGGGATTTATAATACACTGTAAAACGGGATTAGCAGAAATCACTCCATGAACTATGATACTTTTTGCATAAGTTCAAATGTTGGCGCCTGAAAAATACCCTGAGATTTTAAGGAGGGTCACAAAAGGAATCACAAATAACATTTCCTCTAATGCTAGTTTAAAACGGTAAAAATCCTTTGTGTTTTTTTAATTGGTTAGCTTGGAGCCTTTTGTGCAGCCTGGTCTAATTTCCACAGAAATAGAAAACCTTTCTGCCCAAACAACCATGTAATGCCAATTACTAGCTTTTCAAAGGTTCATAAAATAGTAATTGCTTTAAGGTTGCATGCACTTCATAGCTCATATGTCTGATATATACTCTAGGGCCAATATCCTGCATGTTTTACGTGTTTCTCTTCTACGTGCACACCTAATTTGATACAATGGGTGATTAATGGGCTTTTGCAAAGCTTAAGGATCTGCAGAAGACTTCATTTACCATCAATGGTAAATAAATTCAAGATGGTAATTCAGGTCCAGGACTGATGTTTTTTTAGTTATATCTGCTAAAGGTAACATATTGATTTTCCATAAACTAATCAACTCCCTGTGGTCTGGTGACCTGTCCAGCGTCTCCTCACTTGTTACTGGCTGCTGGAGATAGGTCAGGTCCCCATGACCCAACCTGGTAATAGGTGGTTTACAAAACAAATTATGGTAACATTTGACAATAAGGGTCTCAATGTTACTTAGTGCATTATTAAGCATTAATAAACTATTAAATAATCTACTAACAACTGCTTAATATTAATGTTAATGTTAGGTAATGCATTACTAAGCAGACACCCCCAACCGGCCCTTTGTCCTAACCTAAATGATACTTCATAGTTAAAGACACAATGTGTAGTTTATACCATTAATTTCTGGAAATATTCATCAAGATGTTGTTGAAAATTAATTAAATAACGCCCAGTTGTTGAAAAAATTGGAGGCATTGTAACATATAACCATAAAAATCTGGTCTAAAATACCCGGGAGCAGGTCTAAAGGCTGATTTATGCTTCTCCGTCTGTGTCAGTGCGGAGACACGCAACGCCATTATCCGTCGTTGCGCAGGGTCCCGGCAGGCACGCAAGTGCGTACGGATTCGAGCCCACTTTTTTAAGCATCCGTCGAATGAGACGGATTACGCAAGCTTGTGATTGGTCAGGACGCCGCTGTTGTTTACAGCGCCGCCATTGCAAAGAGAGCCGAGGATAACTGGCAGCAGACACGAAGAAGCTTGAAGAATACCTCGCGAAAAAACTCTAAAAATATGAACGTTTAATTCTCCCGTGACTGGAGGAGTGAAAAGATGCGCAGCAAGCGTTTTATTTGTGGACGGAAATGACAGGAAACGTGGGTTTAGAGGTGAGGAGTGCATGAAGCAGTGGGAGAATGAGAGACAAATATGTCCGTGTTAAAAGTCTCTTATATACACAAAAACACGATATAAACACACGATCTTGGACCGATACATGACAGGATACCACAGAACAGCGCTACGCCCTCTGTGGTCTCTGTGGTCCTGCCGGGCAATTGCTTTGCAACACTCTCCAGGAGACGGAGAAATAAAAGAGCAAAACACTTCCGTCAATCTGTGCGTGTCTGTTCCTTGTGGAGCATAAACCAACCAGGGTCTCTGGGCGACACCATGTCATGTTTCCCTCTACGGGAGCCCATGAGCACAAAATGCATTTGCTGGTTTGTAACAAACAGTTACAAAACTTTTGCCATTCTTAAATGTTGTTGTTTTACTCATTTACCTCTTCACTTGTTGCCTGTGATGAAAGGGAGTCTGATGGGCTTGTTATTTAGCTAAAATTTGCACTCCCCAGGGCTTTCTGACCTTAATGAGCATCCGTTAGTGAGGTCTTACTCCAACACAAAAACACTGCTTGCTTGCAACGATTTAGGTATCTACTGCCCCCTATCGCCAAGAAAAATACACACTTTAACATCAGAAAAGTTAATAAAGGGATCCTTTGGTTTATAAAGGTTATTAATGCACTAAGTAGCAATAATAAAGGGACTCCCATTGTAAAGTGCTAAAATTATTAATTAAATCCTCTTAAAAAGATTCAACACCTGTTAGATTTTATATGGAAAGAGAAGTATGATGTACCTACAAAAAATCTGCATTTTATTCATGCTGTCTAATCAACCCCTTGATATGCCACACTTGTGAGGTGGGATGGATTATCTTGGTAAAGGAAAAGTGCTCACTAACACACATGTAGACAGATTTCAGAACACTGTTTGAGAGTCATGGGTCTTCTATGGATGTAGACAAATTTTCAGATGTTTGAGTTCAGCTCATGAAAAATGGGAGCAAAAACAAAAGTGTTGCGTTTATATTTTTGTTCAGTGTAAATTCATTTTAAAAAAGTTAATTTGTTTATCATCACATGCTGTTGCTTTTGATTCTTGGAATAAAAAGTTTAACTTTTTTCTGACTAGATCAGCCTTAGAAGTTAAAATAATGAAAATAATAATGAACAATCTAAGACTATTTTAGAAACTATGAATACAAAAAATGCTCAATGACGATGTGCTTATTCTGTCTTTTGCCATTACTTCTCAACATCTCATTGAACTTGGAAGGAGAGCAAATCCAAGGCAGGACATGCACATGACATGTTTTCTTTTGCCCTCGTACTTGCCTGAACAGTGAAACAATCCCCCTTTTCATGCCCATGCTCTCATTCAGTGGGTGGCGAGAGCACCACTGTGATTGGGGATGAGGGAGCTAGGTAAGTTTTTTTCTTTCCCCCAAAGTGAGCACCTCATAGGAGATGACTGTTCGCTGCCATTAGTTTAAGTGCAGGAGTGTCAGCTAACTCGACACTGGCACCAGCAGTACTTAATACCAGATGGAGGGAGCCGTCCTTGAAGTCTTAACAAGCAAGCACTGAGAAACAAGCCTTTATTCAGTGAGAGAGAACAGAAAAAAACTGATAACTTAGCAAGGTTACCACAAAGTGTACGTTAAATCCCACATAGGAAAGGGAGGGATAAAGGAGATTGAAGGGGGTGGGATGGGGCATAAATCCAACGTGGATAAAAACATAGTTTAGATGTTGCTGACTGTAATTTTTATTGCGTTCAAAATAGGCAGGAATATAAAACAAAGCCGTGGTTGTCACGCTTAAAGGTCCAACTGCTTAAGAGGTGTCAAATTATTGTACCTCAGCTGGATACATCAGTATTGGATGCCAGGGGGTGAGGAAAGAGCCAAAGCTAGCAGACTTTGGCACATGTGTCCTCCACTGCTGGCACGGATGATCCAAGCTGTGAGGCTTCAGAGCATTGATAGAACCCTGGCGATTTTCCACCACAACTATGAGCTGCTACAAGACGCAGCCTTCAACACTGTCTCATGGAAGAATAGTAAACATGACGGCAACTTGCCCCCCCCCCCCCCCCCATCCCACCCACCCACCACCACCACCACCCCCATGATGCACTTCCTAGTCCACTCACCATTGCTGAGATGAAGGGGCCAGCTGAGGAGCCAGTCAGACACTGAGGCCCAAAAGTTTCCTTTTTCAAGATTGAAGAGATAAGATGGTATCAATTGAAGTACCAGGTTTGTCTTGGCTTCAGTAGATTTGGAGCTGAGAGCTATTACTTAGAATAACTTGACACCAAAAAAAAGCCTCCACATTTACCAGTAGAGAAATTACAATCAGTCATGTCAGTTTATGGAGGCACCTCACACAGAGATCCCCAAAGAGGTCTCTTGTTGTCAGTTTTGATCAAATCCACTCACTTTTTCTTTTTCGAGGGGTTCTTAGCTAAAAAGTCGAGCTCACTCCTGCCAACAATTGCAATAAGATGTTGAAGGCACTGAGCTGTTGGCATGTTTGCTGATCTGGCACTTGCACATCGAAGTGCAGTTGAATCTCTGCTGATTGTCCACTTTTCATTCATTAAGTTAGCTTAGTGTGACTAAGTGGTTGCTTCTCGACTGAGCGAGGAGGCCTGTGAGCTCAGAGCCCAGGCATCCATGAGGCAGAGGAAACAGTTGAGGGGCATGTGATACCTGACACATCACAAAGGTCTTTTGAGAACTTGTCGTCTCTTCTCTTGCAGATCCGGTACCTGTGTTGAACCATCTGAACACAAAAACTAAGCAGAGGCAGGTCTGCTGAGAGATTCAGCCAAGTTAAGCACGGAAATATTCCTGTTAACTCAAGAGTCCTACCTGTGGTAGGTTGCCCTCTCATTTTGGTTGAGAACCACTTCAGACCCGTTAGTGATGTTTAAAAGTCCTTCCCAGTTGACCTTAGAAGAAAGTTGAGTTTGTGATATCTTAAAACTAGTTTTCTCAACAAACTGACAAGTTGTAAACACCACAGTGAGGTAACTTAGTGAATTTTGGGAGCTTTTCTCTTCGGCCGGCGTCACACTGGCAGTGTGACATATGGAACAAAGAGCTTTTCATTTCAGTTTCCATGCAAACATCCACACCAGCTGTGTTTCATGCTCATGGCTGATGCCTATTCTTCAGGCAGAAGGTAAACAGCAGGCAGGAAAGTGGTTCTCAGCGTGAAAATGGCTGACCTATTACTCCCCCATCACCACCACACACACACACACACACACATCATTCCTGATCTAACAGTGCTACAAAACATTTTCCATTTGAATTTAGGAGACAGCTTTGCAACATATATTTATTTACTTTATTTATAGTTATACTGTTTTTCTGTTTCGAGTCAAAACTGGCATTCAATGGCCTAGTGGTACGAGTGTCTGTCCTGAGACTGGGAAATTGTGGGTTTAAATCCATGGTCGAGTCATACCAAAAACTTTAAAAATATGACCCAATGCCTCCCTGCTTGACACTCAACATTAAGGTATTTGATTGGAGAGTTTAACGACCAGATGGGTCCTGGGTGTGGCCGTGTCTGCAGCTCACTGCTCCCCCAGAGGATAGCTCAAAGGCACAAATAAACAACTAATGGGACTTTAACTTTATGCTAGCTACACTGAACAAAAATATAAACGCAACACTTTTGTTTTTGCTCCCATTTTTCATGAGTTGAACTCAAACATCTGAAAATTTGTCTATGTACATAAAAGACCGATGACTCAAACATTGTTCTGAAATCTGTCTACATGTGTGTTAGTGAGCACTTTTCCTTTACCCAGATAATCCATCCCACCTCACAGGTGTGGCATATCAAGGGGCCAATTAAACAGCATATATAGTGTACAGGTGTGCCCTAGACTGCCCACAATAAAAGGACACCCTGATATGTGCACAGTTTTGCTTTAAGGGGGTTGGTGGAGCAGAACACCAGTCAGTATCTGGTGTGACCACCATTTGGCTCACGCAGGGCAACACATCTCCGTCCCATAGAGTTGATCACGTTGTTGATTGTAGCCTGTGGAATTTTGGTCCACTCCTCTTCAATAGCTGTGTAGAGTTGCTGAATATTTGCAGGAACCCGCTGTTGTATACGTCAATCCAGAGCATCCCAAACATGCTCAATGGGTGACATGTCTGGTGAGTATGCTGGCCAGGCAAGAACTGGGATGTTTTCAGCTTCCAGAACTTGTGTACAGATCCTTGCAATATGGGGTCGTGCGTTATCATGCTGCAACATGAGGTGATGGTCGTGGATGAATGACAAAACAATGGGCCTCAGGATCTTGTCATGGTACCTCTGTGCATTCAAAATGCCATCAATGAAACACACCTGTGTTCATTGTCCTTAACATACGCCTGCCCATACCAGTACCCCACCACCACCATGGGCCACTCGTTCCACAACGTTGACATCAACAAATCGCTCACCCACACAACACCACATACGCAGTCTGCCATCTGCCTTAAACAGTGAAAACCGGAACTCTTCTGTGAACAGAACACCTCTCGAACGTGCCAAACGCCATCGAATGTGAGTGTTTGCCAACTCAAGTCGGTTATGGTGATGGACTGCATTCAGAGCTCCCATGAGAGCCCCTGAGTAGACATACTCAACCGTTGTGTTTTTAAGCAACAATTAATGATAGCATCTAAACATACCAACATTTGAACATGCATAAGAACATTTTAAATCAACAAATATTAACACTCAGAAAAAGATAATCAGAGGGTATTTTTATTCCTTTGTAAGGACAATGTCCCATTTGTTTGCATAAGGAGGGGACAGGACTTAGTACTGATGCCAGCCCTAGAAGAATGTCGTTCTATCTCCACCTTTTAAATCCTGGTTGGATGGCTGAAAATGGTTGGATGGCTGATAAACAAAAATACTGTCAGTAATTTATTTACAAGCCCGTAGGGATGGTTTTTTTGAAGGGAATTTTTTACCTCAAAGAGCCATTCAAAAGACTAGATCTTTTGAACAAAGCAGAATGATCCCTGCTACAACCGAACTGTCTTATGACATTTTTCCTGTTCCTTTTTGGGTAGAGCAATCTTTACCCCCTCCAATACAAAGAATAGGAGAGCCTTTGGTCGCAGAGATTAGAAACTTTCCACAGTTCAGTGGGTTTTTTTTTAGCTCACTGTTCTTTGTTCATTTTGGAGCAGCTGAGTACACCTTGGGGATTTTTTTTATTATGGAGAACCAAAAAATTATGAAATTTGGCATTGGAGATTTGAAAACACTCACTAGCAGATAAAAACAGCCAAAGATAGTCAGGAATCAGCTTAGTGTGACGTTGGGACAACGGATTACGCAAACCAAGTGTTTTTTTAACTCATTCACTGCCAGCCGTTTCCTGATCGCTAAAGGCCTTCGCTGCCAGCGTTTCTCACAGTTTTTACTGTTTTTTTAAGAGTCACAGAACGTTGCGCAATAGGATGATGTTGACGCCAAACAACCAAAACAAAGCGGAGGCTTGCCTCTTACATCAGGAAGAAACCGCGTGTTTCGAGCGTTATTCGTTCTTTCATAATCCATTGTTGAATTGTGATCGGCAGAAGCTTTTCCGGTTCGCGCCTCCCCTTTTTTTTACAGGAACAGCCCAAAACGATCTCCTAACACATGGATGTTCTGCATCCTGATCATGTGACGTGCGACGTATGCGGATGAAGATCGGCTTCAGAGCTGAGAGCTGTTTGTTCTCTCAGTGCGGGGGCTCGTTCTGATGCCCAAACAGTAAAAAAAAAAATGCAAATGACGACTTTAGTTGTCATTGGCAGTGAATGAGTTAATATAATGGATTTTTATGACCATAGACCAACAAAGGTAAGACTGAATTAACGCTTTTGAATAAAGGTAAGACTGAATTAACGCTTTTGACCTCATGACATTAGCTTTGTTTTGCTGCTGCACTGCTTCGTGAGTTTTGCACTACTACTTAAGATTGTTGTAAAGAGGAAAGTCTGGGCTTTAATTTAACTGGATTTTAGATTAGACTTTTGCCCCTTAAATATTTGTGCAGTTTGCATATGTTGATGAATATTAAGCATGTTTTGGGTCTAAATTTATTGCTGCAAATGCTTGTGGGCCAGGCACCTGTCCAATTGGTTCAAATTGTGTGACGCATAAGAATGGTGATTTGGCGTCCCTTAGTGGTGATATGTGGTTAGCGCATCTGAAAACAGATGCTTTTATATTTGTAGGTCTTCCTACAAATACAAAAACCAAAACAAAACTGACCACTTTTAAAAAAGAAACAAAATCCTGGTTAATACAGCAGCAGAAGTGTGACCATATCACATGAAATGTATATGTGTACGAGGCAAGCATCTGCGTGTGTTGAATGGATGTGTCTACTTGTTATACTGATTTTATATATTAGTGTTAGCTGAACTGTGAAAGCCCTACTAGGGACAGGTGTCGTGAATTAGCCATGGCTATAACACTGTGATACAGGCATTACATAATTTGTTATAATGGTCTTAGTTTTCTTTCTTTTTTTATGTCCCTTTTCAAATAAACAATAAACAAACAAAAAAATCAAATTCACCAGATGCCACTGTGATTATTACCGTTATTATAAAGACTTTCCAAAGTAAAGATTTTTTAAACTAGTTTCAGGTGTAAGATTGGTGGTAAAACATCAAAGAACCACTATAAATCTGACCATGTGGTAAGTAGCAGCTACGCTAGCGGAGAGATTATGTGCTGACGTCACATATGCGACGTACCGACGTCTGATTTGTAGTCATGCTAATTACGAATTTTTACAAGCTGATAAATCTCTAAGTACGTGACTGGTGTGGTCGAAACACACATCATTACTTTTCTTTTAAATTGAAGCACAACACATGTGCAATCCAGGGCCTAAGGCAAAGCAGATTAGAAAATAGCCCTTTTAGCCCTGTTGACTTGCTTGATTTTCAAGTTCTTCCGGGGACCTATGAGCCAACCGGAAATGGAGGAGACTTAAGTATAATTTATACTTCTCCGTCTGTGTCGGGACGGAGATACACAACGTCATTATCCGTCCTTGCGAGGGCTCTCCAACAGGTTCGCAAGGACGGATGGACTCGAGGTCTATTTTCTAAACATCCATCAAACGAGACAGAGAATGAAAGCTAGTGATTGATCAGGACGTCGCTGTCGTCGACAGCGCCGCCATTGCGCTCTCAAAAACATAAAGAGCCGAGGATATTTATATATAAATTAGTCCATGTTAAAAAGTCTCTTAAATACAAAAAAACACATTTGTAAATGCACTATCTGGATACTGGATACATGACAGGATACCACAGAAAAGTGCTACGACTACTGTTGTCCTGGTGGGGAATTGCTTCGCAACAATCCCCAGGAGACGGAGAATTCCGAGAACAAAACGTCTCCATCTGTGCGTGTGTGTCTCTCCCTCGTGGAGCTAACGGAGGAGTATAAATTAGGCTTTAGGCTCCCTATAGGCAAAATTTGTCTTGATCCTGTTGCCAATAAACTTTGGTAAGAAAGTGAAAAGGGTTCATTTTAGAGAAAACTGTGAGCAATGTCAAAGGTCATAGGAACAAATAGTGATGATCTTTCTTTTTTTAAATAAATCAAGTAATTCTCTTTTTTGTATTCTTATTTGGTATTTTTGTGAATGTTTTCACCACCTTCTAGCTCAGCCAAAGGATTTCAAAATTAAAGGGTGGGTTAGGGGAACGTGTTTTGTATTCAGTAAAGGGGAAGGCCTGAAACTCTGTGTTTAACAATGGTTAACAAATACATACACATACAAGACAGCAGCAAATGCACCAAACAACTGGTGCAAAGCCAGTAATAGTGCATACGGGCTTTAACCTGTACTGTGAACCCTTCAGCTTAAGTCTGCACATTTGCTAACTTTCCTCCTGGACTTGCTCATGGCACACTGCAAAACTGAAAACATAAGAACAGTTGACCAACCCACTAGGAATTTTACACAAACTCTGAAGGGATTTCGTTGGAAAAAATCTGCTTTGCAATATGCACAGAAACAATTCCAAGAAACTCAGTGTATATATAGCTGCATAAATCGTTTGGGTAAGTTAAATCTCTGTCATTGAAAAAGTCCTTGCAGTAATTAAATCTCTTAATTATTTTTTTCAAAGGGGGGTGGGTCGTTAGCTCGGCTTGAACTGTTCTCACATGTATAAAAATTGATCCCAGGGAATGCAGTAAACAGCTTTACTGACTGCGTAACAGATACATTATTAGGGTTCCAAGCCCAAAGGGCAGGGAACCCTATTGTTTTTCTACGGATTTTTCATTATTATTTATTATTCTTCTCCGCTTGATCTTTATGGGGGCAAGAGCCTGAAATTGCCAGGGAAAATCTGACATGGCAGTCTGATAGAAAATCCTGACCGCTACTCAGTTTCGAAAATTTGGACCCCGCGTCACCTAGGTGGCGCTATTGCGGAGGTCAACACGTTTCAGCTACTAGCTCCCAAACCGTATGTCGTACAGTCATAAACTTTATATGTACATGATCCTTGGGTGATTCTCCATCTTTTTTGTATTGGCCACGCCCATTTCCGCCTAACTAGATTTTTTGCTAGATCGCAAAAAACGCAAAACTTACTTTTAATCACCTATTCGTCATTTTTCGTCGAATCAACTTCAAACTTCGTACATATGATCTATGGACTAAGATAAGTTGTGGTGATGAAAGAAAAATGCAGAAATATTGAAAATTGGGCTAATGACACCATGTCAAAATCAGTGTGCTAGCTAGCACATGTGGTAATTGATGATATCTTCACCATTTCTCAAGATAAATTTATGAGACTCCAGACCCTTATGAAGTATGAGCGGTAAGCCCTATCTACCCGATTTTGTGTGGATTCACCAATAGGGGGCGCTAAAGAGTCAAAAAGTTTGTTTCAGCTAAACGGCTTGATGGATTTCCACAGAACTTGGCACATATGTTAATCATCGGACCCTTAAGCTATATTTTGAAAATGATTAAAAAGTGGGCGTGGCTTATAGGCTATAAATAGGCTTTAAACGTTTTCGCCCATTTACTCCTGAAAAATACATATTCTATACAGAAAATTACAATTCATATCAGTCATAATGACATCTACAATCACAGAAAATTTTTTGAATTTTGTCCAATAGGTGGCGCTGTGGTACCCCAAAAATATTTTTGGCATGTTTCTCCCCATTACTTTCGTAAAAAAACAAATGATCTCATCCAGTATGTTCATTGAGTCAGTCAAATTTAGATGAGTATTTTACAAAATGTTTTAAACTTATGCAAATTAGTAGAAATTTGCATAGTAAGTCCAACGTACTTTCGTTAACTCCTCCCGGCCGTCAAACTCAATCACATCACATCTTTCCCTGACAAGAGAGGAGGAGCGGCTGACCAAAAGATGTGAAGGGATTTTGGATAATTTGCTTATTTTTTTTAATATGATTTTTTTTTTTAAATTTTGGAGAATGAAAAAGTTTTTTTAGAGTAACTTCAAAAGATTTTGACATTTTTCAAAGCTGTTCATAACAGTCATACCTAAGGTCAATTCAAGTGTATGTCCTGGTTTTCAACTTGATTAAACAATAGGGGGCGCTATAACTGGGAAGAAATTATACTGCTGAACTGGCTAAATGGATCTGCACGAAACTTAGTGGTTGTCATCACTATAGAGTCTTAAGATTACATTATCAATATGGTAATGATTTATCAAAGTGGGCGTGGCTTATGATAATTTAAAATTTCAAATTTGAAAAATTTCCTAAAAATCATTATTTGCATGTAAGAGGCTAAGATTTCCAGATTGTGTTAGCTGGATAGGCTAGAGCTTATGTCACGAAAGCCGCAGCTCCATGTTGAGGTTTACGCTTTATATTTATGAAAATACATTTTTAGGCTAGCAATTGTAGCGCAAATTCTGTTCTCACAACCTTCTTGTAATTTGCTACAAAGTTCACTCTTAGGTGGTTTATGAAACAAAAAAATGTCGTCTTGATATGAGCTCCCCCTTGTGTTTAATTTTAGGACATATTTTTGTCTACAGACACTAATGCAAATATTATTTTATTGTAAGTACAGTTTTACATTTATGACCCCAACAAAAATATAAAAAGAATTCTCACGTCACAGAGGCAACCTGGGAATATTTTGAGATTTCTGTACAAAAGCATAGATTTTTAATTAATTTTTAACTTTTTACCAGTTTTTCTGTATAGTTGGACAACAACGTAATTAATTTTTGTTAGAAAACTTTTTAGGTATACAGTAAATATAAGCCATTAACAACATTCCACACGTACCTACGGTGATCTGAGATTTTTCTCCTAATTATAGAAAGTAGCACTATTTTTTTATGAATATTTAAATTTTTGTTGTGAACTTTATAGTTATATTTCCTAATTTTTCTTCAAAAAAGCTTTGAGTCAACTGATTTAAAAACAACATCATATTATTCCGCATGTTAACAGTGCCATGTGAGAATATTTTGGTAATTTTATGATGATTTATGTATTTTTCATGATTTTTTAAAACAATTGATCAGTAAGTCACAAAATGAAACTCATTGTTTTTGTTGAAAATCTATTAAATCTAAAGACATTATCAAGTCTTTATGTTATCTGTAATATTCTGTTGATGTATAGATGATTGTTTGATAATCTCACTCATTAAATCTTCACGTTCTTTAATAAGGAAACAGTGGAATTCCATTGTAATCACGATTGAGAAGTCAGCCATGCCTCTGAAAGATATGTGTATAGGCTTTGCAGGTTTAATGACGTATCCTGAGTGTTACTTTCATTGCGCCGGTTGAAGTGAGCTGACGGGACGCCGGCGGGAGAACGTGTTTTTGGGGCGGGACCGCGTGAGGACTGGCGAAGGTGAGGGCGGGGCCGGGTGGGCGACTGGCGCTGGGGGCTTGGAACCCGTTGATAACTGCTTGCAGTTCTAGTTTATCTTTGTGATTATTTGTAAAGTATCGACAATGTGCAGATATTTTTTCCACTGAATGATCCAACATGCTGTCCCGTGGCTGCCTCAGCGTGGGCGTCTTCCTTGCCTTCACACTCAATAATGTTTGCCTGAAGTTCAGTGAGGACATGAGCAAGTGTGTCTCTGTATTCAGGAGCCAAATAAAACGGGAAAAGCCCAAATCATAATAGTAATACAAATAAATGGTGGAGTGCTTATGATACAAACAGGCAGGTAGCCAAATGGGCATCAACAAGGCCAGGGAGAGAGTCTCATTTTTCCTTTTGACAGAAATGTCTACAACTAAGTGTGTGTCCTTTAAGTGGAGTTTAGATTGTCAACAGATGAAAATATACTGTGTTAGCATTACTAGAGGGCTGTTCCAAGGCCAGGACACACAAATCTCAGCTCTGGAATACACTGTTCCTACTGCCCACATCCTACCCTCATTTTTGCACAGGAAACTGCCCAGGACTTGATCTAAATTAGTTTGGCAGTAAGTAATAACATCCTTTGAGGATTAGAGATTATAGTGATAGATTAGTGCAGGGATACTGACCCTTTTACAGCTGTGCATGGTCAAACATTAATATGTATACATGTTACAGTTTGAAAGAAATTCTGGACAAATCAAGAGATCCATGTCCAAAGGAGGGCATGTCTGCTATCTTACAGGGAAGCTAGAACTGTGCAACATTGATTAATTCACAAGAGTGTATTCTGTTGTGTCAGTGGAATTGGATCAGACGTTCTTTGGGTGGTAAAGGTTGACTTTTCCTAAGGTACTTCTGTGGTCGGCTCAATTGGTGTTTAGAAATTGTTGAAAATCCAAGACAAACTCAACTGAGGAGGCTGTGTTCAACATTTTTCTAAATGATCAGAAATCTTTTTTCAAGAGCATGTCTGTTGGAGTGTGTTCATTTGAGATGCACCGTCTTTTCCAAACACAACATAGCATTTAATAATTCATTCGACTGTTCAACTTTATGTAACTGCTTATTGGTTTTTCTTTTCAAATAAATTATGTTTGACTGTCATTAGCCAGTTGTTTCATTTGTTCTCTAGATTCAGCTAAAAATAATCTGTCAAGATGTGTCACATATTCAGACCGGTTGACATCAGCGGAGCTGTTCCTTTTTAAATGAGCTCATTCTGAAAATACGAATGTTGACGATTAAAGAGTAGGCTTTGATAATTTTTCAGAGGCCATGACTGTTATGCTTAAAGAGGCACTCTCTGTGATTTTTGGCCAGAACCTTATTTTCTGTGTAAATTACATACAAAGAAAGCTTAAGAGGTGTTTCTCGAGGGCTCAACAGTTTTTACGCTCACACTCCATTGGCAAATCCACGATGGAAAAGGTGAACTATACATGAATTGCTGTGTTTTTGTGTGGTTTGGGGCTGAGGTGGGGATCAATTGCTTCGTTTCTGCAGCAGCATCCCAGAAAGCCCAAGAGGTCAGTGTGAAGGACAGGTGGGGAGCCACTTAGCGCCACCTCAAACCACTGTCCGCAGAAAACAGGGGGGTTGTTACTGGGCCAGCATGCCCAGAGACTCAAGGCAAACAGGACATATCCTAACACTGTCAAATCCAAGTAAACAGAACTGCTGTTTTCTCCACAATCAACATAAAAATGTCTTTTATTTTTATTTTGAGTCTGTTATGTGGATGAATCCTGAACAATTGGCCAGACTTTAACTGAATTGTAAGGTGGGTGATAATGTTTTTGCCTTTGTCTCTCTATGCTTGTGTTTATTTGATGAGCTCATGGACAGATTTTAACTCAACACAAAAGTAACCACTGGTTTCACATTTACAACCGATTGACTTTTGAAATCAAGCTGATGCTAAATGGTCGCTACGTTCATTTACTACCATAAAAAGTAGATACAGCTCATCCTCAACACATACTCCAAGATCTACAATTGTGCGGCATTTAGCTTCAAACTTTGCCATTGGTGTCAGTCATGTCTGTCTTTTAGTTAAGTTTCTCTTGAACATCCAGGCACACATTAATTTAACTTTCTTCATGTATTCACTGCAGAGGTGTGACAAAGTCACTGCTTTGCAAGTCACAAGTAAGTCACAAGTCTTTCCAGTCAAGTCCAAGTCAAAGAGAACCAAGTCCAAGTTGAGTCCAAAGTCAATGATGTGGAAGTCCAAGTCAAGTCCAAGTTCTTAACTTTGAATTTTCAAGTCATAATCAAGTCATCTGTCCAACTTCAATTAAATGACAATGATAATAAATAAATTATATTATTATAAACAAAGTGCTGCTGCATTTAGCAGAACAAGATCAAACCCAGAACGAACAATGATTTATGATTTTTGTCCATGTCGTGCCACTTATGTGCTAAAATATCAAATATGCTCACGTCAACAAGTCAACAGATGCAAGTTGATTCAAGTCGCAAGTCAGTGGCTTTCAAGTCCGAGTCAAGTCATTAGTCTTTATAGATTTTATCAAGTCAAGTCAGAAGTCGTCAAAATAATTACTTGAGTCTGACTCGAGTCCAAGTCATGTGTCTCGAGTCCACACCTCTGCTTCACTGGATGTACGTCTTTAATTGGGTAACTTCTGGAGTCAGTCAAGTCAAGATGACCACAACATCTGTCAACTAATACTGAGCAAATAAGTTAATGGCGGAGTCATTCACTGTGTAGACTCTGAATAATAACATATGTATATATGGGGCAGCAGCAGCTCAACAGGTTGAGCTGATGTCCAGTAATTGAAAGGTTGCAGGCTCGATCCCGGCTCCAGACAGAGAATTCTGCTGTTGTGTCCCTGGGCAAGACACTTAACCCACCTTGCCTGCTAGTGGTAGTCGGAGGGACCGGTGGCGCCTGTGCTCGGCAGCCTCACCTCTGTCAGTGCGCCCCAGGGCAGCTGTGGCTACATCGTAGCTCATCGCCACCAGTGTGTGAATGTGTGTGTGAATGGATGAATGATACACTGTAGTGTATAGCACTTTGGAGTCCTTACTCTGAGAGGCGCTATACAAGTGCGGGTCATTTGTCACTATCATTTATGTTGTACATGACATTTTCAAAATCTGACCAAAAGCAACTAACTCAAATGATTCTCAGCTCATTTTATTTAAAACTCTAACAGGAAGACTGAAGGAAATCTGCAATCCAAATTATAGGTCATTTGGAAAAGCTAAATGGCTCAGAGGATTCCAGAAAAAATTAGTTGTCTCTTCTTTTTTTTAGTAAGCACACACCAGATACGTCCTCATGACTAAACATGTGCAGCCAAGGTGCAGTTGTGTTTCTTTAAACTGATAATAGCCACTTCCTGAAACACATCTCCACCAGAATCAGTGTCCATACTTATATAGAAACTTTAAACATTGGACCTAAATAACCTACGTCACTGGTATTTGCCGACTTTGAGGCAAGGCTCTATCTTATAATTACGTGGTTCTGCTGCCCTCTTCTGTTTCACAAGAAAAAAAATTCTACAAACATTTACCACATTATTTCATGTTAACCACTGAAGTTATCAGTATCATCTATTAGTCACAAATCATAATAATGTAACAAAAATTCGAATAAGTTTTATTTAATAAATTGCAATAACACTTATGCATTTACCGCAAAAGTATTTGCTAAAATGGCTCTTATCCCAAAAACTCTGAACCTACATTATTTGACATTAACTATGAAGATTATTGTATAATTAGAAAAAAACAAAGCAGAATACGATTTTCATGCGAAATATTTACACGAAGTCCTCAGCCCCAGCTTCCTTTGTGGCGGCAGTCAGCCAGGGTTCCATTCATAGGTAGCCAATCAGATTCAAGCTTACTGCAGCCCTTCGACCAATAGCGAGGACGTTTACATCATGGCCCTGTTTCGACCGCAGATGAGCAAAGGCAACTAGACCGGTTTAAAGCTAAGCTAACTCAGTCAATTTACTTCTGGAAATTTTATATTTCTCTGCGAGTTTTAGTCCCAGCACGACCGTGGATCTTTTTGCGAAAATTCCAAGCTGTCTGTGAGTGTGTTTTCTTTCGGGCTAACAAGCAGAACTGTACGTTTATTTTCATATTTTGCGCGTCTGTGCTGCTAGCTAAATCGGCAGCGGGTAGGCGCCACTTTACGTCTTCAGTGTTTTTGTTTTTGTAGCGCCGAATTAGATCATCTTCCTGGGCCGCAAGCAGCGACGAAAAATAGCGTTAATTTCAAACTGAGTTAGCATGGCAGAGTTTCTGGAAGATCCGTCAGTTCTTACGAAAGATAAGCTGAAGAACGAGCTTACAGCGAACAATGTGCCTCTACCGAGCGGGGAGCATAAAAAGGAGGTTTACGTGCAGCTGTATCTGAAGAACCTGACCGTGCTGAACAACAAGAAGAGTCCGCCTGCAGACACCTTCTCTAGCGACGAAGAGCTGCCTCCTCCGGTGGTGTCCAACAGAAGTCGCTCCGGAAGAGTAGGTTTTATTATTTTAAATTGTATGCTGTGTAAAAAATATCTCGTTTGGCCTGAAAAGTTTTGGACTTTTTTTTACGTCTTTATGATTCCTTTCCCCGTTTGGCTGTCTTTTTCTTCTGCAGAAAGCTACGAAAAAGACTGACAAACCTCGAAGTGAGGATGTGGAGGTGACAGATCTGACTGATGAAGAGTTGAAGCAACAGCTGGCAAAACATGGTTTAGACACAGGGCCCGTTGTTGGTGAGTTCCGTTATACACACACACACAACTACATTTAAACCTGCTGTAAACACTCCGTAAGATCAAGTAAAATTTGTGAAGTGATAGTTTGTTTTTAAATGTATATGGTCCACTTACAGTGAAATAAACCATTTCCCTTAAACCTTGAGTGTGGATAATCAAATGTAAAAAAATAAACAAAACATTCTTAAATATGTTTGTTACATGTTCTTTAAATTCTTCCAAATTAGTCATGTTGTAACAAACCGTTACAATGTTAAGGAGTTATTTTATAAAAGGTGCATGAAAACTGACTAATTGATTACAGCACAGCAGAAATGTAAAAAATGTTGTTTTGAGCATAACTATTAGTTCTGTATGTGTAAGTCACCATGGCTGTAGCGAGATGGGAAATCTCTAAACCTCGTGATCAGCTGTAACAGCCTTTAAAATAAATCATTGTCAATGCTGCTCCTCAGAGAACCCCTCGCTGAGCATTATGAGACGTCCGTGCTCCAACACACCAGATTCCAGTGATAGAATTATCTCTCAGCTGTGTATTAAGTTAGCAGAAGCCTGTTGGTGATCTGCTGATTTAGATCAGGTTTGTTTAAACTGTGAAACATCTCAAACATGCAGGAGCCAGGATTGGAAAACGCTCCCTTAGATCTCAGAGATGTTTCAAAAGGTTTGCATGGATCTTTGTTTATTTTGTTCACAGACTCAGCCATTTTCTCCTGCTTTGCACGACTCAGATCTGTTCAGGGTTTTTATTTATTCAAATTCTGTGGTTTTTCTGATGTGCTTTATTGCATCAAAACAACATTATGGCTGCAGCATTTAACATCATCTCCCTCCAACACTGTAACTCTTACAGGAAACATTCAATTATTGATTTCTGTTCTTGACTGGTTCGTTTTTTAGGAGTTTTACAGCTTTTTAATTTAATTCAAGCCTTTTAGGACATTATATTATGTTGTGTTTAAACTACGCTGACTTAAAAAATCTGATAAATTTTATTTACATGTAAAAATTTAAATTAACTGTCCATTAGTTACACCTATAACTGATTCTGTTCATGTTTGCAGTTTAACGAAGTTCCTGACACTTATAAGCAGGTGAACTCAAGTCAGAATGTTTCATGTTGGAAGGATAAAAAAGGTGAAAATATAGTGACAGTTTGTATTTGGATAACATGTTGTGTAAGTTTGAACCTTCAAGTACGCATTCAGACATGCTTTAAGTTCTTCTTCCTGAAGCGTGGCCTGTATGCACCAGATCTGTTATTTACAAACGTTTCTCTGTTCTCTTAGCTTCCACCCGAAGAGTGTACGAGAAGAAGCTGCAGAAGCTTTTGGACGAGCCCGCAGCTGAACCCGAAGCACCTACAGACGTCACAACTCTCCCCAAAGCAGACAGCAACCAGAATGGCAACACAAACTCTGACCAGTACAGCGATAGAGAAGATGGTGAGAGCCCATTGTTGTTGGGCTTCAGTAGGAACACAGATTACAGCACAACAGTCAGCCACGTTTCTCACCTCTTTTTTTTTGTTTTTTTTTTTGTCCTTGTTCATTTGCATCTTCTAGACGAGATTACTGTTCCTGAACCAGAACCAGTTCCTGTGGTGGAGAAGCCCATGAGGAGCAGAGGGAACGCTCCTGTCACCGTCAGGACCAGCAGCAGACGACAAACCAAAGTCAGTCACACCTTACAGTTCCTAAGTATCTAACCTTGTAGAGTTACAATGTGTGTGAGCGTGTTTTATTTTTTCTAAGAGGTAGTGGAGGAGATAATTATTGAGGAGACTCCTATAAAGGCCAGCAAGAGTGTGGTTGAAGATATCCTTGCCAATGAGATCAGCACACCGACAGGCATCAGGTAATTATCGTGCGTCTTGTGTAATAATTGATAAAGCTAGCTAGTAGAGCTTTAAAGTAGATACGATCTGTTTTTTCCTGTCAGTGCAACCTGCAGGCGCCCCATCAGAGGAGCAGCAGGCCGGCCTTTAAAACCCAGTGAGTACTGGTTGGACGAGTCCCGTGTGCAGCACAGCGTTCGCACAGAGACGCGCGCCTACTCCGAGTTGTTCTCCCAGCCCAGCGGCTCCGTGAGCAAAGCGCCCGCGCGGCGAGGCTTTCTGTCCGTGTTGCTGAAGCTGCTGCTCCTCGTGGTGGTGGTCGGTGCTCTCTGCTACATCCACCAGAACCTGAGCGCTGATCAGATCAACACCTTGAAAGGCCTCCTAGATGCTGTGATCATCCCGGTCCAGAGTGCCGTGGAGACGGGAGCCACCTACCTGGGCCTCGGTGCCGGTGCTCCCAAAAGCCCCGGCAACTAAAAGACTAAGCAGTTCGACGCCATGCCCGGATCACCCCACCCACCCCCTGTCCAGCAACCTACGACTTCAGCAGTAAATCTGACTCACATCTTTTCCTCCTCAGCATTTGGACAAGGGACACAATTTTAATTGGAATGATGAACTTTCTCTCTTGCCAGACTTCAGCTTTTCCTCCCGCCACAAGGGCGCAGTATACTCAAACAGTAGCTTCTGAGTAACTGTTCCGCAGCAGTCAGAAGAGACTCATTTCAATGTTGATTTAAATCTGTGAATTGTTTGTGTCTGTGTGCATTTAACCCTTATGTGTAGAAGGGAGGGGCCAGTTTATCCGTGCATGGTTGTAGTTCTTGACGGTCATACTGTAGTTTTTAATCGACGCTCGGTGCCAGGTGTTACTCTGAAGGTGAAGTGCCTGGACACTTGTTAGCACTTAGTTCCCTCCCATTGTTATCGTTTTCTTATATTCCTTCACACACAGAGCAGAGCTTCTACCGTTCCCACTTTTCTGCTTCAGAACTGGCTTTGTAGAGGTAGGTAGAGTAACCCACCCATCCCCAGGGTGCTCAGGTTCTTTCATTTCAGATATTTTGATGTGATCGGTATTGGAAAAAGAAATGTTATCACGGGTTCAAAGGTTCACCGTCTACGGTCAACCACTACAATAAAGGAATCGTGATTTTTACCTGACTGTGAATTAAGTTTAAGCATCTTGACATCATGTGTTGATGATCTCGGCAATTTACTAAGCAGAAAATCCAGAATAATGTACTCGTTTTTAATCAATACTTTGAATTTGGCTAAAACTTGTCAAGGACTCTGAAGTTAATCCCGACCAGTAAGCCGCTCTGTTTCTATGCGCTGAGCTGTAGTGCTTTGTTGTGTTTGATTCACTTTAGTAAAAGATTTCTGATCCTTCAGTCCTCCGTACCGGACTGGACCGGCTGTTGCCGTGCACCCACATAGCCCACCTCACAGACCACAGAGATGACACGGTGGAGCCAACCTCCCCGACGTTGGGAGTGGAAAGACCTCTGAGGTGTTTTGTTTCTATTTTGATATTTTTCTAAATATTCAACTTTTTTATAAAACATTTAACGGTAACAATTTAAAGCAATATGCCAATTTAACAAACAATCACCAGGCAGCTCTCCCACTGAGGACAGACATGACCGGGGTTATGTGGGGAAGGATTCTTAATCTATTTATGTTCATGTAGGCTGTGTGTCATGAAATAAATCTGATTGTTACCAGATGCTTTTCTTCTTCGATCCTTGAATTTATTCCAACTCATTTAGAAACTGATGGAAGCTGCAGTGCTGCTTCTGTGCTGCACCAGTTTGGCACAACTAAGGTTTTTTGGTTTTCTCTGAAGGTGAAGCCAGGGTGTGTCTGAGCCAGAGATATTTAAGTATAAATGATTTCTATTTATAAATCTGTAAATCAGGTGTATTTGTAAAATTCTAGTCAGCTGACCCTTAGGTTGTAGTAAGCATCTGTTTTATCACTGCTAGTTTCAAATTTAGTCAGAATTTTAATAAATGGGCTCCGTAATCTAAAATATGTCACCTATATTCAGCAGAAGAGTCCAGAAAAACAACAGTTTGTGTTCGATTCTGTTTATTTATAAAGCGCCACATCACAACAAGAGTTGTCTCAAGACACTTCACAAGGTAAACATTCCAATACAGGTCAGTTCATTAAGCCAGTCAGTAAAAAGTTTCCTATATAAGGAACCCAGCAAAATGCATTTACAGCAATCCTCATACTAAGCAAGCATGCAGCGACAGTGGAGAGGAAAACTCCCTTTAAACAGGAAGAAACCTCCAGAGGATCCTGGCTCAGTATAAGCAGCACGACTTACTGAGAAGACAGAGCAGACACACACACACCTACTCGCCACACACAACACAACACACCAAGTAGTGTTTCAATGGCTACATTGTGATTTCTTAGAAGATAAACAATTTAGTCAGAGATAAACTTTATTTACTTAATCTGAGTGAATCTAAATAATTCAACAGGTAAACTAGCAGTAGCCCATTCCATGTCAAAGAAAGTAAAATGTTATCAGGAGAGGGAGAATGTGTAAGTGGTTAGCAGTAGTGTGCTAGCTGATGGCACCCTCCATGAGGGCAGTGGTCGATTTAGCAAGTTGGGGGCCCAAGGCGAACACAGACATGGGGCCCCTTACACTAAATTTTCAACAATCTTACCTTTAACTGGAGTTGCGAAACTCCCCCCTCTTCTGACATGAGTTATTTTCCCTTTTTTATTAGACCTCCTCTTTTTTTGAGAGGGTGCTCGCTGCAGAACCACAAAGGCGGAGCTGCACCATAAGGTGGAGCTGCACCAGAGTCAGCCCCGCCCATTCACGCAAACTCAGCCTAACCCACTGACTTCCGTTTTTGTTTTCAACTTGATCGCAAACTGACCTGACCCACATGAATTACGGCTGTTACTAGTTTACAGTCGAAAATGCTATGTTCTATGCTCCAATTAAACAAGATAAATATAACTTGCTACATGACAAAGACGGAATATATCTCGAAATGAAAAGGTTTCTTTTAGTGAATATCTGCCCACAGCCGGTCTAACAAAAGTGAAGTACAACAGCATATCAGACTCTTGAATGGGCTCTGGTAGTCTAGTAGCAAAATCGAGTCACATTTTGCTTTCCCCTCAGCTGATGCTGGTTCGATTCTCGGTGGGGTCGTCAGCAATCTATTTAGCCAGCTGAAACATTTAATTTGTTTATATTTTAGTTGTAATGTTTATTTTCAGCAAAATATTTATGTCTCTAAAATTTCTTTGAATTTGGTCGTTCCTAAACAGCATTTTAGTTGAAACTCTGCTCACAAATGGACTCACACTGGCTAAATAAACGAATAAATAAATAAAAAAAACACATTAGTCATTATATGTTAAACGGTATACCAGTAAATTGTTGTAAACATAGTACTGGCAAGTGTAGCTAGAAATTAAGAAAAGAGGTTGTAAACTACCTAAAACTTGCACTACTGGGAGGAGCCTGCACCAAACTGCATGTCAACCTGACTCCACAACCACTACACCACCACATCTGTTATAAATCATGTGGCGTTACATGTAATTGTGCTGCCCAGTGTGTCTCTGAGATGGGTTGTATGGTTTATTGGCGGTGTCTCAGTAGAAGTCATTTCAGAAATAATTTGTCAGAAAATTCACAGAATATCCAGATTTGAGAACCAAGACCAGACCCGCTTTGGGGAAGGAGACCAAATTGAAGCTGAGATGGGAGGAAAATGCATGAATGAGGCTAAAAATGGCTTTGGCGTGTTTCTTATGAGGAAATGACAATATAACATGATTAAAAGTTCCAAAAGTTAGATTTTTAATTATATGGAACCTTTACAAAAACTGTTCAATTCACTTCTCAACTCCGTCCTCAATCTTGCATTTTTTAGCTATAACACCGTCTTTGGTTCCAGAATGCTATCAAGTCTGACAACTGGAAGGAATTGGACTGACTCTGATGGAATGGGCGGGGCTGATTCTGGAATGGGCGGGGCTGACTCTGGTGCAGCTCCACCTTCTGGTGCAGCTCCGCCTTTGTGGTTCTGCAGCGAGCACCACTTGCTTTTTTTCCTGTATTTCCCTCCCTTTGAGCACTTTCAATATTTGCTCTGCTTTTTCCTGTCAGTGCTCCTGTGCTTTTGCCTTTGTTTATTTTTTTTCTATTTTCCATTTTGGTTTTCTTTGAGTCATTTCCGTAATTTCATGCCGGCTTTTTATGCTAACTAGCTTCCCCATTCCTTTATCCGCTTTCACCGCAGCGCTGCGCTCCGCTGTGCTCCGTTTCTATCAGGATGTACAGCAGGATTTCCCCTCGTAGCGACATTTTCCATAACTCTGATTGCTGCATGCTATAGATCGTCGGAAAGCTGCTTTTATGTACTTTTAGGAACCATTGGAATGTCTTGAATCTGATCAGCCATTCAAAAGTTATAAAACGGAACATTTTGGATGACAAACTTGGCACGTCTCTGAATCTCAAGACAGGGAATCCCGGTGGCTACCGTAATGTATTGTATATGCCCGAAAAGCCCCATTTTTAATCTTTTCAGCACTTTTGGAATTTTAATGATATCTTGAACGGTTCAGGAATTACGGTAATGAGAAGTGCGCATGTCCAATCCCGTCTGCGGTGACAGGTTGGTAATAAGAATATTGTGGCCAGAGCCGGATTAAGTAAATCCCCCCCTCCATGGATGTTATTTAATGAATTGAAATCTGAAACTTACCAAAGTTACTAATAAAAGTTCATTCACATTTTACATAGCCTAGTCTTTGTTTACAAACTGGTTGTTTGTATGCCAAAAGAAGTTTGTTTTATATGTAAAAAAAATTCTATCAGACTATTTTTTGATATTATTAGTTTATATGTTATTACACAGCTGTATTAAATGCTAATAAACTATCCTCATCTTATCCATTAGGAGTGTCAATGTCAAGGCAATAGTACCAGTAAATAACCACTAGGTGTCGTTAAACTATGTCAACAGAGCAAATATGCTTATCTTATTTGCTCAGTTTACATTTAATCAACACATTTAATTATAAATATTTTCTGCTAAATACAATAGCTTACAACATTTATAAATGTTGACAAATTAATCACATGATAGTTGAAAGATATTCAAGAAGAAATAGATGAATTTTAATGGACTGAAGCATGTTTAAAGGTGCAAAAACAAACTATAAACATGCAGCCTAAATTATTACAGTATACATTTAATACAATCTATAATCTTAAAAGAAAGTATTTTAATAAAATGAAAACATTATCTTAAGTTTTGATTTTGCTTTTTGCTCATTCAAGCTGTTTTTGCCTCTGCTGAATCAGAAATTCTGTGTCAATTTTCTGAATGTGAACTTATTGTTTATTATGCTATTTGAACATTAATAAAAATCTTTTAAAAATTTTTAATAAAACCAGCAACACTTACCAAGGAAACCATTTAGCATTCTCCACTCCGGGATAATCTTCAGCCTTCCAGCATCACAGGCCTCAGCCACAGCAGAAACAAGTCTAAAGAAATGTTCCTTGGTTAAGCTTCAGTTCATGTCTCCATATTTCCTCTGTGATGCAGAGAAATATCCAATATTTTGAAAGGGATGGTTTAGTGCAAAGTACTCACGCATCCTGTCATCAATTTAGTACCACTTTGCAGGATCAGATGTGGCTTGTTAAACACCCTTTCTGGGTCTAGATGCTCCTGCTGACAGCCTCTGCAGACCCTTGCAGCAGGACGAGGCTGAAGTTAGCTTCCGATTCCAGCTTCCGATTCGGGAAACGGCTAAAGGGCCATTACTCTCTAATGTAGATGACTCTGACCAGGGGCGGATTAAGGACTGAAGAAGATCCGGGGCTTAACGCACGCACGCACACACACACACACACACACACACACACACACACACACACACGCACTAGTCAACATCATATATATTTGTCTTGTAGATGTGATTGACTTTAGCCATGTTACAGTTGAATCAGCCCCTACCCGCTCATTTCATTTGGGAAAGACCCAGAGGTGAATTCCCCCACCGCACCCCTCCCCTGCCTCTTCTTCATACACACACGGTGCACGTGAACGTTCTCAGTCAGCAGGAGCGCCTGCAGCTGCAGGGGGCGCCATCTTGATGTTTCCAGTCCAGACACTGCGATATGAAAGATAATAGAAAACCTCGGTGCGGCACAGATTTCTTTCTTTTTTATTTTTTTCTCAGCGCTTGTGCGCCCCTTTTGTGTCATGAAAAAATGCTGCCCCGGGCAACTGCCCTGTCTGCCCATGCCTAAAACCGCTACTGGGCACAACATTGATTTCAAAAATATATTTCTTTACATTTCAAGGCTTTAAATAGCCCATCCAATCAACATTCACACATAGGTTTAAAACAGGCGCTCCTAAAGCGCCCTCTAGTGTTTGGTTAGTAAAATTGCCTTTAATCAACTTAACCTCCTTCTCGTCTTCCTCTTTTATCACCATTATTTCTAAATTTGGTGTTTATTCTGCAAATCTCCGTGCCTTCGTATTTATCTATTCCTTTTGTTTAACAGCTTCATGATTTCTTTGACAACGCCCCTTTGTGTCAGTGACATCCAAGTGATTTAAGCCTAAAAGTCGACCCCCAAATGTCTGCTACCTTCTGTAACTACTGCAAAGCCTTGTATGAGCTAATATAAATATATAAAATAACAAAAAAATCTGGTAAGCAGTAATAAGTTGGCTTCACTCCTCCCGACGCCCCCAGTTTTCAGTGTTTTCCCTTCATATAAGCCAAGACGGTGGATCAGCCACCAGTTTTCATCCTAGTGAAAAGTCCACTTGTATTTTTATGCACGTTAAAACAAAGATATATTTGAAAGACAGATAGTTCTATGTGAATAATAATAACTATGATGATAATCAAGAAGAATCTAAACGTTGAGTTGAAATGATCTGAGCCTGTACATTTCTGTTGGAGTTCTGGATGTGTTGTGACGGCTGTTGTTCCACGGTCAGGTTTGCGTTTCTGCTGTGACGATACATTCCTGTACAGTTGTGATTAGAATAAATGTATAATTTAAACCTTGTTTTGCCTTTTTAATGCTTCATGTACGTCAATGTGTATTTTGTCTTGGGGCTGACTGGAGAACTGTAAAGGACTTCCTGCTACAAAAGCACATGTTAAAGGGGACGTGTTACAACTATATTTTTAAAGTTAGAACAATTTTGTGGTCTATACAAAACAGGAAAATGAAGATTTTTGTACAAAACCCCCTTAAATTAAGCAATCTCTCCAGCTCTTTGACATTTTCAGTACCTTTCAGAATGAGTCGTTTCATTGGGGCTTGTTAAAGTTGCTGCTGGACACGCCCACCCATCCCCTGATTGGCTCAGCTTTTATCGCAGTAAAAGCTGAGAATTACTGATCACATTTCTGCTTTGTTTGCCAACAGCGTTATAGTTAAATCAGTGTATCACATCCAAATGATTCAAATCCAGAGAAGACTTTGGGTGTGTCCTATATGCACCCACATATTTATTCACTTACAGAATAAAGCTTCTTGAGATAAAACATCCTCCTACTAAAGCTAAGTAGTTGAGAGAATTGAGAACAAAATGAAAACAATGTATAAATATAAACAAAAACTTGTCAAACCAAGTGTCATGTTAGGGGGGAAGGTGTCTGACCCACCACATGCAGAATCATTCACAGAGTCTGAGTATGGTAAAAAGGTTTATAAAACGTGAACTAAAAGCGCAGCAGGAAAGTCCAGCTGGGGCTTCAGGGGAGAAGTATCTAGAGACGGGGGAAGAGTTAGTGGATGTTGACGATCCGGACAAATGAGGTACAGGTCGAGAATTACAGTTTGTGATCCAGGGGAAACCAGAGAAGGGAGGGAGGCTTGATCTGGGGGGGGGGGGGGGGTAGTCCGTGAGGAGTGGGAGACAGAGACACACACTTGCTGGATTGGTTTCCAGGTTGCTGGAGGACTGGAGGAGCTGAGCACGGAATAGGGAGCAGGATCCGGTAAGGCGAGGTCAATATGGAGTGAACAGCCAGGGAGCGGCTGGGAGACAGCGGGACTGGTCCGGTAGGTTGCAGCACGGTGTGAAAGGTGGTGGTGGAAATCTGGAGAAGAGGCAGCTTACAAAAATCAGGCAAGCTTGGAAAAATACACAGGAAGTAGCAATCTGGCTAGAAGTACGACTTGGACGACATCTATTCGGATTACTCAGTAATCAGGCTCGGGAGTCGTAGATACCAAAGTTGAGTTAATCATCCAGCGAGTAAAGATGTCTCCCAGCAGCTTATATGTCCCTGGCCAACTGATGAGCAGATGGGCTGCAGCTGGTCACTCCTTGACACGCCCACCTGCAGGAGAAGCTCAGAGAAGGTTTAGCAGAGAGAGGAGGACTCACCCCAGACCATGACACCAAGATAACTTAAAGTGATACTTTACAATGACCCTTCACATGGTGAATGAAATGTCACTCAGACCCTCACCGCTCTGTGGCCAGAATACCACACTTGCAACTTCAGATTGCCGGTCAGGTCTGTTGGAGTCAGTAGAGCTGACATGCCTGGTTCTGCAGCCTTAAGGTGCTTTTCCAGGAACACTACTCAGGGCAACTCGGACCGATGCAGTTCAGCCCGACCACGGTTTCCAAGGGCACGGTTTGGTAATTTCCCTCTATTTTCTCCCCTATTTATAGTCCCTGCTCCATTGAGGTACCTGGCAAGGCTGAGTTGGGCTGGTATCGTGATTCTGGCCACTGATTGGCTAGGGGCTTCATGGAGCTGGTGTGGGAACAAAACTGCTTTCAGATGGGCTGACTCAAACCACGCTGTACAGAGCTGTTTTAGGCTGAGTAGTGCTCCTGGAAACCACTTTCAGTGTCTACATGAGTGATTCATCACTAAATTGAACAAATCAGCAGCAGCAGCTCCTAGATGTTAGTACTGGGTATGGAATGGAATATGATTTAAAATATAACTCGAGCAAAAGTGTTGTTCTAATCTACAGAACCACCCAGGATAAAAGGCTTAATTTTCCTGTGTTTAAGTTGTCCAGCAACAGTCTTGCAGTCTGTGAAAAGATGAAATATCTTGGACACTTTATCACAGCCAATATGAGCGACGATGATGATATTTACAGGCAGTGCTGCAAGTTATATGTGCAAGCAAACACCATTGCACGGACATTCAGCTGTTGTTCCACACCTGTTAAAGTGGCATTATTTAAAGCATACTGCACACCACTATCTACTGCACATCTGTGGTCATTCTATAAAAAGTCTAGCTTGCACAGGTTACAAGTGGCATACATTGATGCAATGAGAATCCTCCTCAAAATTCCCAGGGGAGGCAGTGCTAGTCAAACGTGTGTTTCTGTGAGCGTGTGCACATTTAAGGCACTTCTAAGAAATTTAATGTTCAAGTTTATGAGACGGCTGGAAGAGTCTTCCAATAGTATTATAGTCGCACTCTCAAATCCCACTGTGAGCTGCTCTCGTTATATGTCTAGGCTGAGAATGCACTGGTTAAAATGTTTGGGTGGATTTATCTCAACTAGTTAGTTTTGTTGTCCTCCACTGCAGTTATATCCTGTGATTTTATATAGGCTTTTATTGGTATTAATGTTAATTGGTATGCTTTCTTTTCTTGTGTTTTTCTTGTATCTTTTTCTTTTATCTGTATGTTTCTTTTAAAATGGACTTTAAGTCTGGCAATAAACATATTATAAATCAGCTGCGTTCATGATTTAAAGCATGCAGGAAATGTGCTGGAAGCAGACTGCAGCTCCAGGTATGTCCGCTCAATATTTGTTTAAGTCCCAACAGAGCCAACTGCCAGTCTGGAGTTGAAAGAAGAACATTCTGGCCAAAGGGGTGCGATATGTGCTGGGTGGCTGTTCATTAACCCTCTAAAACAGGAGTATTCGATTCCGGTCCTGGGGGGCCGGTATCCAGCAAGTTTTAGTGGTTTCTCTGCTCCAATATGCTTGATTCAGTGGTTTAATCACCTGTGCAGCAGCTCAGGCTCTGCAGAAGCTTAACCCCGTAAATTTCCAGCGCAATGGGGTTTTGTCCCTCGGGCGGGACGCTGGAATGCTAAGGAGTTAATCACCTGCTGGTTGAAATCAGGTGTGTCGAAACGGAGTTAAAACTAAAACGTGCTTGATACCGGCCCTCCAGGCTGGGAACTTCATACCACTGCTGTTAACGGTCACTTTAGCACATACTGGCTCAAGAAAATTTTAAAATATGAAAAAATTTCATATCATAGCTTTAAAATGTGTGTAGGACTCCGACATAGGGTTCAGATGATTTGCTGCAACTGTAAACACAATTTTCTGTAATTATTGAATATGAAGTTGATTAAAATACAGCTAAACACGATGTACTAGCGGCATGAGCTGCCCTGTAAGACATCTTTTTAGTGACGTATGACAAACAGCTCTTCACTGTTTAGAGGAATTTAGATTTTTATGATGATTTATGACAAAATTCCTTAAACTGAATAACTGAACCTAGTTTATCTTTATGTAGATGGTAAAGTGTAGTGAAACAGCGTTAGTCTCAGTCGGCATAAGCAGCAGGGCCCTGCAGGGAATCGAACCCCGTCTCATTACTGAGAGTTCCGTTACCAGAGCCTTTTGCTTTGGGCGACGCGAGACGGTAAAGCAAAACCTGCATCAACAAAGCATTTAATGTTGGAACATAAATTCTGTCTTGAAGCAGGAAAAAAGAAACCGTCAGAATAAAAAATTATTTCTAATTAAATTCATTTTAGTATTTTATAAACGTTTTACAGATTTAGAGCCTCCTTTGACTTTTATGCTTTTCGTTAACTTCTCGTTCTTTTACGATGTTTATCCGTTCTTTAGTCGCGGTCAAACGCATCGTAATTTTGTTCTGCGGTGAATCTTAAAGTTATGTTGAATGTAAATAATCTGAGTCTTTATTGCTTTAACTCATTCACTGCCAATGACGACTAAAGTCGTCATTTGCATTTTTTTACTGTTTGAGCATCGGAACGAGCCCCCGTGCTGAGAGAACAAACATCTCAGCCCTGAAGTCGATCTTCATCCGCATACGTCACAGATCACATGATCAGGAAGCAACACATCCATGTGTTTGGAGATCGTTTTGGGCCGTTCCTGTAAAAAACGTGAGGCGCGAACCGGAAAAGCGTCTGCCAATCACAATTTGACAACGGATTATGAAAGAACGGATAAAGCTCGAAACACGCAGCTTCTTCCTGATGTAAGAGGTGAGTCTCCACTTTGTTTTGGTTGTTTTGGCATCGACATCATGCTAGCGCACAACGTTCTGTGACTCTTAAAAAAAAACAGTAAAAACGGTGAGAAACGCTGGCAGCGAAGGCCGTTAGTGATCAGGAAATGGCTGGCAGTGAATGAGTTAATCATTTACATGTTTCGACTATATTTTATTAGCCTTTAATATTTTAGTATTTATTGTTGAACTTTTGTAAAGAGCTCTTTTTAAACGCGTGCACATTTAAACACTAAAACCTTTGTTTGCTCCGTCTGTGTCAGAGCTCTGCTGTTCAGCTCCTTCCTGGTTCCTGCAGGACCACAAAGCCCAGAGAAGCTCAGTCCAGCAGGACGTGAGGACACAAACAGACACGGAGAGCTCCTCCTAAACCTGGAATCAAACTTTTCTACAGATTATTTAGAACAGTTTCTTGTGACAGAACAGTTAGTGAAACAGAAAGGACATGATGAAGATGATGTTATCGTCCTTGTCTTTCATACGGATCAAAGATCACCATCAGCTTATGCTCATGTCACCAAGTCAACGTCCCATTTCTCACTAAGACCTGCTCTATCTGATCTACCAGATTATCAGAAGCATCACTGTAGTTGTAGTTTTGCCTCCATCTTCCTGCCCTCCTTGGTCTCTTGTTTATCTTCTACCTCTCACCATCCATCTCAGGTGGGATCTTGTTTGCTCCGATGGCTTCTTGTGTTCCAGGCTTACATCTTTTAGTGAACGTTAGAATATCATATACTAATATATATGCATGTGTGTGTGTGTGTGTGTGTGTGTGTGTGTGTGTGTTTTGTGTGTGTGTGTGTGTGTGTGTGTGTGTGTGTGTGTGTGTGTGTGTGTGTGTGTGTGTGTGTGTGTGTGTGTGTGTGTGTGTGTGTGTGTATGATGCTAAACCAGACTGCCTGCTCCATCAGATGAAAGGAAATCCTCTCAGGACCCAAATAAAATAGAAGATTTAGCAACCAGACACAGAAGCCCAGGTGAAACCGTCCACATCAGCATCTCCAGTTCTACCAGCTCTAAAAACACACTTCTTAAATAATAAAACATTAAACTCAGCCAACGGATGAAGACGTCCTGGTGCCAGATGCTACCTAAGACATCACCAGTTCAGCTGACTTGATAAAACACTTGGTGACTAAAACAAACATCTGGTGACCTGGTAAAAAACAGTCCTGGTGCAACAAGCTACCTGAGACAAACCTTTCCAGTCGACCAGCTCAAGAAAGAAAGAAAGAAAGAAAGAAATGATCTTCAGTGATCCTCAATAGCAAACTCTGCCTCTACTGGAGGAGCCTGACCATGACCCACAAACACAACATCATCATCACTACTCAGACCCACTGGAAGAAAAAAATATCTCTAGTCCGAGTCCGAGTCGTCCCATCTTGGTCTCTTCGGTGGGATGTACGGGAAGCGCTCTCCAGTCCTCTTCTGGCTGGATCCAAGGACCGAGGTAGAAGGAGTGGGTTCTTCTACATCCTGGACCTCTTCAGCGCTCCCGTGGGCAGGCCTGGGATCTTCTGGAAGCTCTTCCGGCGGGGCCGGAGGAGCTACCGCCAGCCAGAAGTCTTCTGGTGGTGGAAGCTGCTGGTCTTCATCGCTATCCAGAACTGAGCTACCATAACCAGAGTCCACACTAGAAGCCATAAAATCTTCTAAAGCTGACCAATCTGAGCTACTGTCAGTCTCCTCCAACTCCTCATCACTACTCAGACCCTCAAAAGCAAACTCTGCCTCTACTGGAGGAGCCTGACCATGACCTACAAACACCACATCATCATCAGGAATGTGAAGGGCTGGGTACCCAAAACCTAAATCTGACCGATCTGAGCTAATGTCAGTCTCCTCCAACTCCTCATCTCTACGCAGACCCTCAAAAAAAGCAAACTCTACCTCCAACTCCTCATCACTACTCAGACCCTCAATAACAAACTCTACCACTTGTGGAGGAGCCTGACTAAGATCCACAAACACCACATCATCACCAGGAATGTGAAGGGCTGGGTACCTACCTTCATCTTCATCGAGAATCCGGATGACGTCCTCAGGGACCCCTGCAGTCACGGGACGCTCCACGATGAAGATGCCTGTGAGGACAAAACAAGACACATTAAATCCACTTGTGTCATAAAACAGTTATGACAAAGCTACAATGACTTGTTTACAATACAAGAGATGTGTGTCTGCATCTGCATGTGTGCACAAGACACACTTTACTGATCTGGTTGTTTTTGGGGTTTAACAGGTTAAAACCGAGTTCTGCTTTTACTGAAAAAGTTTCCATTTTTAATTTATGTGATTGTTTATTATTTATGTTTCATGTCTATAGCTGATGTATTTCTAAAAAGATGTAATGTTTTACAGCTTGTAGACACAACGCTGCTCAAATAAAGTTGTTTTAAAATGGGCTCTATAAAAATAAACAGAAGACTCATTAAACTGGTGAAAACTGTTTAAAATATATTCAAACGGACAGAAATGCATTTATAAACCTGAGAACCAACTCAGAGAACACGTCAAACTTTCTACTTGGATAAAACAGATGAAGTCCTTCAAGATCAAAGGTCTCTAGTTCACTCAGATTTATGGAAACAACTCATGTTCACCGATGCTAACAGGCTGAAGCTAAAGCTAGCTGTAGTTCTAGCATGTTCTACGTCATGACGTTTCATACCTGGTTCATCTGTTGCTATGGTCACGAAAAAAACATGTTTTTGTTTGAAGCATTCTTTTTTAGAAAATTGAACTAAATGGGTTTGCTGAAACCAAATTGGTGGTTTTCTTTTAACGGTCCTCTCTAGTCTGATATAGTCATCCCACCGACCTGCTGGGACCCTCAAGACGCTGAGGCTGTGTGATGAGGTTGAGTCACAGGTCGGTGCTAATGTGAGAAACCTTTTGTCTCTATCCCGCTAAAAGAACCACATATTCAGCTTTTATTTTGCTTGCCCAACTGACAAAAACCAACAGGCGCTCCTCGCGCTCACTCTCACCTCGCTGCTGTCCATCCTCTTTTATATCAAGAATACAAAAGAAACCGACATGCCAGAACAAAACTAGTAAAAACATTTGATGTGTTCAAAATGGAGATTACAAAAGCACAACAGCGCTTAAAGTCCTCACTGTTCCAGGGGAATTTGAGCCTCACTTGTCCACAGAAAACATGTTTCACCTCCATAAAACACCAAATCTCGTCTCGTCTTCTTCCGCCTATCCGTGTCTGGGGCGCGAGGGCAGCATCCCAACTAGGCTGACCCAGCCACCCCGCGGAGAAAACTCATTTCGGACGCTTGTATCCGCGATCGTGTCCTTTCGGTCATTAAAACTCATGACCATAGGGGAGGACCGGGCGGTAGATCGACTGGTAAACCGAGAGCCTTGCTTTCCAGCTCAGCTCCTTCTTCCCCACAACTGACCGGTTCAGCGGCAGCATCACTGCAGACGCTGCCCCAATCCGCCTGTCGATCTCGCACCTTCATCTCTGCTTTATGCGGACGATGTGGTCCTCCCAGCTTCATCAGGCTCCGACCTACAGCTCTTGCTGGGGAGGTTCGCAGCCGAGTGTGAAGAGGCTGGGATGAGGATCAGCACCTCCAAGTCTGAGACCATGGTTCTCCATCGGAAAAAAGCGTTTGTCAACTCCAGGTCGGTGGAGAGGTCCTGCCTCAAGTGGAGGAGTTCAAGTATCTCGGGGTCTTGTTCACGAGTAAAACACCAAATGTGATTTTAAACACACATTCGGTCTCTCAAATACACGAATTTAACATTATAATAATGTGTCAGTAGTTTGTCCTTTAGGACACATGAAATAAGTCAGATGGAGACTTTAATTGATGTTAGCTTACCGTGCTCCTCCCGGAAGACCAACATCTCTCTGGTAGGTTGGTTCTCGGGTCTTCTTCAGCTAGCCACAAACTTCTTCGGTGATTTCTGCTCTGCAGAGGTTCTCCAAGCTCGTCCAAGGGCTACTATTGAAGCAAATCTCCAGAGACACTCTCGACCAAGTGCTGCTCTAGCAACCAAGTTCGAAAGAAAGACTTTCAAAATTCCATGAGCTTTTATAGACGAGCAACGTTCTAATTCTATGACGTATACACGCACATGCGTGCAACAGATTCCAAACCTGTCTCTTTGCAGCAGGTGCACCCGAGGGGTCTCTCAGCCCTCTGGTGGACAGAAGCTATTACTGCAGCTGTTTTCGAACTGTCACTTAGCTAATTATGTAATAGCATCTCTGATTGGGAAGCTGCACCCGCGACCTGGACACGGATAGGCGGAAGAAGACAAGACAAGATTTGTTTGAATACATCAGATGATTTGTATTCAAACAAAAACATGTTTTTTTCGTGACCATAGCAACGGATGAACCAAGTATGAAATGTCATGACGTAGAACATGCTAGAACTACAGCTAGCTTTAGCTTCAGCCTGTTAGCATCGGTGAACATGAGTTGTTTCCATAAATCTGAGTGAACTAGAGACCTTTGATCTTGAAGGACTTCATCGATTCTGTTTTATCCAAGTAGAAAGTTTGACGTGTTCTCTGAGTTGGTTCTCAGGTTTATAAATGCATTTCTGTCCATTTGAATGTTTTTAAACAGTTTTCACCAGTTTAATGAGTCTTCTGTTTATTTTTATAGAGCCCATTTTACAACAACTTTATTTGAGCAGTGTTGTGTCTACAAGCTGTAAAACATTACATCTTTTTAGAAATACATCAGCAATAAATATTAAACATAAATAATAAACAATCACATAAATTAAAAATGGAAACTTTTTCAGTAAAAGCAGAACTCGGTTTTAACTGTTAAACCCCAAAAACATCCAGATTAGTAAAGTGTGTCTTGTGCACACATGCAGATGCAGACACACATCTCTTGTATTGTAAACAAGTCATTGTAGCTTTTTCATAGCTGTTTTATGACACAAGTGGATTTAATGTGTCTTGTTTTGTCCTCACAGGCATCTTCATCGTGAAGCGTCCCGTGACTGCAGGGGTCCCTGAGGTCATCCGGATTCTCGATGAAGATAAAGGTAGGTACCCAGCCCTTCACATTCCTGATGATGTTGTGGTGTTTGTGGGTCATGGTCAGGCTCCTCCAGTAGAGGCAGAGTTTGCTTTTGAGGGTCTGAGTAGTGATGAGGAGTCGGAGGAGACTGACAGTAGCTCAGATTGGTCAGATTTAGAAGGTTTTATGGCTTCTAGTGTGGACTCTGGTTATGGTAGCTCAGTTCTGGATAGCGATGAAGACCAGCAGCTTCCACCACCAGAAGACTTCTGGCTGGCGGTAGCTCCTCCGGCCCAGCTGGAAGAGCTTCCAGAAGATCCCAGTCCTGCCCACAGGAACGCTGAAGAGGTCCAGGATGTAGAAGAACCCACTCCTTCTACCTCGGTCCTTGGATCCAGCCAGAAGAGGACTGGAGAGCGCTTCCCGTACATCCCACCGAAGAGACCAAGATGGGACGACTCGGACTAGAGATATCTTTTTCCTCCAGTGCAGCGCCACTAAAGATTATTTTTTTCTTTCTTTCTTGAACTGGTTGACTGGAAAGGTTTGTCTCAGGTAGCTTGTTGCACCAGGACTGTTTTTTACCAGGTCACCAGATGTTTGTTTTAGTCACCAAGTGTTTTATCAAGTCAGCTGAACTGGTGATGTCTTAGGTAGCATCTGGCACCAGGACGTCTTCATCCGTTGGCTGAGTTTAGTGTTTTATTATTTAAGAAGTGTGTTTTTAGAGCTGGTAGAACTGGAGATGCTGATGTGGACGGTTTCACCTGGGCTTCTGTGTCTGGTTGCTAAATCTTCTATTTTATTTGGGTCCTGAGAGGATTTCCTTTTCATCTGATGGAGCAGGCAGTCTGGTTTAGCGTCATACACACACACACACACACACACGCATATATATTAGTATATGATATTCTAACGTTCACTAAAAGATGTAAGCCTGGAACACAAGAGGCCATCGGAGCAAACAAGATCCCACCTGAGATGGATGGTGAGAGGTAGAAGATAAACAAGAGACCAAGGAGGGCAGGAAGATGGAGGCAAAACTACAACTACAGTGATGCTTCTGATAATCTGGTAGAGCAGATAGAGCAGGTCTTAGTGAGAAATGGGACGTTTACTTGGTGACATGAGCATAAGCTGATGGTGATCTTTGATCCGTATGAAAGACAAGGATTATAACATCATCTTCATCATGTCCTGTTTCACTAACTTTTCCCTCACAAGAAACTGTTCAAAATAATCTGTAGAAAAGTTTGATTCCAGGTTTAGGAGGAGCTCTCCGTGTCTGTTTGTGTCCTCACGTCCTGCTGGACTGAGCTTCTCTGGGCTTTGTGGTCCTGCAGGAACCAGGAAGGAGCTGAACAGCAGAGCTCTGACATAGACGGAGCAAACAAAGGTTTTAGTGTTTAAATGTGCACGCGTTTAAAAATAGCTCTTTACAAAAGTTCAACAATACTAAAATATTAAAGGCTGTCATGTTGGGTGGAGTGGGGATGACAGACCATGTGTGGTGGAGAGTTCAGGAGGCAGGAGAGCAGGCACAGATGAAAAATAAAAATGGTTTTAATGGTGGAATGGGAACGACAGGAACAAGACAACGATGACTACAAACAACAATGATCTGACAAAGACTGGCACAAGGAGGGAGGTATAAGTACACAGGGAAATCAGGAACACATGGGCAGGTTAACGAGGGGCAGGTGAGAACAATAAGGGCTAATCAGGGCAGGAGAGAGACACAGTCAGGAAGGCAGGGGCAGAACGTGACAGTACCCCCCCCCCCCCCCCCCCTTAAGGGGTGGATACCAGACGCCCACAAGGCCACACAACACAGCAGAGGGAACACCAGATCACAGGACTCGGGGACTCAGAGACTCGGGGAACTGGAAACACTTGACTTGGCAGGAACAATTGACTTGACTTGGCAGGAACACTTGACTTGACTTGACAGGAACACTTGACTTGACTTGACTTGACTTGGCAGGAACACTTGACTTGACTTGACTTGACAGGAACACTTGACTTGACTTGACTTGACAGGAACACTTGACTTGACAGGAACACTTGACTTGACTTGACTTGACAGGAACACTTGACTTGACTTGACTTGACTTGACAGGAACACTTGACTTGACTTGACTTGACAGGAACACTTGACTTGACTTGACTTGACAGGAACACTTGACTTGACTTGACTTGACAGGAACACTTGACTTGACTTGACTTGACAGGAACACTTGACTTGACTTGACTTGACAGGAACACTTGACTTGACTTGACTTGACAGGAACACTTGACTTGACTTGACTTGACAGGAACACTTGACTTGACTTGACTTGACAGGAACACTTGACTTGACTTGACTTGACAGGAACACTTGACTTGACTTGACAGGAACACTTGACTTGACTTGACAGGAACACTTGACTTGACTTGACTTGACAGGAACACTTGACTTGACTTGACTTGACAGGAACACTTGACTTGACTTGACTTGACAGGAACACTTGACTTGACTTGACAGGAACACTTGACTTGACTTGACAGGAACACTTGACTTGACTTGACAGGAACACTTGACTTGACTTGACTTGACAGGAACACTTGACTTGACTTGACAGGAACACTTGACTTGACTTGACTTGACAGGAACACTTGACTTGACTTGACAGGAACACTTGACTTGACTTGACTTGACAGGAACACTTGACTTGACTTGACTTGACAGGAACACTTGACTTGACTTGACAGGAACACTTGACTTGACTTGACAGGAACACTTGACTTGACAGGAACACTTGACTTGACTTGACTTGACAGGAACACTTGACTTGACTTGACTTGACAGGAACACTTGACTTGACTTGACTTGACAGGAACACTTGACTTGACTTGACTTGACAGGAACACTTGACTTGACTTGACTTGACAGGAACACTTGACTTGACTTGACTTGACAGGAACACTTGACTTGACTTGACTTGACAGGAACACTTGACTTGACTTGACAGGAACACTTGACTTGACTTGACAGGAACACTTGACTTGACTTGACAGGAACACTTGACTTGACTTGACTTGACAGGAACACTTGACTTGACTTGACTTGACAGGAACACTTGACTTGACTTGACTTGACAGGAACACTTGACTTGACTTGACTTGACAGGAACACTTGACTTGACTTGACTTGACAGGAACACTTGACTTGACTTGACAGGAACACTTGACTTGACTTGACTTGACAGGAACACTTGACTTGACTTGACTTGACAGGAACACTTGACTTGACTTGACTTGACAGGAACACTTGACTTGACTTGACTTGACAGGAACACTTGACTTGACTTGACTTGACAGGAACACTTGACTTGACTTGACTTGACAGGAACACTTGACTTGACTTGACAGGAACACTTGACTTGACTTGACAGGAACACTTGACTTGACTTGACTTGACAGGAACACTTGACTTGACTTGACTTGACAGGAACACTTGACTTGACTTGACTTGACAGGAACACTTGACTTGACTTGACAGGAACACTTGACTTGACTTGACAGGAACACTTGACTTGACATGACAGGAACACTTGACTTGACATGACAGGAACACTTGACTTGACAGGAACACTTGACTTGACTTGACTTGACAGGAACACTTGACTTGACTTGACTTGACAGGAACACTTGACTTGACTTGGCAGGAACACTTGACTTGACTTGACAGGAACACTTGACTTGACTTGACTTGACTTGGCAGGAACACTTGACTTGACTTGACTTGACAGGAACACTTGACTTGACTTGACTTGACAGGAACACTTGACTTGACAGGAACACTTGACTTGACTTGACTTGACAGGAACACTTGACTTGACTTGACTTGACTTGACAGGAACACTTGACTTGACTTGACTTGACTTGACAGGAACACTTGACTTGACTTGACTTGACAGGAACACTTGACTTGACTTGACTTGACAGGAACACTTGACTTGACTTGACTTGACAGGAACACTTGACTTGACTTGACTTGACAGGAACACTTGACTTGACTTGACTTGACAGGAACACTTGACTTGACTTGACTTGACAGGAACACTTGACTTGACTTGACTTGACAGGAACACTTGACTTGACTTGACTTGACAGGAACACTTGACTTGACTTGACTTGACAGGAACACTTGACTTGACTTGACAGGAACACTTGACTTGACTTGACAGGAACACTTGACTTGACTTGACTTGACAGGAACACTTGACTTGACTTGACTTGACAGGAACACTTGACTTGACTTGACTTGACAGGAACACTTGACTTGACTTGACAGGAACACTTGACTTGACTTGACAGGAACACTTGACTTGACTTGACAGGAACACTTGACTTGACTTGACAGGAACACTTGACTTGACTTGACTTGACAGGAACACTTGACTTGACTTGACTTGACAGGAACACTTGACTTGACTTGACAGGAACACTTGACTTGACTTGACTTGACAGGAACACTTGACTTGACTTGACTTGACAGGAACACTTGACTTGACTTGACAGGAACACTTGACTTGACTTGACAGGAACACTTGACTTGACAGGAACACTTGACTTGACTTGACAGGAACACTTGACTTGACTTGACTTGACAGGAACACTTGACTTGACTTGACTTGACAGGAACACTTGACTTGACTTGACTTGACAGGAACACTTGACTTGACTTGACTTGACAGGAACACTTGACTTGACTTGACTTGACAGGAACACTTGACTTGACTTGACTTGACAGGAACACTTGACTTGACTTGACAGGAACACTTGACTTGACTTGACAGGAACACTTGACTTGACTTGACAGGAACACTTGACTTGACTTGACTTGACAGGAACACTTGACTTGACTTGACTTGACAGGAACACTTGACTTGACTTGACTTGACAGGAACACTTGACTTGACTTGACTTGACAGGAACACTTGACTTGACTTGACTTGACAGGAACACTTGACTTGACTTGACAGGAACACTTGACTTGACTTGACTTGACAGGAACACTTGACTTGACTTGACTTGACAGGAACACTTGACTTGACTTGACTTGACAGGAACACTTGACTTGACTTGACTTGACAGGAACACTTGACTTGACTTGACTTGACAGGAACACTTGACTTGACTTGACTTGACAGGAACACTTGACTTGACTTGACAGGAACACTTGACTTGACTTGACAGGAACACTTGACTTGACTTGACAGGAACACTTGACTTGACTTGACTTGACAGGAACACTTGACTTGACTTGACTTGACAGGAACACTTGACTTGACTTGACTTGACAGGAACACTTGACTTGACTTGACAGGAACACTTGACTTGACTTGACAGGAACACTTGACTTGACATGACAGGAACACTTGACTTGACATGACAGGAACACTTGACTTGACAGGAACACTTGACTTGACTTGACTTGACAGGAACACTTGACTTGACTTGACTTGACAGGAACACTTGACTTGACTTGACTTGACAGGAACACTTGACTTGACTTGACTTGACAGGAACACTTGACTTGACTTGACTTGACAGGAACACTTGACTTGACTTGACTTGACAGGAACACTTGACTTGACTTGACTTGACAGGAACACTTGACTTGACTTGACTTGACAGGAACACTTGACTTGACTTGACAGGAACACTTGACTTGACTTGACAGGAACACTTGACTTGACTTGACAGGAACACTTGACAGGAACACTTGACTTGACAGGAACACTTGACTTGACAGGAACACTTGACTTGACAGGAACACTTGACTTGACAGGAACACTTGACTTGACAGGAACAGTTGACAGGAACACTTGACACGAACACTTGACAGGAACACTTGACAGGAACACTTGACTTGACAGGAACACTTGACACGAACACTTGACAGGAACACTTGACAGGAACACTTGACAGGAACACTTGACTTGACTGGACACGTATATTGCAGCAGCCGGGCGTGGGACCCAGTAGAGACTGCAGGAGCAGGCGTGGGACCCAGCAGAGAACTGCAGCAGCAGGCGTGGGACCCAGCAGAGAACTGCAGCAGCAGGTGTGGGACCCTGTAGGGGCTGCAGCAGCAGGCGTGGGACCCTGTAGAGGCTGCAGCAGCATGAGACCTGCAGGCATAGGCCCCGCAGGCGTGGACCAGGAAGTGGATGAACAGCAGGAGCGACGCGAGGAAACCCAGTTCCGCGGAAGGTACTCGACATACGGTCTGAGCAGGTGCACATCCCAATTCGCTGGGTCACAGGCAGAGGCTCGGGTGAAGGGAAGCAGACATGGAGCAGGAAGACCAGCCCTACCACCCCGGAGAATGTTGGCGTGCGTAGGGGGTTTTGCCTCCATCAAAAACTCCAGGAAAAGCAGCTTCCGTGAAAAAACAGGACGGGGCAGAACAGCAGGAGAGGAGAATGGGTTTGACTACCCCGGGAACAAATAGGATGCGCCGAAACCCCCTCAATGGGTCCGACCACCCCGGAAACAGGTAGGATGCGCCGAAAAACCCCTCGAGTCAGAATCTCCCTCAGCTGAAAGGGAAAAAAAGAAAAAATAATCCTCCAGAAACAGATGTTAAGCTTACCACAGGTCCAGGTTGGTCATATCATTCTGTCATGTTGGGTGGAGTGGGGATGATGGACCATGTGTGGTGGAGAGTTCAGGAGGCAGGAGAGCAGGCACAGATGAAAAATAAAAATGGTTTTAATGGTGGAGTGGGAACGACAGGAACAAGACAACGATGACTACAAACAACAATGATCTGACAAAGACTGGCACAAGGAGGGAGGTATAAGTACACAGGGAAATCAGGAACACATGGGCAGGTTAACGAGGGGCAGGTGAGAACAATAAGGGCTAATCAGGGCAGGAGAGAGACACAGTCAGGAAGGCAGGGGCAGAACGTGACAAGGCTAATAAAATATTGTGTAAACATGTAAATGATTCAAATTAACTTGAATATTTTAACAAGTTACTGTGCTGTTAAATTAAAGCAATAAAGACTCAGATTATTTACATTCAACATAACTTTAAGATTCACCGCAGAACAAAATTACGATGCGTTTGACCGCGACTAAAGAACGGATAAACATCGTAAAAGAACGAGAAGTTAACGAAAAGCATAAAAGTCAAAGGAGGCTCAAAATCTGTAAAACGTTTATAAAATATTAAAATGAATTTAATTAGAAATAATTTTTATTCTGACGGTTTCTTTTTTCCTGCATCAAGACAGAATTTATGTTCCAACATTAAATGCTTTGTTGATGCAGGTTTTGCTTTACCGTCTCCGGTCGCCCAAAGCAAAAGGCTCTGGTAACGGAACTCTCAGTAATGAGACGGGGTTCGATTCCCTGCAGGGCCCTGCTGCTTATGCCGACTGAGACTAACGCTGTTTCACTACACTTTACCATCTACATAAAGATAAACTAGGTTCAGTTATTCAGTTTAAGGAATTTTGTCATAAATCATCATAAAAATCTAAATTCCTCTAAACAGTGAAGAGCTGTTTGTCATACGTCACTGAAAAGATGTCTTACAGGGCAGCTCATGCCGCTAGTACGTCGTGTTTAGCTGTATTTTAATCAACTTCATATTCAATAATTACAGAAAATTGTGTTTACAGTTGCAGCAAAACATCTGAACCCTATGTCGGAGTCCTACACACATTTTAAAGCCATGATATGAAATTTTTTCATATTTTAAAATTTTCTTGAGCCAGTATGTGCTAAAGTGACCGTTAACAGCAGTGGTATGAAGTTCCCAGCCTGGAGGGCCGGTATCAAGCACGTTTTAGTTTTAACTCTGTTTCGACACACCTGATTTCAACCAGCAGGTGATTAACTCCTTAGCATTCCAGCGTCCCGCCCGAGGGACAAAACCCCATTGCGCTGGAAATTTACGGGGTTAAGCTTCTGCAGAGCCTGAACTGCTGCACAGGTGATTAAACCACTGAATCAAGCATATTGGAGCAGAGAAACCACTAAAACTTGCTGGATACCGGCCCTCCAGGACCGGAATCGAATACTCCTGTTTTAGAGGGTTAATGAACAGCCACCCAGCACATATCGCACCCCTTTGGCCAGAATGTTCTACTTTCATCTCCAGACTGGCAGTTGGCTCTGTTGGGACTTAAACAAATATTGAGCGGACATACCTGGAGCTGCAGTCTGCTTCCAGCACATTTCCTGCATGCTTTAAATCATGAACGCAGCTGATTTATAATATGTTTATTGCCAGACTTAAAGTCCATTTTAAAAGAAACATACAGATAAAAGAAAAAGATACAAGAAAAACACAAGAAAAGAAAGGATACCAATTAACATTAATACCAATAAAAGCCTATATAAAATCACAGGATATAACTGCAGTGGAGGACAACAAAACTAACTAGTTGAGATAAATCCACCCAAACATTTTAACCAGTGCATTCTCAGCCTAGACATATAACGAGAGCAGCTCACAGTGGGATTTGAGAGTGCGACTATAATACTATTGGAAGACTCTTCCAGCCGTCTCATAAACTTGAACATAACATTTCTTAGAAGTGCCTTAAATGTGCACACGCTCACAGAAACACACGTTTGACTAGCACTGCCTCCCCTGGGAATTTTGAGGAGGATTCTCATTGCATCATTGTATGCCACTTGTAACCTGTGCAAGCTAGACTTTTAATAGAATGACCACAGATGTGCAGTATGTAGTGGTGTGCAGTATGCTTTAAATAATGCCACTTTAACAGGTGTGGAACAACAGCTGAATGTCCGTGCAATGGTGTTTGCTTGCACACATAGCTTGCAGCACTGCCTGTAAATATCATCATCGTCGCTCATATTGGCTGTGATAAAGTGTCCAAGATATTTCATCTTTTCACAGACTGCAAGACTGTTGCTGGACAACTTAAACACAGGAAAATTAAGCCTTTTATCCTGGGTGGTTCTGTAGATTAGAACAACACTTTTGCTCGAGTTATATTTTAAATCATATTCCATTCCATACCCAGTACTAACATCTAGGAGCTGCTGCTGCTGATTTGTTCAATTTAGTGATGAATCACTCATGTAGACACTGAGGCCTAGTCCACACATAGCCGGGTTTTTTAAAAACGAATATCCACCCCTCCAAAAACTTGCATCCACACCACCTCGTTTAAAAAAAAACTGCCCACTTGTACCCGGATAAATACGTTGTTATGGACATGCCAGACCTGTAGGCGGCAGTACTTCCCCGTTCTTAACCTCGTCCTTCGTCTATGGTCTTCCACAAGGAGCAGTAATTCCGCTTGCAAAAACAAACAAGCAAAAAGCGCTTGGACAATTGATAAAGCGAGCGCAGCTCTGAGGGCATCCATGCTGTCGGCTAGTGTAAACACAGGTCGCACAAGTGATGTCAGCATTTTTTTGTCGCGGAAAGTGACGTTGCGGACCTTAAAACTCCGGTTTTGTCTGTCCACACACAGACACCCAAAACGGAGAAAACACAGATCTTCACTTTGGCCGGAGTTTTTAAAAAGATCCGTTTTCGTGTGAAAAATCTCAGTTTTCATGTGGATGACAGGCCATAACGTAGAAAAATATCTACGTTTTGGCAGATCCCCGGCTACGTGTGGACAGGGCCTGAGGGTGGTTTCCAGTAGCACTACTCAGCCTAAAACAGCTCTGTACAGCGTGGTTTGAGTCAGCCCATCTGAAAGCAGTTTTGTTCCCACGCCAGCTCCATGAAGCCCCTAGCCAATCAGTGGCCAGAATCACGATACCAGCCCAACTCAGCCTTGCCAGGTACCTCAATGGAGCAGGGACTAAAAATAGGGGAGAAAATAGAGGGAAAATACCAAACCGTGCCCTTGGAAACCGTGGTCGGGCTGAACTGCATCGGTCCGAGTTGCCCTGAGTAGTGTTCCTGGAAAAGCACCTTAAGGCTGCAGAACCAGGCATATCAGCTCTACTGACTCCAACAGACCTGACCGGCAATCTGAAGTTGCAAGTGTGGTATTCTGGCCACAGAGCGGTGAGGGTCTGAGTGACATTTCATTCACCATGTGAAGGGTCATTGTAAAGTATCACTTTAAGTTATCTTGGTGTCATGGTCTGGGGTGAGTCCTCCTCTCTCTGCTAAACCTTCTCTGAGCTTCTCCTGCAGGTGGGCGTGTCAAGGAGTGGACCAGCTGCAGCCCATCTGCTCATCAGTTGGCCAGGGACATAAGCTGCTGGGAGACATCTTTACTCGCTGGATGATTAACTCAACTTTGGTATCTACGACTCCCGAGCCTGATTACTGAGTAATCCGAATAGATGTCGTCCAAGTCGTACTTCTAGCCAGATTGCTACTTCCTGTGTATTTTTCCAAGCTTGCCTGATTTTTGTTAGCTGCCTCTTCTCCAGATTTCCACCACCACCTTTCACACCGTGCTGCAACCTACCGGACCAGTCCCGCTGTCTCCCAGCTGCTCCCTGGCTGTCCACTCCATATTGACCTCGCCTTACCGGATCCTGCTCCCTATTCCGTGCTCAGCTCCTCCAGTCCTCCAGCAACCTGGAAACCCAGTCTCCTGTGATCCAGCAAGTGCGTGTCTCTGTCTCCCACTCCTCACGACCCCCCCCCCCCCCCAGACCAAGCCCCCCTCCCTTCTCTGGTTTCCCCTGGATCACAAACTGTAATTCTCGACCTGTACCTCATTTGTACGGATCGTCAACATCCACTAACTCTTCCCCCGTCTCTAGATACTTCCCCACCGGAGCCACAGCTGGATTTTCCTGCTGCGCTTTTAGTTCATGTTTTATAAACCTTTTTACCATACTCAGACTCTGTGAATGATTCTGCATGTGGTGGGTCAGACACCTTCCCCCAGGGGCGTAGCACCAAATTCTGGGCCCTAGGTACAAGTCTTCTAGGTGGGCCCCCATGCTCAATTACTTAATATCTCTCTTACACATTTTTTGTCATGCTATAAGCCAAGATAATAAATATGATCTTAGTTTAATCTCTATATTGAGCAAATACAAATGCCAGCATAATAAAAGTGAAATGCCCAGACTTCACATATAATTATTTTCATTTGCCAACAATGTGTTCAAACAAAAATCCTGGAATTTATTTTCCAGTAAATGCCCACTGACAGGTCTTCATGTTAGCAAAATCACTTATGAGAAGTCCAATCCTTTGGCTAATTGGCTTTGAATAGAAAGAAGAGATAGGCTGTTCAGTCTATCCTGGGACATTGTTGATCTCAAATAATTTTTCACCAGTTTCAGTTTGCTAAAAGCCCGTTCACCACAGCAACAGTCACAGGTAGTGTGCAAAAAATCCTCAGTCCAATACAAACTTCTCCAAAAATGCTCTGTAATTGCATCCTGTATAGATGGCATTAAGCAGCTCAAGAGGAGACCGAATGTGTGGAAATGTGGCACCATATATTGTTCTCAGGTGTAGCATCTCATTCTCAAATTCAGCTGTGAGATCCTTGTAATATTTTCTCATCAGTGCCTGGCATGATATCTTCATCTGCTCTTCAGTCATGTCTGTCATGGTTCATGATGTTAAGCTTTGCTGATATGTATTGATATATTAAATACATATGACATGAAATAAACCAGGTTCTCTCTGTGAATGTAATGTACTCGAAATTTTATAATCCCTGCATTATCAGCCAAATTATAAGATTGTCCGTTTTCAAGATCAAATATAAAGAAATTTAAAATAGGCTTAAAATATCTAACCAAGTCAATAACAATCCTCTAACACCAGTGTCATCATGCTATACGAAAAACAGTGGCACCTTCTCATTCCTGGGATTACCACAAATCCATCGATACCAAGTTTGTCCTGGTCCATGACTGGGAAGGAGCTGAAATATCCACACAGAGTGAACCTGTTTTTACTGCGAGGTCCGCGAATTAATTGGCGGCGGCCGCCCGCGATAATAATTCAGATTAATAAATTTATATATATATATATATATATATATATATATATATGTTAGTGTTTTCACTGATAACACTAATTAATTTATATTTGATCTTGACGGTGAAACTAAAGGCGTTTAACACTGAACACCTAACATGAATGCAGCTTCTGAGAGCTAGCTAATATCAGCTAAAACTGTGTTCTGCTGCTGCTGCTCACCTTCCTTCTTGAAAAACCTAGTCAATACTTGCTTCTGTTCAATTAACTTTTTCTCCTTCTCCTTCTTTTCTTTTCTGGAAGCCAGATTTCCCTTTCTTGAGAAAAGACATGACTGACTCTCCTGCCTCCAGCTCTGGCTGTTGGCATCTGCGATGTCTCATTAGCTGTACATGCGGCTGTGCAGCCCCTGGCCACTGGTGTGGACTAAACCACTTTGCACATTTTTAAGGGGTGATGGATGCCTCACAGATTATTCAGTTATTGTTTTTAAGGCGAAATTCTGTTTCTTAACCTCTTTATCCAGGTAAAGGGAAGTTTATTAAGACATTAAGTAAGTTGGGGGGAAAAAACAACAACAATAAAACATTTTTATTCAAACCTGTCTCAGGGCCCCTCCCTGCAGTGGGCCCTGGGTAAACGGTACCCCCCCTCCCCCCCCCCCCAGTCCGACGCCCCTGCCTTCCCCCCTAACATGACACTTGGTTTGACAAGTTTTTGTTTATATTTATACATTGTTTTCATTTTGTTCTCAATTCTCTCAACTACTTAGCTTTAGTAGGAGGATGTTTTATCTCAAGAAGCTTTATTCTGTTAGTGAATAAATATGTGGGTGCATATAGGACACACCCAAAGTCTTTTCTGGATTTGAATCATTTGGATGTGACACAGTGATTTAACTATAACGCTGTTGGTAGACAAAGCAGAAATGTGATCAGTAATTCTCAGTTTTTACTGTGATGAAAGCTGAGCCAATCAGGGAATGGGTGGGCGTGTCCAGCAGCAACTTTAACAAGCCCCAATGAAACGACTCATTCTGAAAGGTACTGAAAATGTCAAAGAGCTGGTGAGATTGCTTAATTTAAAGGGGTTTGTGCAAAAATCTTCATTTTCCTGTTTTGTATAGACCACAAAATTGTTCTAACTTTAAAAATATAGTTGTAACACGTCCCCTTTAACATGTGCTTTTGTAGCAGGAAGTCCTTTACAGTTCTCCAGTCAGCCCCAAGACAAAATACACATTGCCGTACATGAAGCATTAAAAAGGCAAAGCGAGGTTTAATTCATACATTTATTCTAATGTAAGAACTGTACAGGAATGTATCGTCACAGCAGAAACGCAAACCTGACCGTGGAACAACAGCCGTCACAACACATCCAGAACTCCAACAGAAATGTACAGGCTCAGATCATTTCAACTCAACGTTTAGATTCCTCTTGATTATCATCATAGTTATTATTCACATAGAACTATCTGTCTTTCAAATATATCTTTGTTTTAAAGAGCATAAAAATACAAGTGGACTTTTCACTAGGATGAAAACTGGTGGCTGATCCACCGTCTTGGCTTATATGAAGGGAAAACACTGAAAACTGGGGGCGTCGGGAGGAGTGAAGCCAACTTATTACAGCTTACCAGAATTTTTGTTATTTTATATATTTATATTAGCTCATACAAGGCTTTGCAGTAGTTACAGAAGGTAGCAGACATTTGGGGGTTGACTTTTAGGGTTAAATCACTTGGATGTCACTGACACAAAGGGGCATTGTCAAAGAAATCATGAAGCTGTTAAACAAAAGGAATAGATAAATACGAAGGCACGGAGATTTGCAGAATAAACACCAAATTTAGAAATAATGGTGATAAAAGAGGAAGACGAGAAGGAGGTTAAGTTGATTAAAGGCAATTTTACTAACCAAACACTAGAGGGCGCTTTAGGAGCGCCTGTTTTAAACCTATGTGTGAATGTTGATTGGATGGGCTATTTAAAGCCTTGAAATGTAAAGAAATATATTTTTGAAATCACTGTTGTGCCCAGTAGCGGTTTTAGGCACGGGCAGACAGGGCAGTTGCCCGGTGTAGCATTTTTTTCATGACACAAAAGGGGTGCACAAGCGCTGAGTAAAAAATAAAAAAGAAATCTGCGCTGCACCAGGTTTTCTATTATCTTTCGTATCACAGTGTCTGGATTGGAAACAGCAAGTTGGCGCCCCCTGCAGCTGCAGGCGCTCCTGCTGACTGAGAAAGTTCATGTGTTTGAAGAAGAGGCAGGGGAGGGGTGCGGCGGGGGAATTCACCTCTGAGTCTTTTCCAAATGAAATGAGCGGGTAGGGGCTGAATCAACTGTAACATGGCTAGAGTCAATCACATCTACAAGACAAATATATATGATGTTGACTAGTGCGTGTCATGTGCGTGCGTGTTTGAAAATACACTTTTAGCATAGAGCTGCATGTATATTAGGGCTGACCGATTAACTGCATGTGCAATTAAATTGCAATGTGACAACAGGAGATTTTCTAATCGCAAAGGCTGCAATTTGGCAGCGAGTGGTTAGCACAATGCTAATATACGTGGAAAAACCCATAGGAATGCTAATGCTAATATCACCGATTTCATTATTACAAATTATGAATAAGAAACGTGCCAAATGATTACATTTGGAGTCTAATGGAAAGTAAAACTACCATCAATCATATAAGTATAGACAGGCATTTTAGTAAAGCCAGAAAACTTTTAACTCCAGAGTTTTGGCAAGCAGCTATGAGAATACCTGAACTACACATGGACAAGACGTCAAAAACTCTAAACACAAAATACTTCAATAAACGGGACACACTTCCTTCCTGCAAATACAATTTCACAGGTGTTGCTAATACCTATGATCCTTCAAGGGATGTGCTCAAAGAGGAGTTCAACATTATGAATACAATATAGTGTTTTATTTTACAAATACCATTATAAACACAAACTTACGTCTTAAGAAACATTATTTTAATAATGAAACTGCTAAATTCTTTCCAACAGTATAGATGTGTAGAGTATTTTGTCCGAATGGGTTTGCCGTACTTTGACGTCATCGGCAGTCGAAGGACCCCGAGTCGATCTTGCACCCGAGCAGATCCTGTACCGACACCGGCGGTCAGGGCTAGGGGGCCCCCAACACAAGGGGGCCCTAGGCGGCCGCCGACAAATGCCTAATGGTAAAACCGCCACTGCATGAGGGCACCACAGCTCAGCAGAACACCATTGTAGCTTCTTCTGAGGAGAAAAAAAAACAGATTTAACAGATCACATTTAAGACAGATGTGGTTAAGTGGTTTATCCCCTCTCCAGAAGTGTTTCTGACTTCCCCCTTTTTTTTCCATAGTCAGTTTTTGTCCCCTGCACTTTTCTCCTGAAATGAGAGACCATGCACCCATCTGACAATCTAATTTTGCTGTGCCAGTGTAACCAGCTGATTGGCTGCTTTGGATGTCAATGCCCACGCCCCTCTGTCACTTATTTGTCTGGCTTTGTGTAGCCATGACCTATGGGTGACGCACAAAAGGCTGTTTGGTGTAAGTGCAGATGAGATGAGACTGATCAGAGAGTCTCTGCCTGTGTGGCAGCTGCTGAGGCCCTTTGGAGGGTGATTTTAAAGTGAAAAATACTCTTATCTCCCACAGTGTGTCCAAACCTCCTCCTTGTGTTACGATCCCACGAGCTGGGTCATATCAATCATCCAAAACAAATATTACTCTATATCAAATAGTCACTGGTTGAGCACTAACCAAGTGGAAAACAATTGCTTGAGTAAAAGCCTGTTTCCCATTAGAACCGCCCATAAGCTCAGCCATTGGCTCTGCTGACACTTGCTAACGTGTGATTGGCCATTCCTGCCACTTGTGTACTTGACAGCTCTGCACGCCTGACGTTGCATAAAAGAGCCTCCCGGCTGTAGTTTTGCACCATCTTTTCAACTGTAAAGACGCCCCTGGTCCTCATGACGGTTGTGACACCACACACACACACACACACACACACACACACACACACACAAGTCAAAACTGCATCCATACTCACAGCTGACTATATATTTAACTCTAACTTTACTATTTTTCAGCTGGTTATGAACGGGGGAATTTGTGGATTTCCCAGCCGAGGCTTTGAGGGAGATGGAGCAGCTTAGTTCATTAAATCCAGTAGGTTGGTGACCCAGCTGGAAGACGTGCACGCAGACGGCACCAAGACCTTCTGGAGCTTTGGAAGAAGAGACAGCCAGCTTCACTCAAGGTGAACAAAAATGTGTTGACGCTATAGATTTGAGTCATCTGACACTTCTAGGTGGACCTTGTTTTTGGCATTCTCACTCTTGTTTCCTTTGTTCTCTCTTCACTGGTTGTGCATTTGGAGAAAAAGCTTAACCAATATTTTACTTTATCTTATTCAAAAGGGCACGACTGGTTTATTTATGCGAGGTGTTAACTGATACTTTTCACACACACACCACCTGAACACACCCTGAACCAATGAAAACTTGTTTTAGAGCACTTTGACAGGAAAGGACGTCGCATGTAGTCCAGATGTTATAATAAAACAAATGTTTTCAGTCATTCTTATGTGTGAGAATATTTTTATTTTACAGATATTTTTTAATATGTTTATATTGGATATTTCTAAGATGGAAAAAAGAAAATTGTGTTCTGATGAATGAAACGCTTCTCCATTTAAATGTTAATATTTTCGTTTCCTGTAATTCCTTTTGTAAGTCATCTAAGTGGTTCTTATTTAGGGGTTTGGAGTTAGATTGATGTTGGTTTGTAGCGCAGGTGCAGCAGATGGAGGTGAAGGATTACAGTAACTCCTTTAACAGGCGGTGAGTGGAGTCTGACATCCGATTACAGACCTCCATCCTCCTCAGAGAGGAGGCAAGTGGATCTCATTGCTCGGAGTCACGTGTCCTCTCTGCTGCTGCAGCTGAAACCTGCACATCGCTGAAAGTGTGGGAGGTGTTGTGGATGCAGGGGGGGACGCAGCTCTGAGAACCGCACCATTAGTTCACCATGCTGATTACATGGTGGTATTTATACCTTGCAGCTCGGACCTTCGTCGAACAAAGCAAGTATTGCTGCTGTTCTTGTGTGTGGCTGCCGTGTCATTTCAAGGTGAACTCTGCTGATAGCTAGTGTGGAATGGAGCTCTGTCAGTGTGATCGCTGCCAGGTTTACTTTTGATCCTACTACCTACCAGTTTGTAGTATCTATGAAGTTTGATCATGCAAGGCTGCAGGCAGGACTGTTTTGATTGCTTTCTTTAATTTTTTAATGTTCTAACCAGTACCTCCATTTCCTTACAGCGTTGAGAATGACTTCGGTCCTGCAGAAACTGATCACCCCACTGGCCAGTGGTCCTCCTGAGCCCCCCAGGAATAAAGTGACAGTTGTGGGTGTGGGTCAGGTTGGCATGGCCTGTGCTGTTAGCATCCTGCTCAGGGTAAGATCCCCTCTATCCTGCCTGCTGCTGTCACAGTATGTGGTAATACCCAGGATCCTCCCAGACTGACTCCAGATTACTGATCTCTTGGCATCTTGATCTTATCTCCTTAATGTCCACACGAGAAAAACTAGAAAATGTCATGAAAATAGAACATTTACACACTTTTACTGGTGCATCCTGCATGTGCAGCAGAGTGGAAGTAGTTGCACGATAAAATCTGAGTAAAGTCCAGCAGGCATCATCAACTGGCGTCCAGCCCATGAGCTTATTACATCAGAGCTGACTGATGAATGATAATCATAATCTAATACAGGAAGGAGGTAAACATCGCTCAGTCACATCCTCTCATCTGAAAACCTGACAGCTGTATGTAAACACTCTGACGGGTGTGAAAGGTTTGCACAGTGGGATGCAGGAAACTAAAAACCTCTCTTACCAATCCAGGCTTATGCAAGGCTTTCACTTTTGGACTAAATTTGGACCAGTTTCACTCTATAAGTGTATGACCAGCCTTATGCTAAGATTTTATTTACATCTTAATAGATAAAAATTATAAGAGGGAAGGGATGAGATTATAGTTGAAATGTCAAGAAAAAGTTTTTTACTCAGAGGGCACCATCTAGAGGCAGGAAAAGGTATTGCACCTTAAGCCCTTCTCCATACCTCTGTGATTACGGCTGGAAGCTACTCTGTACCAGTCTCCCTCCGCAAACACTCGCTTGCCCGCTCTGTTTGACACCTGTACATAACCGCATGTCCTACGCTACTGGCTAACGCTGGGTGGAACACAACTCCAACTCCAGCTTCAATGGGCTCTACGAGACAAGGAGCAGGCTTAGAAAAAATGACGAATTGCATACACACAGTAGGGTAAGACTACCACTTTTACAGATTTCTAAAGAAAATCGCATCTAATTCCTGAAAGGGGAAAGCTCTGGATTGCTGCTTTAAATGGAGAAATATGTACATCTAAGCATCCCTATTTACTGTAATCACAATTGATTTAGTTTACAGGAAGCAGTCATGTTGATCTGAGGTCTGTTATGTTTGTAGGAGCTGGCTGATGAACTGGCTCTAGTGGATGTGGTGGAGGACAAGCTGAAAGGAGAGATGATGGACCTGCTCCATGGCAGCCTTTTCCTCAAAACCCCTAAAATAGTTGCAGACAAAGGTGAGGCTATTTCTCAGAAACACAGTTTATGCTCAGTCATATTCTTTGTGGCAGAGGCAAATGTATTATTTATTTGATATTCTGTATAAATATACAATATTACCTTACTTGATCTTTATTGTAAATATCAGAAGATTTTAGGATTTTGCTTTATTAAGTAATTATACACACTTCGTTTTGATTCAGAAAAGAGTCAGGTTTATAAAAGTAAGAAATTATTTTATTACAATTATAACATGATAAGTGAACTAAACATTTTCTGTGATTGGATGAAGCTATGTGTCAATGTGTTATTGGTCAGAACTTCCTAATCTCGGAAAGCGACCTCTCCTGATGAAAAAGAATTTGGATTGCTTAAGCTATGAAGTTGTTATCGTTAGAAGCACATCAGACGCAATCTCTCTGTGTTCTGCCTCACCCTTTTGATGACCCTCGTCACCGATCCGGAGGTCAGAGAGGTCGGATGACCTCTGGACACCCAGCGGGTCCAGTAGATTGACCACAAGCACAGACTTCTCCAGTCCAGAGCTGTCACCAGGCAGCACAGGTTGGGATCAGCTTGTGTCTCAGGAATAACTCTTAAGGAGTTGAACAATATCAGCTTGTTTCTGCAGGAACTGTCTGCTGTGTCAGATTTGCAGGTGGTTTTGACGATGTGTCAAAATCTTTGATGGTTAAAGAGGTTTGGCTACAGATGGCTGGTCTGAAGCTTTCTCTAGAACTCACAAATCACTCAAGATGATCTAGTTTTATGGAATTGATGTTAAGATTTGCACAGCCAATCAGAGGCTGACAAGTTTGGAGATGTTTTACCAAGACAACTCAGAAAACGCCCTCTTTGATATTGGATGTCCTGACTGGTATAAAAAAAACAAGTTATGTGTTGTAGTCTAACTTAACCGTACTTGTTATTGTGTGGATGCAGGTGTGAGGACCTTGTCGTCAAAACATGTTGAACACATGGCAGGTTCTAGTAGACACACATAATAATAACATCCATTCAGTGTGCACAGATTAATGAAGCATTTCATTATACTATAATTATTATAAGTAGTAATAAACAAATAAGATAAGATAAGATAAGATAAGATGACCTTTATTAGTCCCACAAGTGGGAAATTTGTTTCGTTTACAGCCAAGCAAAGTAAAAGTAAAAGTTATGCTGAAGAGGGAGAAAAACATTAAAATACAATACAATAAAACCGACCGCAATGAGATAAAATAAATTCAATACAATAGACAGTTTATACCTTAAGAGTGGGTTAAAAAGTAATAAATAATAACCATACTAGATACAGCTAGAAATACAGAGTACACTTCAACCGACAGATTTGTTGTAAAGTCTGACAGCAGTGGGGAGGAAAGACCTACGGAATCTCTCTGTCCCACACCTTGGGTGCCGCAGTCTCCCACTAAAAGAGCTGCTCATAGCTGTCAAAGTCACCTGCATGGGATGAGAGATATTATCCAACATGGATGACAGTTTAGCTGTCATTCTCCTGTCACTCACCACCTCCACAGGGTCCAGGGGGCATCCTAGAACAGAACTGGCCCTGCGGATCAGTCTGTTCAGCCTCTTCCTATCCCCCGCAAATGTTTATTTAATGATTATCTAGATTATAAGTCATGGAAGAAGTTCATATTGATTTAGGAAATCATTCTTGAATTTAGCAACTGATTCGAGCTGGTGTTCTTCTTTCTTCTGGAGGCAGACAGATGGGACCTTGGGGAAAGAAAGTTATTGTTTATTTTTCAGACTTGTGAATCCCAGCTGGTGTGAAGGCAGACTCATTTTAAGGGAACACAAGCAATTTTGTGTCTCCTTTCTGACCAGATGTTGAATAGATGGTGAAAGGTCAAACAGTGTCTAAACTGACCATTGCTGGATGCAACACCTTTAAAATTTGTAAAGAATCCTAAATAACTTAAATGTGGCAAAAGCACGAGGCAAATGCCCCGAGGTTCTGCTCACGATGTTTATTTATAACAAAAGATAAGAAAGGAACAGAGGTGTGTGTGTGTGTGTGTGTGTGTGTGTGTGTGTGTGCACGCGCGCGCGCGTGTGTGTGTGTGTGTGTGTGTGTGTGTGTGTGTGTGTGTGTGTGTGTGTGTGTGTGTGTGTGTGTGTGTGTGTGTGTGTGTGAGGTCATGTGTGAGAGAGAGAGTGTGGGTGTGTATGGGAAGTTACAAGGTAACAAGAATCTGTGTGTATGTGGGAATGCTTTCAGGCATAAGGTAAGACATTTGTTAATAGGATTAAAATGATGAAATATAACATTTCCATAACATAATCCCTCCTGTTTATCCGAATAGGATAACCAAACTAAAAGAAAGCAACAAGCAAAGAGCAAATAAGTAAAATTATGAAGAACAAATAAAATAATAAAACACGATAAGGCAACACAACTGACAATAACATCAAACAGCAGTTTACAGAGATACAAGTGAGATAATGGAGATCAGTTAGCTCAACACCAACATAAACTTAAGAAAAGCTATTTCATACATATTTAAGTGAATTTACTGTAATGCAACTGTTCTACAATTTATAGCAGTTCCTGTAAAAAGATTGGGAAGGGTTAGCAAAACCATATAAAATACAGAAAACATCGATAGAGTTTATTGAAACATCAAATGAATTTCATTTAAAGCTTCAAGTTGCAGACAACTCTTTCTGTGAATGAGGGAAAATGAACGTGTAATATGAATTTATGCAGCTCTAACTATGGCAGAAGCTGAGGCTAGTCAAGGGTTCTTCATCAAAGGGCTTGTCCGTAGACTGAGAGTCCCGGTTGGAGAATAGTTTGGAAGGTTAGAGTCCTCTTCAGTTGATCAGGATGGTTTCAGTCTCACGTTGGTGAGTTCCTTGAAGTACAGATCCAGAATGCAAGAATGGAGATCAGGATGTGAGAGCTTACAGTTCAACTTCTCAATAGGAAGACGTCAGGGTCCTTCCGTGGCGTGTTGAGATGGTTGTCCAATTGTCAGGGAGCTGATCTTGTCTCCGGAAAGTCCTTTTGATCCTTTGACCGTGGAACCAGGTTGGAGATTGGGTACAGGTGATTGAAGCAGTTATCCTTTTCCAGCGTCTATTCTTCGCTGTGTCCTGTCGTAGTTGCATCCAGGGGGTCTTCAGCCGAGGTGGGTGCAGGTCACATTGTCATGTAGGTGTGCGGTCAGGGGGGAGCCCCGATCCGTCGTTTCAGTTCCAGTTCTAGTACCCCCTCAGATGCTGCTGACCCAGTCATTCCATCAGGTGCTGAGAGGCGGCCCAAGCGCAGAGCCATAAACGTGCACCAACATCAACAATGTGGTGAAGCCAGCAAGCTTGAAGCAGATCTTCGTCTTCATCTTTATCTTTATCTTCCCTGGGGTTGAGACGTGGGACCCTAAAGGTAACGCACCCCTTTGCAGCCGGACTTTGTTGTGCTCTAAAAGCAGTTAATTGACGTAGATACGCTTGCAGTGGGACAGATGATTCCAAGATGGCCTCTCAACAATCTTCACAGCAGTAGGAGTGGTGAGGAGTACATCGAATGGACCATCTCACCTCTGGCTGCCCTATTGTCTTGTTCCAGCACCTTCATCAGAACCCAATTTCCTGGTTTCACAACCTGTGGGCGAAAAAGAACAAGTAAATTCTGGGAGATCACTGTTGATTTTGACTTGTTTTCAGCAAAAATTCTTATCATCCAAAATTTTAAGTATTTTCTCTGTCGCTCTGGACTCCAGTTATTTTCAGTTGTACTAACAAAGATTCTTTCAGCTCAAATTCAAGGACTCAAACATCCAGCCATAACCTCATTCACAATGTGTTCTATTAACTTATCTTATAACAGAGGCACACAGGTGAGCGCGTGTGTGTAGGAAAATCGTTACCAACCGTCCCTCCTCTTGAGACATGAGAGAACTCATGGCTCACCAGAGCAAACGAGGCATAAAGGGACATAAACAAAACAGGTCTGATACCGGCAAACATTGTGTCAAATCGATGCAAAAGTTGGATCCTGCATAACATATTTCCTCTAAAGGCTAAGAATACCCAACCAAGGAACTTGTAATATACATTTTACATCAGTAGGGGGCAGAGTCGTGCAGCACAATGTACATAAAACAAATAAAACAAAACAAACTAACAAAAAATATACCCTAATCAGTGTAAAGAAAATTGAAAATAAACACAAAAAGTGATTGTAATCTAACAAAATCAAGAAGAACCAACCCATCTGGGAAAAAGGGAAGCTTCTCAGCATCCACAAGCTCATATCACATAACAATAATGTTAGTGCCGCTCTCTCGGTCCGCCAGGCGACGCCTCTTTCAAAAGTGTTTTCCTAACAGGAAGTGTGTATGAAATATGTCTCCAGCCAGGCCTTGACCCTCACTTTAAAAATGTAAAAATATTTTCTACTAAACAGAGGCTTTGAAATTAACTAATCTTGATATATATATATATATATATATATATATATATATATATATATATATATATATATATATATATATATATATATATGTATATATACATATACATATATACATATACATATAAATGTATATATATATATGTATATATGTGTATGTATGTATGTATGTATGTATGTATATATACATGTATGTATATATATATATATATATGTATGTATGTATGTATGTATATATACATATATGTATATGTGTATATATACATATATATATATACATATGTATATATAAATGTATATATATATATTTACAAATACATATATATATGTATATAAGAGAGAGAGAGAGAGAGAGAGAGATGTGTAGTGTAGAGTTCAGGGAAAGGTCTGAGGGTTACTGCCTGCTTTCTACCAACTACAAAGAATATCAGTGAAAGGTTGATTTTTTTTCTTCATGAAGAGTGAATTGTTGTGATTTATTTAATTGTAGTTTTGTTTTGTTTGGAGCACATAAAAAGGTTTGTATGGTCTTGTAGCCCAGGCTCTGCAGAGCTACAGCTTGCTGATATTTATTGGCATAAACTTTGATGCTAAACTTTTTCGTCCCCCAATAGGGGTTTGCTCAGGCTCAAGCGTTCGTTTGCTTTAAAGCATGATGTTTACTAATAGGTCATCACGTTAAATTCCCACCCCTGTTAAAAATATAAAGATGTCGAAAAGCTTTTAAAGTATAAATTCAGAAGCATCAAACTTTCTGAACATTCTCTGACCAGAATCTAATGGTTTCATCTGCAGATGCCTTTTGGCCCTGCATCAAGACCACTCTTGGTACCCGTGCTGACCTCCACTTCTCCTTTCTCAGACTACTCGGTCACAGCCAACTCCCGTATTGTCGTTGTGACGGCTGGAGTCCGTCAGCAGGAGGGGGAGAGCAGGCTCAACCTCGTCCAGCGGAACGTCAACATATTTAAGCACATCGTCCCTCAGATAGTTCGATACAGCCCCGACTGCATCATCATTGTTGTCTCCAACCCAGGTGCCTCTCTGTTTTCATTCTCACACTCATCTTCATTTCTCTCTCTCTCACACACACACACACACACACACACACACACACACACACACACACACACACACACACACACACACACACACACACACACACACACACACACACACTCACACACACACACACACACTCACACACACACACACACACACGCAAAAGATATTCAGTACTCATCGTTGATGCTGCTGACCTCTCACTCACAGTGGATGTTCTGACCTATGTCACCTGGAAACTGAGCGGCCTTCCCAAACATCGAGTCATCGGCAGCGGCACCAACTTGGACTCTGCTCGCTTCCGCTTCCTGATGGCCGACAAACTTGGGATCCACTCCAGCAGCTTCAACGGGTGGATCCTTGGGGAACACGGAGACACAAGTGGTGAGGATTGGTGGATTTCCTCTACGGGTGAAAGCAGACGAACCCTGTCATCGTTGTGTAGTGTGACCATGTGAGCTGTATTTGTATATGTTGTATGACTTAGTTCCTGTGTGGAGTGGAACCAACGTGGCTGGAGTCAACCTGCAGACCTTAAACCCAAACATCGGCACCGACTTTGATGAGGAGAACTGGAAACAGACTCACAAGATGGTGGTGGACAGGTAGGTAGACCGGAGGAGCTTCTTCTGGCCTTTTGGAACACAGTTTCATATTAAAATGTTATTTCAGGGAAATAAAAGTGAAATATTCTCATTTTTCATTGTCACACAGCTGTTGAGGCTGTGGGAATCTGCTCTGTTTGACCCTCAGGTTTCAGTTTTAGTATCTGAGCTGTGTGTTCTGTTTGCTTAGTGCCTACGAGGTCATCAAACTGAAGGGCTACACCAACTGGGCCATTGGGCTAAGCGTGGCTGACCTGACAGAGAGTCTCATGAGGAACATGAACAGAATTCATCCTATCTCCACCATGGTGAAGGTACCACCAGATCTCCTTTTCTTGCTCTTATTCTCAGGTCCTCACTTCAATGAAACAGAAAGGCCGACAGGTTCGAGGAAAATAAAGTCATTAAAAATTTGACCATTGTGTTTTATAAATAAAGGTTTTATGCTTAAGGTTTATTACCTAAAACCGCCCCTGCTGTGATGATAAATCAAGAAACTTTCAAAATAAAGCAGCTGTTGTTCATCCTTATAAAAATTAACATTTTCATTTTCCAATCTCCTCTGGGATTGGTCTTTGTGCGCTTCTCCACCAACAGGGCATGTATGGGATCAGTGACGAGGTGTACCTGAGTCTGCCCTGTGTGCTGAACAATGGGGGCGTGGCCAGTGTCATCAACATGACCCTGACTGATGACGAAGTGGCCCAGCTGCAGGCCAGTGCCAGCACGCTGTGGGACATCCAGAGGAACCTGCGGGACATCTGAACAACCGCAGGATGGGTGTCTCCGCCCCACCTGTGTTGACTCACTGTGATGGGTTTTTAATCCCTCAGATTTGACTGTAGTTGTCAGTTTGTTAAAGAAAAGACAAAAAGTGATTTTTTTTTTCAGACTCAGAAGCTCTAAGACTGCTCGTTTCCACCAGTGATGAATGCTCTGAAATGAAATAAACACATTTACTGATGCATGGACTCAGGTATTCAGGGGTATTTAGCAAATCTGTGACTATTCGTGTGCCTGAATGACAGCTGCAAAGGGATGAGATGTCACTTAAATCATAGCTACCTTCTCTTTATTTGACCAGTCATGACTTCAGTGGTGATGCCAGTGAACACTGGTGCTGGCTGAAATCACTAATTGGTGTAAACGAGAGACCGATGTGAGTTTTTCATGCAGCTTTTATTTGAAATAAGTCAGAATAAACTCAAGTTTCACACTGATAGACACATAACAGCTTCCTGAATATTTATGGGAATACATTAACACAGCAGCAAACACATAGAGAGAGGATCACTCTACTAGAGAAGAGTTATTGTAGGCATAGGTTCTGGTGACTTTGGGTTCGCTGCCTCCACCTGATGGAGGAAAAGAAACACGTGTTTACAACCTCCTCAAATTATGAGCAGCCAGAGGAGATGTGAGTTTGATGGCTTCACCTTCCTCCACAGCCCGCTGCAGGAGCTCCAACACAAGGAAACAAGCAGCAAGCCATCTCCGTCCATCACTGGTCTGATTGTGAGTCACTGAGGAGGAAAACTGAGTTTATTTATTTATTTATTTTGGTCATTTAAAAGGAAAAGAAAGAACTCAGTAATACAGAATCTCAATTATAGTAACTAAAAACGTGTAGGCTGAAGCCTAGCATTTTATGCCTACCCTATTTACTCAGTCACATTACTTCTCAAAAAAAGAAGAAATGACAATAATAAGATAAAAGTAATGTAATAATAAAAATGAGAGTGAGATCGTCGTCTTCCTCCGCTTATCCCGGTCCGGGTCGCGGGGGCAGACTCAGATAAAAATAATAATTACGATAATAATAATTGAAATATATTGAGCAACAACGACCATAATTCAGCAAGAGGGAAAATACCCAGAACTAAAGACAGAACTATACAAAACTACCAGTAATCTTCATAAGTCAATGAATAATAATGATCAAAACAGAGATTTAAATACTACAACTTGAGCAAGAACATTACATTTTCATTCACATCTATCAGATACACTAGCTCACATACGGTCATTATGGTAGTATGACATCATCTTCTTGACGTACATTTTTTTAAATGATTTAAAAGTTTTACATGCCCTGATTCCGGTGTCCAAGTGATTCCATAATTTGACTCATACTGTTGTGCAACTCTGACTTCTAACATTTGTTCTTACTTTCTCTCTGACAAATTGTCCTTCTCCCCTTAGTTCATACTGAGTTTCTTTGACCTGGAATAGCTTCTGAATACAATCTGGAAATATTTTATTTTGTACTTTATAGAGTACTTGTGCTGTTTGTAGTTTGACCAGATCTGTAAATGTAAGTATTTTTTATTTTATGGTAATCAGAGTTGGTAATTACTGTTTAAAACAACAACTAGTGTTACTGTGTTTGTCAGAGCTCATTTTGGGTATTTTTTTCATCATTTTTTCCCTACGGGGTGACTTCACATTAAAAAGGGGTTTTATAAAAGTGGTTGAGTCTAGTTATGAATAAAGATGGCTGTGTTGTGCTATTTTTAGTTTTTAAGTTAATCCATTCAAATTACTCATCTCAAGATCCAATGTACACAGTTCAGATTAATATTAGTTATTTATAAAAGCTCAATTACAATTAAACAAAACACACCTAAACGCATTGCGTCTGCCTCTCGTCTGCTAGGTCGCTCCAACACCGAGCCGTGTCCTGTAACACATCAACATCCACTATTTACTGTCCTCTGATGTGTCATCGGATGATTTTCAACCAATACTCCTGGGTCGGCGCACTTACGTGCTCCTTTCAGGTACAGGATTGCCTGAGGAGTCCAGTTTCTCCTCTGAAAGATTAAAAAATACACATATAATTTTAATTTTATATTTCCAGACGTGACATTTTAAAAAAGCACAGTGAGCTTGTTGTTACCTGTGGAGCCGTGCAGCACTGAGATACCAGAGACACCACGAGCAGTAACACCTTCAGAGACATTCTGTAATAATAAATAAGCTGCGTGAACATTTATTAAGTAATCAAGTTGATTTATAAAACAAACCAGACTCGGGTAAGTCCTGACTTCTGTTTGATACTTTATCATATACACATAAGCTATCATTCTAAAAATCAAAGCACAATGTAAGAAAAACCCAGATAAATAAACAAAAGAACTGAATTTATGGAATAAAAATCAAGTTTTCAGGATGTTGTATGTTGAGCATCTTTAAGGAGATCAGGTCCACTTCTTTTTCCAGTTTTACTCCTAACTCGTGCTAGATTCACCTACAAACTCAAGTTAAATTATATCACACTTTGCTTCATCAAATCCCAAAGACACCACTGGTAAATTAGGATGATTTAGTAAATTGTTAAATCCTTATCAAGGTGAGGTATTGCGGTTTAATGGTATTTATGATGTTTTAACTTACCTGACCTTCGCTGGTCCGTTCTGTTGTGTTACAGGAATTAAACCAGTCTGATGTACAGGGTCGGTCATGAGGCTGATGGGTAATTTAATTACATCACATCTGACAGAGTGGCAGCTGCTGCTGGATCTGTCTCTGAGCGTTAACCACAGAGACACGTCTGAACTTTTGAGCCTCTCATCAGCAGCAGATCTCACAGCAGGACGGTGTGTGTGTGTGTGCATGTGTGTGTGTGTGCATGTGTGTGTGTGTGTGTGTGTGTGTGTGTGTGTGTGTGTGTGGCACATGACCTAAGGCTGTATGAGAGTGGTGATGCTTTCCACTAAAAGCTGAAAGCTGTGTGAATAATTAACACACAACATAAATGGCCTGTATTTATATAGCACCTTCTAGAGTCTTAAGACCCCCCAAGGCACTTTACAATACAACCAGTCATTCACACACACACACACACACACTGGTGGTGATGATCTATGTTGTAGCCACAGCTGCCCTGGGGTGCACTGACAGAGGTGAAGATACCAATCACAGGTGCCACCGGTCCCTACGAATCACCAGCAGGCAAGGTGGGTTGAGTGTCTTGCTCAAACTGCAACAACCTGCAACCCTCTACTAACAAGGCAGGCATCGGGCAGGCGCTTGACTCCTCTGCCACCGTTGCCACAGCCTTGTTTTTTTTTTTTTTGTCAAAAGGCAGATCTTTGGTTTGTATCTCAGCTGATCTCCACTCACGTGGTAAACACGCTGGTTTCTGTCACAGACTAGAATCAGCTGTTTGTCCTGCTCACACTCTTAAATTTAGGAGTAAAAACAAGGCAGTTACCATTTATTACAAGTGAAGAACACTAGTGAGAGGGGAGATTGAGCAGAAAGGGAGTACAAGCAGAGGGAAATGCAGGGTAGGTGATCTCTGGAGGGCTGGGTGATAACTGTTCTGTTAGCACTTGGTGAGCCATATCACCATCACGGAACGGCTCTGCTAGTTGGCAGTCCTTAGATGACCAGCTACAACATCTTGATGTAAGCCTTTGCAAGAGGATTCTTGTAGGTGGTAGCCGTTCCGTTCAAGATATTGTAGGCTAACATCAGTGACTGTGGCTAAGGCTAGCCAGTGGAGTTCAACTGTGGAGATCTTTTAGGCTGATTGAAGACCAGACTGACGCAAACAAAGGGGGAAAGCTCCAAAGAAAAACTTTTTGTCTTGTTGGAATCGACATTCAGATAAACTCCTCTCCAAAATGACCAGAGGCTTATAGTGACTCTGTACTGAAGCCAGTTGGTGTTTACCTGAATGTAAAGTATAAAAAGTAAAACAAAGACTGACTCAGAGTGAAAGAGGTTAGCATGTAACAAAGTCAACAACAAACTCCCTATCCCAGTCTCCTTCATGGACGTCATCCTACAGGAGACTCTCTAAACGTATTACTAAATGTAACCACTAGATGACACCAAGTCAACTGGCATGCAACATCCTAGTCAAAACTCAAAATGATCAGAATATGGCACAATAGTGTTTTATTTCAGCACTTCATCTTAGACTGAGAGACCATCTAAAGGCTCAGGAACCCTCTGCAGGTGTTCTGGGTTCATTAGCTGATTGAACCTTTTCTCAATATTCTAATTGTCTATTTTGATTTGAATTTAGGGTTTTCATAAGCTGTAAGCTATAATCATCAAAATTATAACAAAGGCTGAAATGTCTGTCTCTGCATGTAATTAGTCTATCTCATGTATTAGTTTCACCTTTTATGTTGAATTTCTGATATAAATGAACTTCGGCACCATATATTTCAAGTTTCAGCTGTACTTTTAGAAACCTTCACAGAGTCAAGAGAATTATTGACCAAACCCGTTTAAACACAAAGCTCTGGCTGCTTGGAGATAAAATGGAAACTTTTGTCCAGCGATGCTTGTTCTCAAAATTTCAATTAAACGAAATCTAAACTACTTGCTGAACTTTTACCTTCAAGCTACTTTTTACTGCTTTTATTGGATGCAGAAATACATTTTCCATTTGTGTAAATAAACCATTTAGTTCAAGTGAAGAACGATGTGAAAATTTCCAATTTCTTTGCTTAAACTAATATTTTGAACAGAAAATACCAAACACATTTGTAAAAAGACACACTTTATTGCAAGTATGCACTTAGAAAATTGACAATAGACGTTACATTATAAATGATTTAACTGTTTTTTCTTTTTATTTTACAACCGTTCGCATTTCTGTTAAGTTTAGCTCAAATCTTATTTATTTCAAGGTTCAGAATTTAATCAACACGTCATTTAGGAACATAAAAATGCTCCCAGGCACACGACTGGAGAACTGGGTTCTGTGAAAAGCTCAGGACTCTCCTCTGAAAGGGTCCAGTGGTCCCATGAGTTCAGTTCATTCATATTACAAAGGAATGGTACTTACAATGGTGCTTTTACATAAAATAATAATTTAAAAAAAAACATTGGCATTGTAGTCCAGTCAAATACTGAATCTGTTTAAGAGAAGAGGCTGAATGATGTCAGCAAAAGATCAGATACACAATTCACTGTTCTGAGGTGGCAATGTTCAAAATATACAGTCAGAAACGAAAATAAATAGTGGAAATTTCCTTTTTTTAGCAGCTTTTTGCTATACCATCGCATTGCTCTCACCAATTTTGTCCACCAGCTGAAAGACAACAGAGAAAAATGGTCCAGTTATGTAAGATTTATTTTAATGACTTATTCACGCAAAGGTTTTTTTCTTCAAATCAGTTTTTGTCACAGATTCACATGAAACTTACGGCACTGATTCCTGGTAAGCACAGCAATGATCCAAGCACAGGAACTCGTCTGATAAATCCAACCGCCACTGGGAAGAATCCCCTACACACAGACAGAAAGGACATTGTGAGACAAAAGCATTGATGGGGAGGGCAGAAAGAGGAGGCAGTCGGTCTGAACTGACCTGAATAAAAGGAAGAAACCATAGATCTCCAGAACAACACCAATGATCGGCCAGCCGATCAGAACCACAAAGACTCCCCCCAGGAAGAAGCTAGTGGCTTTTGCTTTGTGCCTCTGGAAGAAGAATCTGAAGGTGCGCTCCAGGCCGATGACAAAGGCCAGGCCCGACACAAACAGAATCTATATGCAAATGCAAAACATCACATGTCAGCATGTCACGTTTGTGCACACCAGACTGACTCTGGCACACCTGTTGAATGAACTTACATTTCCTATAGCGAGCAGAGCTTTATCAAAGAACAGCATCATCCCAAAGAGGAGGAAAAACACACCAAACCCCGTCAAGCCCATCCCAATTTCTGTAGAATTCAAGAAACAAAGAAATCATGAACATTTCTGCCCCAGATCCTTCATTGCTTTAAACATGTAAATATGAGATTCTGTTAAAAAGGCAGAAAGACAAACTGGAACTTTATAAATGGAATATTTAGATTGAGAACGGGTTCCAATGTAGACGAAAACCGTATTTTTCTTATGTTAGTACATTTCAAGTCTGAAAATGATGACGTCACGTTGTTCTCAGCCAATCGTGTTTGAGAACTTAGCCCAGTACCTTTAGCTGAATGCGGCTACTAGACGCTATAATCAGCAGTAAACGCACACAAAACGAGCCTTACTTTGTGAATCCGTAAGTGAAATCATGTTGACAGCTCAGGGAAGATGAACAACCTTAACAAAAGGCCGTAATTACTCAAAATTACAACTATAATGGTGGCAAGCTAGCTAAAGTGCTGCTACAACAGCAGCGGAGGCAAGGTAGCGGGTTTGTGACGTCGCCACGTTGTCAACGCCGACTGAAGCCACGAAAGCCATCAAAGATCGTCTATATGCTCAGATCATTTTTTCATGGGTTGACTCTGTAGAAAAAGACTTGTTTCAAACATAAATACCAGAGGCGTGACCAAGTCACTGCTTTGTAAGTCACAAGTCTTTCCAGTCACGTCTCGAGTCAAGTCCAAGTCAAAGACAATCAAGTCCAAAGTCAATGATGTGGAAGCCCAAGTCAAGTCCAAGTCCGTAACTTTGAATTTTCAAGTCATAATCAAGACATCTGTCCAACTTCAATTTAATGACAATGATAATAAATAAATTCCAGAATTAAAGCTTCTTAAATCTTCATTTATTTGCTCAAACAAGCAGAAATCGCACCTGAACTTGATTATAAACAAAGTGCTGCTGCACTTAGCAGTACAAGATCAAACCCAGAACGAAGAATGATTTATGATTTTTGTCCATGTCGTGCCACTTTTGTGCTAAAATATCAAACATGCTCAAATCATCATCAAGTCAACAGATGTAAGTCGATTCAAGTCGCAAGTCATTGGCGTTCAAGTCTGAGTCAAGTCGTAAGTCTTTGTAAATTTTATCAAGTCAGAAGTCCTTAAAGTAATGACTCAAGTCTGACGAGTCCGAATCATGTGACTCGAGTCCATACCTCTAGTAAATACAATATTCTAATCTTTTAGTTCAGGTCAGTAGACACCACACTTGTTTTGGACCTCTTACAAGGCCTCAAAATATTATTCTGGTTTGAAAAAGAACCCACACTAAATTGTTGAGGGACAGACTAAAGTTTTCACATTTTGGGAATGGTCGCTGGTTCTGTTCAAGCTAAAGTCTGGCTCTGGCCACATTTGGATTCACTATTGGGTTTGAACCCACCTTTTTCCATAGGCTGGAGAGGAGGAGGAGTGTCTGGAATTTCATATGAGGCATCATTGAGTGAAATTTCCGTGATTCAATGTGGTGATTTTTCCTGTCACCTGACAAAAATATGTTTATATGACAAATGACCAGTAGGACACTTAGGGATGCGGCAATTATGGTGGGATTATAGTCTGAGAAAGTTTCATAGTTAACATTATTTGTATTTTTTTCACCAACAATATGGATATTTAAATCAACACACTGTTTTCCAACACACAAATGATACATGGAAAAATAAAACAATGTAAATAATGACAAGGTGTATCTTTGAAGTGATTTTGGTTTGAAAATTGTGAGAAAATTATGGCAGAAATCTTATGTTATTCAACTTTAACAAAAGGGAAAACTGTGACTTTATAGAGGAAAATAAACTGTACAGAACTAATCCAGTTCTTTCAGTATTTGGTGAAAGCAAATAAAATAAGTCCAGTCCAGTTATTGATTAAATAAACATGAGGATAACTCTTATGTGTTGAAAGTGTGAAGCTGAGACAGGGCCAGTATGTTTGGATCATTAAAAAAAAAAGTTTGAAACTGAAAAAATAAAAGTTGAAACTCAACGTCAATTTTTGAACTTGCGTGACAGGGAGAGCATCCTGTCACTGTATCCCGGTTGATCATGCCTCCTGGCTACTTGGCCACAGGGATATTGCTTTGGCTGACTGGTTAGCGCTTGTGACTATCACAAGGAAGTCTAGGGATCGAATTCCACTTGGGCCCTCATTTCTCCACCTTGCCACATTTGCAATTTGTATAAAAATTCAAGACCATGGTCTTGATTCGTAAACGGGTAGAATGCCTTCTCCGGGTTAGGGATGAGGTCCTGCCTCAAGTGGAGGAGTTTTAGTATCTCAGGGTCTTATTCACGAGTGAGGGAAAACTGGAGCGTGAGATCAGTAGGCGGATTGGTGCTGCATCTGCAGTGATGTGAGCATTGTTCAGATCTGTCACAGTGAAGAGAGCGTAGCCAGAAGACAAAGCTCTGCTGATTGACTCTTTACCGGTCAATCTGCATTCTCATGTGTTCTGTATATTCTGTAGGGACTTTTTATGACTTTCTATATTTCTATGTCGATGATTCTCACCTATGGTCACAAACTTTGGGTAGTGATTGAAAGAATGAGACTGTGGATACAAGTAAATGAAATGAGGTTTTTTTTTTCGCAGGGTGGCTGGGCACTCCATTAGAGATAGTCATCCAAGAGGGGCTCGGAGTAGATCCGCTGCTCCTCCACATCGAGAGGAGCCAGTTGTGGTGGCTCGGGCATATAGGACGCCTCCCTGGTGAGGTTTTCCGGGCACATCCAACCAGGAGAAGACCTAAAGGAAGACCCAGGACAAGCTGGAGGGACTATGTCTCACAGCTGGCATGGGAACGCCATAGGATTCCACAGGAGAAGTTGGCCCAAATGGCTGGGGAGAGGGAAGTCTGGCCCTCCCTGCTTGGGCTACTGCCCCTGCAACCTGACTCCAGATAAGCGACCGAAAATGGAGATGGGTGGATGGATGTATTTCAACAACAACAAAAAAATAAACTTATATATATATATATATATATATATATATATATATATATATATATATATATATATATATATATTGTTGGCTTCAGATTTTAGGTTTTCACATTCAAATCAGTTTCTGATATTTTTTTCACTTTTGGATCTGTTTTCACTTTCAAGTTGTTGTTTTTTTTTTCAAGTTTAGAATTTGGTACTGATCTGACAGCAATGGGTGGAGGAAACATGATTGGCAGTCAACAGATCAACCACAGAAGAGCTGTGGGGTCCACCTCAAACCCTACTGGTTGTGCAGCGCACCAGGCAAAGGGCCAAAGGTAACAAATCATTTGCTGCTGTGGCCCCCAGACTCTGGAATAGTCCTCAACTTTTTCTCATATTAAGCATATTTTTAATAATTTTTTAAAATCTTTTTTATATTACATTTTTTTCTTTTTGTGAAGCGCCTCCTGATTTTTATCTTGAGAGGCGCTATATAAAAGGTAGTTTTCTTTCTTTCTTTCATGATACATTCATCAACTGTGAGAATTTCAAAATTTTAACACTTGCTATACATTTGCATAATTGGTGGAATGGAATTACGTACAAAATCTGGTCCTGTAAGACATTTCAGCTGTGGCTATCACCCTAAAACGTTCAAGAATGATTACGTGTCTTCAAGTTGGGTTTTACACTGCTGAAGTAGGTCTATTTAGACAGGTGAAAAGATTATTATAGTTATCCAGATGTGAGGATATAAATGTGAGAATTTTCATCCCCAGTTTAGCTGTAGAAATGAGAGGTACAATTTGGAAGCAGCTAGAAAATAACATTTATCTGCTGTTTGAAAGGACGCTCCAGTGACCTTGAGGAGTCAAAATGAAGAAGTTCCAAACAAAAGGCTGGACGGAAGGGGCTAAAGGACCAATATGATTTATGATCTGGCATCCACTGATTTTGCAAGTTGTCTCACTTGGAAAGTTAAGAGAGGTCTGTACACTTCATCATAGGTACACTTCAGCTATGAAAGATATAATGTAAAAAAGTCCAGGACATCATATTTTATGATTTTTAAATAATTTTTGTATCAGTGTGCATAAAATAAGTTATTAGCACCTACAAACCCCAAAAGACCTGGTACTTATTATTTAGACTTGTTAAAAGCTCTTCTATCCTCACACTAATTGTGAATTTTTGTTGTGTCAAAATCCCTTTACTTCTGCTGTGGTCTGTCCAGAATTTATAGTCTACATTATTGCTTCCATGCATGATGCTCAAACTGACTGGAAAATAAACAGTACTGTCACTTTAAGGGATCGTAGAGTACTGCGCATGCGCTCCTCTCCCGCATCGGATTATGAGCAGGGAGCAGGAGACACAAAGGTCTGGTACGTTTCTGGTTGGATTTAAATATTTTTTGCATTTGAGTGTAACAAAATGCAGCTTTATATTATTCTGAGGTTGAGATACAACTGAGACTCGTTTAAACTTTGAGTTGCTGTTTACAGTTTTAGAGCAGAGTCGTGTTTACAAGATCTGTTGTTTTTCATTGCGCTGAAGTTAGTTTCAGGTGGATATTAGACAGACGTTTACGCCATGATCTGCTACGGTGAGCGATGGGGGTTTGTAGCGGGAGCTGTGACGGGGTGGCGGTTAGCCGTAGCTCGCTCCTGATGCTAGTTCATTTAGGGACCATCAAAAAATCACTATTTTGCCGAAAACGCACACATGTGCAAACAATCGGTTGCTTTAGGTTATGTGATCAGATGACTCAAAATAAATTCCCTGTTGTTTCAACATCAAGAAAACAATTTTAACATATTTGATGGAATCTCATATTTTAACACTGTAATGAGAAAATGTGATTTTTCCCCAATAGTTTCCAATTGCGTTACCATGCATATACACATATCACACACACATACATACAAAGTTACATTTTATTGATGGCATTTCGATTGCACCATCGTTGTGCCATTCATCCACGACCATCACCTTATGTCGCAGATGATAATGAACGGTTCCATATTGCATGAACCTGTGCACAATTCCTGGAAGCTGAGGCAAAGGTTGGCCACACCAGATACTGACTGGTGTTTTGACCCCATCCTTATAAAGCAAAACTGCAAATTTCTGTGTCCTATTGTGGGCAGTCTAAGGCACACCTGTGCATATTTATGCTGTCTAATCAGCACCTTGATATACCATTCCTGTGAGGTGGGCCAGATTATCTCGTCCAAAGGGAAGTGCTTACCAAAACAGATTTAGACACATTTGTGAACATAATTTGAGGGTAAAGGTATTTTGTGTATTTAGAAAATGTTTCAGATATTTGAAATCAGCTCATCTCTTCATGCTAACCGTAGAGTATACTTTTTTCTCATACGTCCATCACTCTCATTCACATTTGGATTATTTTCTAGTCAGCAGCTCATTGTTGGCTGACATTTCAGACACTGAGATACACCCCATAGCTGTCAGCCACCATGCTCCGGTTTCATTAACTCTGGTAAACAAGAAGACAATCCCACCAAGCAAAAACTGGAGGTTTAATACATCACTGCTTAAAGATGAAGGTTTTATTGATTTTTTTAAAAGGAGTGGGCTTTATATTTAGAACATAATGACCTGCCTGGAACATCAGCATTTATTCTCTGGGAGGCAGGAAAGGCAGTGATGAGAGGTAAAATAATCTCTTTCTCATCACATAAGAAAAAAACAGAAAACAAACGTATTCAGGAGTTAGAAGAAATCATTAAGTCTTTAGAGGCATCCACAGAAGAAGAGTTAATAAGCAAATTACGTAAAGCTAAATTAGAACTTCATGGAATTATTGACAAAAAGACACAATTTTTAGCACAAAGACTACGAATAGAAAACTTTGAACATAGTAATAAATCAGGTAAATTTTTAGCTAGCCAGTTAAAAATTAATAAAGAGAAAACTACCATATCTGCTGTTAAAGACTCAACCGGGAATATAGTTTATGACCCTGAAAGAATAAACAACACCTTCAGAGACTTTTACCAAACGTTGTACTCACCACAGATAAACCCATCAGATAATGAGATCAATGAGTTCCTTGACAGGATAACACTTCCTAAATTATCAGACAGCCAAGTTACAGTCCTGGACTCGCCACTAACCTCAGCGGAGCTCCAGGAAGCCCTTAAATCCATGACGAATAGGAAAGCTCCAGGCCCAGACGGGTTCCCAGCAGAGTTCTACAAAGAATTCTGGATCATTCTGGCTCCAACATTTTTCAGAATGGTGAGGGAAATCGAAGAGAGCGGCAGATTACAGCCAAACATGAACTCAGCCAATATTAGTCTCTTGTTAAAACCAGGCAAAGACCCTGCATTTCCTACCAGCTATCGCCCAATTTCTCTTATTAATGTTGATCTCAAAATAATTTGTAAAGCCCTGGCAAAAAGATTAGAGAAGGTAACCCCCTTCATAATACACCCTGACCAAACTGGTTTCATTAAAGGTAGACAGTCATCCACAAACTCACGTAATTACTTAATTTGATAGATTTCTCTTACAGTAGAAACATAGAAACTAGTATTTTATCTCTAGATGCAGAAACGGCTTTTGATAGAGTTAACTGGAAGTTCTTATTTGCAACTTTACATAAATTTGGCTTTGGGAACTTCTTCATAAACTGGCTACAAACATTATACAGTTCACCAACAGCACGTGTCAGGACGAATGACCAAATATCAGCTAGCTTCTGTCTTCAGAGGGGGACCAGGCAGGGATGCCCACTCTCCCCCTCCCTGTTTGCTATCTTTATCGAACCACTAGCAGCAGCAATTAGGCAAGCAACAAATATTAAAGGGATAGAGTGTAAGAAAATAGAACATAAGATCAGTCTTTATGCAGATGATGTTTAACTTTTTCTCCAGAATTCTCAATCCTCTCTCTCTCATTCAATAGAACTGATAAACTCTTTTTCAAGAGTTTCAGATTACTCTATAAACTGGTTAAAATCCACAGTTCTACCAATTAATTTCTCTTTTGTCAATTTGCTTAATACACAATTGAAGTCAGGGAATATCACATACCTGGGAATTAATGTCTCTCCCAAGCTGGCAGATCTAACCAAATTAAACTACATCCCACTTTTAAAGAAAGTGGAAGTTGATCTTGCAAGATGGAAATCCTTACCGATATCACTCATGGGGAAGGTTGCTACAATTAAAATGATGGTCTTACCCAGAATAAATTACTTATTTTCAATGATCCCAAACAAACCACCAGCTGACTGGTTCAGATCTCTGGACTCTTCAATTACTAAATTCCTTTTGCAGGATAAACCTCCATGAATTAGCTTAAAAATGCTTCAGAAGACCAAAGACAGAGGAGGACTGGATTTACCCAACTTTTATTACTATTTCTTACCCAACAGGCTGCAATATATACCAAGATGGTTGCAAGATAACCCACTAGATCAGTCCTGGTTAGATATAGAACAGACGCTTTGCAATACGATAGAGCTTTCAGACTTACCATTTATTAGCTCAAGCATAAGAAAACAAAAGTATTAGTATCAGTACCTCTGACAGCATGGTGGGAGTATCTAAAAATGACAGAGTCTTCACTAACCCCTTCTTTCCACCGGAGCCGTCAGCAGCACGTTACTGCAGCAGCACGTCATAGCTGCTGATAGGAACCGCTGTGGTCAACAGAACCTTTTCCACCGGAGCCGTCAGCAGCACGAGTCGGCCGCGTCTCAGGAGTAGCATGTCGCGGCCCTTACGCGCTGGTTCTATTTTCTACGCGCTACTCCTCTGAAACGGGTCAAGTTCGACATTTTTGGGTAAGGAAAGACAGGAAATCGGACAAGGAAACGGAGCGAAGCTTCCCTAGATTTTCAGAATAAAGAAACGTACTGCCTTCTGGTTGCTTTACTTTAAAAAAAAGTTACTAACTGTGCGGCCCCGTGAAAAGTTATCACATAGCTAGTGGTCTCCTTTGTTTTTCAGGTCTGTATTGGCGATTATAAAACGGACAGAACATGAAACACAAACCTTTTGGAGCCATGTTGTAGTTTTCTCCTGCTTGTTGTTGTGTTTACCGACGAAGTCACTCATGTGACTTTGTGCTCTGTCGGTGACAGCTGCTCCCCTGCTGCTTCGCATCTCGTGGGAAGGGCCAAGCAGCAGCTTACGCGAGCAAGACGTGCTGCTTTAGTAACGTGCTGCTGACGGCTCCGGTGGAAAGAAGGGGTAATACCATGCAGACGCACACCTATCTGGAATAATCCTGATATTTTGCAAAATAACCAAATGATGAACCTTCCGGACTGTAAAAATAAAGGGATCATATACCTGGATCACATATATGAAGGATTGGACTTCACCCCATTTAATCGAATAGTCTCCCAATTTGGAATGGATAAGAATAGCTTTTTAGAATATCACCAAATTAAATCTGTAGTCAAACAAAAATTTAAGCTCAATAAAATAGAATTACAAATATACCAAGGGTATTAGACTTCAATAATCTCAAACCCCCCAAACTACTGTCTAAAGTATATAAGACACTAGTGTTGTCAAAAAAATCGATGCCTAGATATAAATCGATACCAAAAGTGGTATCTAAATTAGATATTCCATCACTTTGGTATCGATATTATGGACTATTATACACAGCCTTCTTCAAGTACACCGACACGCATGACAGCCAGATGCCGCAAAGCAGCCTCCGCCTCCCAGACAAACAGAAGAAGAAGACGCCGCATGGCTACGTTGCAATTTCCCACGCGAGTTGTCTCCGATCCAAGTTTTGTCTGCCAAATAAATAAAAAACATAAACAGCAAATTTGGGAGCCGCTTCACAGCCCAACTTAATTAGCATACCAAGTCTGACACGTAGTTGTATATTCACGCTTATGTGCTTAAAGGAAACTCCCGTTTATTGCAACCCGGACTTAATTTCTAGCATGCAGTACATTTGTTTACTCACGCTGACAACTTTGGTGCTACTTGGATTCCCCGGGGTATTTACCGTAGATCCATCGGCGAATCGCCGTCAGTGTATATCCATACAACGGGTGCGGACGGGCACCCATGGTGCAGCCTCGAAATAAGACATTATCTGCACCAAAACATCTTCATGTCGAAAGGCTTTGTTAGGAATCATTAACGAGATTCCCGCTGTTCGTTTGGAGCGGGTCTGGGATTTCTAGGTGTAAACAGACTAGCTGCGGCTAATTAAGCGGTGCTTTTAATGACGTCACTGTCGTGCGCCAATCTGTTTTTATTAAGATTACCTTTGTCCTACTGTGGAAAAATTCGTTTTCTCCCTTTATTGACCAACAGGGTTGTTCAAAAGTACAGAACAAAACGTATGGCATTACAGCTTATGACAAAAATGCACCTTAAACAGAGATTAAGCAGCAAAACATCACTCTGCAAATAGTGTATATATAGTGAGACAATTCATGATTTAAAGTGTTAACTTTCGCCAGTTTTTGTATGCACGTTTTAAAAAATGCTGATACTTGAAAGGTTTAAGCACTTTATACACTTAATTCTTAACATTTAATTTTTGCAATATAAATTGAGGAATGTTATTTTTTTGAATAAACGTGCTCAATACATTGGTGTTTTTCAATAGTATTGAAATCAAGTATCGAGTTTTTTTCAAGTATCGAATCGAGTTTGAAATTTTAGTACCGTGACAACCCTATAAGACACTGTCCAAAATAGACGATAGAATTGCAATCCCTATTGAAAAATGGGAGGTCAATCTATCAGTCAGCTTTGACCAGAACTTCTGGTCCCAAACTTGTTTAAAAACTTTTAAAATGATCAGACACCCTAATTTACAATTAATTCAGTACAAAAGTCTACACTGAGTACACTATACAGGTCACTGGATGTTCAAGATGGGGTTTGTGTCGTCTGACACCTGTACACACTGCACAAACAACATTCCTGACACACATTCACGCACTGTGGTCCTGTCCACCTGCCCAGAAATTTTGGGGTAGAGTATGTGAAGATCTGTCAAAGTGTCTGAAATGTCATATCTCAACTTCCCCCTCTCTTTGTTTACTGGGAAACCTGGACGATGCCCCGATTGAAACATCTTTGGTTCACGTGGTTCTGACTGCCATATGCATAGCTAAGAAAACTATCCTCTTGAATTGGAAAAATAAAGAAACTCTCTACATTAACCAGTATAGAAATCTCTTGTTAGATCATATTACACTTGATTTGGCCTCTGCTTCCACTTCAAATCAATCTCTATGGGCTCCTTTGATCAGTTCCATCATATAGCGATAATTGGGAACCATTGATATTGTCCTGCAGGATGATGTGGGTGAGGGGGTGGAGGGTCTGAGTTTGGAGTAGCCGGATGTTCCCTGGAGGTGGGTTCACTGGGGGTGTCTGGGACTGGGGGGCTGTTGCCCCCCTCTGGAGGTGCTTGGGTTGCCTCGGGGGGTGGACTAATGGCGGTTGTGAGTGGGGCCCCTTGGAGGTCTTGGCGGCAGCCATGGGTCACTGCCTGGCAGCTGCATTGCCCCTAGGCGGGTCTGGGTGGGGGCCTGGGGGCTCGGGGTGTGGTGGTGGCCGGCCCCGTGTGGGGATCTGGGCGGGGCCTTGGGGGTCGGGTCCTGACATGTATGCTGCTGGGAAGAAGGCAGGAACATGCAGCAGTGCCTGGCCCGAGTTCAGGGGCCTCAGGTAGACCTTGGCTCCTCTGCTGTCCCATCACAGGGGAGGGGGAGGTCCAGGAGGGGGAGGACCCAACCTTACCTGGATGTCCTATGTCCAGGCCCGGAGTGGCTAATCGGGAGGGTCTGGAGAATTCCCGGTGGGCCGCGCGATGTTTGGGCCGCATGGGCCGGTGCTCTCGTTTTTGTTTTATCATTTTATTTTTATTTTTTGGTGCCGGTGTTCAGTCATGGCACTGAGGCCGCCGGGCTGATCACATACGCTCCTCCCGGCTGTCTCTACCTGCAGGCTGCAGCTCGTTTTTTTTTTCCCCCGTATGCGCCTGTGCGCACCACGTGACCACGCAGTTGATGGAAAGATGGAAAGTAGAAAGAGCAAGGGTGGTGCGGAGAAGGCAAGAATTAAAAAGAGGAAAGCGCTGGAAACAGATGCAGCTAAATGTGCAAAAATGAGCACCTTTTTTTCTCAAACAAGCTTGCGGTCTTTAACTTCAAATGAAGATAAAACGGGTAAGGCAAGTAAAGATGTTAAACTTTACCGGCTGCAAATCACCATTCAAGTTAATTAAGCATAAATAATGAATTATATGGCATCATGACATAACGTTATGTAATATAATTAACAGTATGATGTGACTGATGCCACAAAACTGTCTTGTAGCCCCTCAGAGTCAAACACAAGATCCAGTAGGCCTAATAAGCACCAGGCAGAAACCCACCATTCCAGAGCGGACATGTACAGGTAGGATTACTTATTGAGTCAGTGAACTGAATATTATTAAAATTTATATGATGAAAACTATCCTGGCTCTGAAAGTGTTCTAAAATGCTAGATGATTCAGCATTGATCAGAAAGCGTGTAAAAAAGGAAATTGAATGCTGAATTGTGACAATTTTCACACAGTGTAGTGTCAGAAGAAGAGCCAGGAGCCAGCAGTGAGGGTATTGCTCCTGTTGGGATAGAAGGTGAGCCAACTCATGTGCAAACATCAGTTTCATTATAATAATTTTAATGTCCAAATAATAGTAGTGACCTGATGTATTTTTATTAGTAAATGCACAAAGCCCACAACAAATCGCTATTAGAATGAAAGTAAAATTAAATAAGCCTGCATATTTTGCCATAGAAAATATTTTAATTGGTTACAAAAATGTGTTTTCCATATCAAATGTGCTAAAGCTTTACTAGGGAAACTGGAAAAAGTGTAAGGGAGTGCTGAGTCATTTCATTTTAAAGATTTGAAAATCTCAGAACAGCTGTTTGAACAGAAGCTAGATTGTTATATTGTTAGAGAATGTGTTGTAAAGAACAATGTTGGAGATGTGCACTGATGTTCAAATAAACCTACATTGTAAAGCAACTCTTTCTTGCACTGAATTACAAGGCTTTACCGAGTAGTGTGCTTTTGTAGACTATACATATAAAGTTCTAACATGATTTTAATAATAATTCGTTAAGTGGGCCGGTCTGGGGTCTGAAACTCCAGGGCTGAAAATGTGTCCCACTCCGGCCCTGCCTATGTCTTATATATTCTGGAAGTTGTGCAAATGCAGGGATGGGCGTACATATTCTGCTGGGGTGGGGCTGGGTTGGTGCCCTCGTACTCCGCGAGGCTCTGCAATTCTGCTGCTTTGGGCCCTGGCAAGATGGGCATGGGTCTCCATGCCCTGGGTGGAATTTTGACAACAGAGGTGCCTATTGGGGCCAGTGGGGGAGCTGGCTTCCTGGAGGGCTAAGCCCAACCAGCCATTCCTCCCCATCCCTGCATATTTTTCTCCTCCTGCTCCCTCACATCATCACACAAACATGCACATAGGACCTTGGGGTGTGAATAAGTCAGGCAGTGTGGGTATGGACCCCATTTCCACATTTCTGTGGCAACCCCCAATTTTCTTTGCACCTTAAACACTTCCACCAACGACATTCCACACAAACACACACTTAGGGCCTTGGGAGTGAGCACATTCAACACATTCAGTGCGGTGCCTTGGTCTGCCTGAATGTTCGTGGCTCCCGGGTCAGGGGTTTAAGATTTTTGGCATCTGCCTGATCAATCCCGGTGGCTGTCTGGTGGGGTCTGGGTCCCTGGGCTCTGCTGGGTCCACGACGGGGGTGGTTGCCCCTGGGTCCCAGGGGGTGGGAGGCTGCGGTCGGGCCTGTGGGCTTGCCGCTGATATCTCCCGGGACTCTGCTGGCTGCTGGTTGTGGCCCCCCGAGGCGATCCTCTGTGCCTCTCGAGGGGGGCAGGGGCCTTTCTGGTTGCATTCTCCTTGGGGTTCCTGTGTTCTGGAACAGCGCCTGGATCTCTGGGACTTGGAGCTCCGTCCGTCTCCTACACATCTTTGGGGGGCAGATCTGTGGTCCCTCACACTCTCTATTGGACGCTTTTATAGAGAAACCTTACATAAACAAGTGCATGTACACACACAGGTGCTCACATGGTGCTCTCATAAGTATGGACTTGAGCACGTTCAACACAAGTCTTAAGGCTGTCGTTGCCACTAAATGCACTATGATTTATTATCATGTGATTGTTCAGTTAAACAATGCTGATTGTATATTTCTTCAAGTTGGCGCAGTGATAGCTTGCTCCTGTTGTTTTGTTGTGTGTCCCATTTTTTTCTCTTCTTTGTCTTTCTGCAGGTCTAGAAGCAGACTCTTGTTCATTATTGTTTATTTTTGTGTGTTAAGTAAAAGCCCCATCAGTTGTCACACACACTGATGTGTGTACGAAATTTGTTTTCCGCATTTAACCCATCCCCTGGGGGAGCAATGAGCTGCAAACACAGCTGCACTCGGGAACCATTTGGTGGTTTAACTCCTCAGTCCAACCCCTTATTGCTGAGTGTCAAGCAGGGAGGCATTGGGTCCCATTTTTTTTTCAAAGTCTTTGGTATGACTCGACCAGGAATTGAACCCTGATCTCCCAGTCTCAGGGCGGACACTCTACCGCTAGGCCACTGAGCTGGTTAATTATTAAAACAGGAAATGCAGCTAAAAACAGATATCAGTTAAAAGCTCATGGCAGAAAATGATTTGCATTTTGCAACATATCACAAATGATTTTTTTAATTATCCAACACTCCTCATCAGCTTCCTTGCTTTGTTTCTGTTGCAGTTCCTAGCATGAAACGGCTAAATAAAATGTGCTACCACTTCAGGATCGCTGATCAGCAGTGATTGATTTACCGTCTGTACTTCACCTGAACCAAATATCTGTTCCATATGGATATGAACAGCATAAATGCAGGTACTGCTACTCAAGTGTGTGTGTGTGTGTGTGTGTGTGTGTGTGTGTGTGTGTGTGTGTGTGTGTGTGTGTGTGTGTGTGTGTGTGTGTGTGTGTGTGTGTGTGTGTGTGTGTGTGTGTGTGTGTGTGTGTGTGTGGGTGGGTGGGTGGGTGGGTGGGGGTGGGGGCGGGGCTTCCTTCAATGCCTCTCAGCCTATTGAATAAACAAATCACCCTGTTGGACTGATCCATGTCAGAACTAGTGTAGTATCTAATTCCATGCTGTTGTTCTTTTTTAAAACACAGAAACAGTTTTGTTACCTGTTTTCCCGCTACGTTTCGTCTGCGGCTGCAGAGTTCCTCAGGCTGACGCTGATGGTGGCGTCACTTCCTTCTCCGTTTATCCGCGGGCAGCAGAGGACGTTGTCGCCCTCTGCTGCCCGCTCTCCCCTCTCCGACGATGCTGCCCGCGGAAAAACGGAGAAGGAAGTGACGCCACCATCAGCGTCAGCCTGAGGAAGTCTGCAGCCGCAGACAAAACGTAGCGGGAAAACAGGTAACAGAACTGTTTCTGTGTTTTAAAAAAGAACAACAGCATGGAATTAGAAACACGACACAGCAAGAACACACATAAGATAGTGTAGTATCTGCTCAGAGTTACATTAGCGAGGTGTTAAAGCTCTGCTTCCCATGTGTACCATTGTTCTAGCAGTTCCTCTGGGAGTTTGGGATCATCCAGTTGTTCCCAAGAACAATCACTTTAGTGCAAGTGCTGCAGGGCATAATGTAGCCAAGGGGATCCTGGCTACATGGATTCCAGATGTACACTATGCAGAACTGTAGAAGACCACAAGCTAACACACGTGGTAAAATAATAACATGCTTAACCCTCCCACTGTCTTTATGGGTGACCCCACGAGGAAAGTTGACCATTGAGCAGGATTGATGGTTTATCCCTTGAGGTCCACGTGGCAGGGGTGAGGTGATGCTCACTCCTCATCCCTGCCACATGGACCCAAGGGATAAATCATCAATCCTGCTCAATGGTCAACTTTCCTCGTGGGGTCACACCCATTAGGACAGTGGGAGGGTTCAAATAAACTTGAAAACAATTAATAATCATCATGCCATCGGCGCTGTGTCGACACAAATGACAAGAATGCGGTTGAGCGACTCAAAAGTGAAGCAGCTTCAACTAAAAGAGCTGCTGTGTTTCTGTGGTCTCCCTCAGAGCTCCACAAGTGACCAAGGTGACTACATCCTCACATCAGAGCCAGTCCGTGCGTCCCGGCTGCCCCAAGAAACGGGAACAGCCAGCCGCCTGCTGTAAAATGGGAGCAAATGTTCCCGGGCAGGAGACAGGAGAAGCCGGGCACCCGCTCAAGTTTCCAGCCAGCAGCTCCACTAACATGTTTGACCAAGCAAGCAGTTAAATGACACAGCATTTCCCCCCATTCAACCTGCGAGATAAAGTACAGAAATGTAATTATACTTACTGATTAAAAAGAAGCAGAAACTGCTTTGATGATCTGTTAGTGCAGTCAGTAACCACAGCTTGCCCTCTTTGTCCAAATAATTCCATGATTATCTAAACACACACACACACAAGGAGGACACAACTAAAGTTCAAAGAGTCAAAATGGCCGAATATCTATTAACGTGAGGTCCAGGTGGAGAATTTACCCGTAGCTAGCTCCCATTGCTAGCTCTGAAGTCATGTGGCTCTGATGCTCATTAATTATTCAGAATTTTAAGCATTAAATGACACTTAAACAGAAGAGTTACAAAAATTCACCCTCCTCAGAGTTGTCATGAATGATAACTAGATCTATTAAAACTAAACTATTAAACCCAGACTAAAAAAAAAGCTAATAACGTGTGACTGAATGTATCGCAATATATTGTGATATATTGTATCGTCTCCCCTGCATTGTGTTATGTATCGTATTGCCAACATTTCACAAATACACATCCCTATTAACTATGCAATGTGCTAATTATATATTTTACAAATATACAGGACATGTTTATTGGGTTAAATTCTATCTGTAAAAAAGATAGGGGGCCCAAAAATGTTGGTTTTCATAAGGCCCAGAATTTCTGGTGGCACCTCTGATCATACTGCTGTTATGTGTGAATATAGTTACAGTGGTTGTAATTGACTTGTGTTTCTGTTTCCTAAAGCAGCTCAACAGGTGGTGCTGCTTAAAGAAGAAGCTCCTGAAGAACAGAGTTCTGGTGGGAACCAGCATGATGCAGAACATTTCCATATAAAGGAGGAACAGGATGAACTCTGGACTAGTCTGGAGAAAGAGCAGCTCCTTTGTGAGGAGACAGATGTCGCCAGGTTTCCATTCACTACGGTTTTTATAAAGAGTGAAGTTGATGAAGAGAAACATCTTGTCTCACAGCTTCATTACCCAAAAATAGAAAACAGAGATGTTCCAACCAGCAGCGCAGCTGACCAGATGACAGCTGAAACCTGTGGAGAAGCAGAAACTTACACGGACACAGATCTAAATCATCATGATCAGACATACAATTCTTCAGAGACTGAATACAGTGGAGATGATAAAGAGGATGGTGATGTGAATTTGGACCCTGATTTGTCAGACCCTCGGTCTGAAATTCGAGACAGAGACAGTGACTGGAATGAGAGCAGTTCATCTGAAACAAATGTTAAGGCTGTCAACAAACGTTTAAGCTGCCCTGAGTGTGGTAAACAATTTCTCCACAAGAGGTCTCTCCAAAAACATGTTAGAGTGACAAGTCACTCAGCAATAAGGTCTTTGGGCTGTTTGGTTAATAATAAATGCGTTGGAGTGAAGCAAAATGTAGACTTAAAAAGGAAAGTCCAGAGAGAACTAAAATTATTTAGTTGTGATGAATGTGGAAAAATATTTAGTAAAACTGCTTATTTAAAATGTCACAGTAGAGTCCACACAGGACAGAAGCCTTTTGCCTGTGAGATCTGTGGAAAAAGATTTAGCCAAAAGACACATTTGAACACTCACAAGACGGTCCACACAGGACAGAAGGCTTTTGCTTGTGAGCTCTGTGGACAAAAGTTTAGTCATAAGACTTCTTTAAACACTCACATGGTGGTCCACACAGGAAAGAAGACTTTTGCATGTGAGCTCTGTGGAAAAAGATTTCACCGAAACACACTTTTAAACAAACACATGAATGTCCACGCAGGACATAAACCCTTTCCTTGTGAGCTCTGTGGACAAAGATATAGCCATAAAGGATATTTAAAAAGTCATATGAGGGTCCACACAGGTCAGAAGCCTTTTGCTTGTGAGCTCTGTGGACAAAGATTTAGTCAAAAGACACATTTAAACACTCACATAAGGGTCCACACAGGGCAGAAGCCTTTTGTCTGTGAGATCTGTGGACACAGATTTAGTCATAAGACAACTTTAGACGGTCACATAACAGTCCATACGGGACAGAAACCTTTTGCTTGTGAGCTCTGCGGACAAAGATTTAGCCGAAAGATACTTTTAAACAGTCACATGAAAGTCCACACAGGAGAGAAACCTTATACCTGTGAGATCTGTGGACAAAAATTTAGACATAAGATAACTTTAGACGGTCACATAACAGTCCATACAGGACAGAAGCCTTTTACTTGTGAGCTCTGTGGACGAAAATTTAGTCAAAAGACAAATTTAAACAGTCACATGAGGGTCCACACAGGAGAGAAACCTTTTGCCTGTGACCTCTGTGGTCAACGATTTAGTCATAAGACAACTTTAAACATTCACAGGCGTGTCCACACAGGAGAAAGGCCTTTTTCTTGTGCACTCTGTGGACAAAAATTTAGTCAAAATACACATTTAAATCATCACATGAATGTCCACACAGGTCAGAAGCCTTTTGCTTGTGAAGTCTGTGGGAAAAGATTTGGCCGAAAGACACATTTAAACAGTCACGTGAGTGTCCACACAGGACAGAAACCTTTTGTTTGTGAACTCTGTGAGAAAAGATTTCGCCGAAAGTCAAATTTAGACAGTCACATGAAAGTCCACACAGGACGGAATACTTTTGCTTGAGCTCTGTTGACAAAGATTTGGTCAAAAGTCATGTTTAAACAGTCACATGAAAGTCCACACAGGACAGATTACTTTTGCTTGTGAGCTCTGTTGACAATTATTTAACCAAAAGACACATATAAACAGACACATGAGTATCCACAGAGGACACAAAGAGCTCATTTAACTACAAAAGTAACAAAAGGGACCCTTGAAGATTTTACTGTCCCACGAGCCACTTTTTTATCGCTTGAGAGCCAGATAGAGGGGCTTTCCTGCAGCACTACTCAGATGGCTGCTGTACAGTTTGACAACCTATTCCAAAAGCATGGTTTGGTGTTTTACCCCAACTTTTCAGTACCTGCTTTTTTGTGGTTCTTAGCATGCTGATCCAGTCCAAAAAGGTGATGTCAGATAATGTAGGTCACTGATTAGCTAAGGAGGTGGAGTCACTGGTTGCTCCAGAACTTTCTACAAGCTGCGTCTTTACCTGCAGCCTTTTCCAAGTTCAGAGTTGGACAAAAAGCCTGGGTGTTCAACATTACCCTCGCTGTTGTGCTGTGTTGTATATTTGTGTGACATTCAGATCACCTTGCATTGAGTACAGATAACCTCACCCTACTTTTGTGTCAGGAAGAAATCTCCCTGTGTTTGCTGGTGCCACCCACTCCACTCCACTATGGTGGGTGCACCGATTACAGCCGTACCTCAGTTTGAAATGGAAAAACAACCCACGCTGTCTAGAGCTCAGTCATGCCAAGTCAAATGAGGCGTAGACGTATCAAACATGTTTTAGTTGTTTCTCTACTCCAACACACTTGATTCACCTGTTCAGCAGCTCATCAAACTCTACAGAAGCCAGTTAATCACCTGCTGATTAAAATCAGGTGCGTTGCATCAGGGAAACAACTGAAACATGCTGGATACCAGACCTCGGGAAAGCGAGCTATCTACCCCTGCCTTAGGGAGTGAGTCTTAAACCCTGTAAATCAGAAAGATCCTGTCTGCTTACAGATCAGGGTAATGGAAAAGCCACGTCCGTAACATCATTTCAGGGCTCCAGTGTTGTTTTGGTTCTAATCTAAAGGTATTGTCTACATTCCAGCTGGAGTTGTGCTATTGCTTCTTGTTTATTTATAACGACATGGCTTGGTGGAAGATTCTGTCAACCTTTTGAATGAATATTGTCACCTTTAGATGTAGAGAAATGTATCTACTAGAATAGTAATTAGGATAACTTCATTTATAGTTTCACATCCCACTGATGTTTGTTTTATTTTAGCCAATAAGAAGGAATCTGTCAAAAAAGTTGTTTTCCACAGATCATGAAATGGAAATCTTGAGTAAATTTTAATTATATAGCACTCGTCACAGAAAGAGAAATCACAAAGTGCTTCACATAAATCAAAAACAAAATTAAACTAATAAAGTCATAAAATCATAATGATCTTACAAATAGAAATTAATTACAATCAGAACAAATCTATACAAAATATACATGTGATCTTTAATTACGACGTTAATAAAAGTGAAATATTTAGAGGTTTTGGGATAATTTGACTGTTTCTTTTCATGTGTCATGTTGGTCTTAAGTTTATTTCATAATGTCCTTAAAAGATCTTAACTTAATAAAACCTGCAAGAACCTTGTTCTCTCACAATTATGTTTTACATATTAAAATTTACTGGTAAAAATAACAATTCTACTAGTCAGAATGGCATTAATAGCAAGAATTTCATTTTCACAGTTAACCCTCCCACTGTCTTTATGGGTGACCCTGTGAGGAAATTTGACCATTGAGCAGGATTGATGGTTTATCCCTTGAGGTCCACGTGGCAGGGGTGAGGTGGTGCTCACGCATAGCGTCCACCTGTTTGCTTCTCTCCTCGTCATCAGTGTGTAGCCGCTCCCAGGTGTCCTCCAAGCAGGAAATGCGGGTCTCAGCCTCCGTGATCCTCTCTTGCATAGCCACCACCTTTGCATCCAGCTCGGTTGTCGTCTGCTTTATTGTAGAAACATCGCTGGCAACACTTGGGAGTGTGGCACTCATCTTAAAAACTTCAGTGAATAGTTTTGCCAAGTCAGGCGGGGCAGCTGCCTTGCCCCCTTCCTCCTCAGGGCTGCTGCGAGTAGCCACTCGGCTCGAACTTTTAGTCTGCTTCGGTGCAGCCATTACTGGATTATATTCCTTATTTTGCTTCAAATAGGTGACAGCGGCTCTTACTCAAAACATCTGAAGGAGAATGGCAATGAATAGAGGCCTGGACTGTAGAAAAAAAACAATCTAATCAAAAGTTGAAGGGCAGAGGTACTCTAACCAGCTGCCATCTTGTTCGTCGTGCCCATGTGACTCTAGAGGAGCTGATTCTCATTCCAGCTGCTTCACACTCGGCTGCGAACCACTCCAGCGAAAGCTGAAGATAACGTTCTGATGAAGCCAACAGGACCACATCATCTGCAAAAAGCAGAGACCTGATCCTCAGGCCACCAAAATGGATTCCCTCCACACCTTGGCTGCACATAGAAACCCTGTCCATAAAGTTTATGAACAGAATCGGTGACAAAGGGCAGCCTTGGCGGAGTCCAACTCTCACTGGAAACGAGCCCGACTTACTGCAGACAATGTGGACCAAGCTCTGACACCGGTCATACAGGGACCTAACAGCCCGTATCAGAGGGCCTGGCACCCTCTACTCCCGGAGTACCCCCCACAGGGCCCCCCGAGGGATGCGGTCAAATGCCTTCTCCAAATCCACAAAACACCTGTAGACTGGTTGGGCAAATTCCCACGCACCCTCCAGGATCCCCCTAAGGGTATAGAGCTGGTCCAGTGTTCCACGGCCAGGATGAAAACCATATTGCTCCTCCTGAATCTGAGGTTCAACAATCCGACGGAACCTACTCTCCAGAACCCCTGAATAGACCTTACCAGGAAGGCTCAGGAGTGTGATCCCCCTGTAGTTGGAACACACCCTGCAGTCCCCCTTTTTAAATAAGGGGACCACCACCCCGGTCTGCCAGTCCAGTGGAACTGCCCCCAATGTCCATGCGATATTGCAGAGCCACGTCAGTCAACACAGCCCCACAACATCCAGAGCCTTAAGGAACTCCGGGCGGATCTCATCCACCCCTGGAGCCTTGCCACAGAGGAGCTTTTTAACCACCTCAGTGACCTCAGCACCAGAGATTTGAGAGGCCAACCCAAAGTCCCCAGACTCTGCTTCCACACTGGAAGATGTGTCGGTGGGATTGAGGAGGTCTTCGAAGTATTCTGCCCACCGATCCACAACGTCCTGAGTAGAGGTCAGCAGCACACCGTTCCCACCATAGATAGTGCTGGTTGTGCACTGACCCCTGCACTGAGTCACCGGAAGGAGCGCTCTCCAGCACCCCCTCCAAGGTCTCCAAAAAGGGTGGGTAGTCTGAACTGTAGTTTGGTGCATAAGCACAGACCACAGTCAGAACCCATCCCCCCCATATGTAGGCGGAGGGAGGCTACCCTCTCATTCACTGGGGCAAGGGCGTCAGTTTGTTTTCAGAATTGCTGGGGACAATAACCATACACTTGAGTGGGGTTTAAAAATTGCTGGGGACAATAAAGTAGGCTAGCACAGGGGTCGGCAACCCGCGGCTCGGCAACCCGCGGCTCTGGAGCTGCATGCGGCTCTTCCATCCATCTGATGCGGCTCTCTGTGCTTGTAAAATAATGAATGGATATTTAAATAAAATGCTTTATATTTTACTGCATTAATTTTACATCTGTATGTCAATTCTAAATGTAAAGATTGTCTGCGTAAACCTGAACAGTTCCAACCCGGACTTACTGTGAGACCGGGTTGACGCGTCACGCTTGTGCGTAATCATAGGCGCTTCCTGAGCTGACAGGATGTGAGATTCTGGGCTTCTCCTCAGGCTCCTGGATGTGTTGCCACATTGGAGACAGGAACAAGCGCTATTCAGCCAATGTTTCATAATCAGGGAACATTTTCTAAGTGACAAGTCTCGCTTCAGTAGGATGAATCTTCCCACATGCGCTCTGGTTCTGCGACGCGCTCCAAGCCCCTCTCCACATCTTCAGCTCGCTGTGGACCTTATGTAGTGCACGCTGACAGCGAGCTGCGCTGAGCAGTGTCCAGCTCAGATGTTCAGATGGGAATCTTTTCTTGAGTGATTTAGCTACATCTGCGATTTAAGTGAAATAAAATGTCAGTTCGTCTGCATGCGTCGGGGTAATTCTTTCTATTCTTTCTCCGTCTAAATAAACGGTCAAACGGCCAAAACGGGAACTATCCGGTCAACACAAGCCCAGCTTTTAACTGTTCTGTTTTCTTGTGAAAATTGTTGCAAAGAGATAAAATTAAACTTGATTAACACCAGAGCCAGGCGTACTGCGCCGTTATCTGCGTCACTGTAAATGAGGGAAAAACAAATTGATCGGATCCTTTTCTGACCTTCCCCAGTTTAAACTGTTCAGAATACAAATCCAGGCTCTGTCTCGTTAGATTGGTGCAACTACTGAATGAAACTACATTAAACCATGTTGAAAAGAAAAGGATCTGATTAAATCGTTTCCCCCTCATTTACAGTCACGAAGTACAGCTTAATACGCGTGGCTCTGGGGTTAATCAAGTTTAATTGTTTCTCTTTGCAACAATCTTCACAGGAAGGCAAAACAGTTAAATGGCAGGTTACAGATATTTACATTTGACTTTTATTTTGACGGATAAACTCAAGGATGTTGGTTGTTTTGAAAGAATTACCCCGACGCGCACTGATGCACACACAGATGAGCTGCTTTAATCGTTACGCACATCGCGGAGGTAACTAAATCCATCAAGAAATGATTCCCATCAGAACTTCAGAGCTTTATATTGGACACTGTGTTCAGCGCGGCTCGGAGCGCCCACGGTGGACAGTGGGCTGAAGATCTGCAGAGGGGTTCACAGCGCAGCACAGAACCACGGCGCATGCGTTAAGATTTCCTTCCACTGAAGCGGTCTGGAAACCCGGTCTCTCTGAGGGATGTGTCACTTGGAAAAATGTTCTTTTTATGAAATTATGAAACTTTGGCTGAACAGCGCTTGTTCCCGTCTCTAATATGGAGACACATGACGCATCCAGTCTGAGGCAGAATAGCCTCTTCAGCTCAGAAAGCACCTGTAGAGACATTTGATCACGCACAAAGTTCATGTGGAGCACAAGCGGTCGGGCCACGGCAGGTGAAATGTTCCTAATATGAAACTAGTGAAACTGTTTAATTGTAACATTAATATGTTACTGGACACGCTGGTCTGGTTGGTTAGACCATGCAGTGTTTGAAGTGGAAAACACACACACACACACACCAATTAAAATAATGCTGATAGAGTGGACTAGAAGACAGGTGATGGTTTACGTATTTAAATGATGATCAGGCTGCTGTAAAATGTAATCTCCATTCACATCCAGACAGAATTATCCTCTATTCTTTCTCTATTTGCTCTGCTCTTGTCTGGGCTGACGTAGCTGACGGCGCGCCTAACTAGCGGCTGATGCATATTTTACACATTTGGAGAGGTGGGCTGGATGCTTTGCTTTTACTGGAAGATGGTCCACTTAACGCACGGGTGTAGACTACATATTAATGACAAATGAATGAAAATTAAATTGTGAGTTTTTACTTCATATTTTAGAAATAAAAATGATGGGGGAAAACATTTATGACATATTTTTAAACTAAATTTTCTAGCGCAACCTGCCTGCTTCACTTAAGTCACTGCTTATTAAGGTCCGTCCAAAATTACCGTGGGAAATGGGTAATAATGGCTCTTTGATGGGAACAGGTTGCAGACCCCTGGTATAAGATCTGAGCTGGTAAAACAAAAATCCTCATCAGCAGGCTTTTTTGAAAGTGTATGTGTGTGTGTGTGTGTGTGTGTGGGGGGGGGGGGGGGGGGACAGTTGCCAATCACAAATTTTGCCGGGGACATGTCCCCGGCGTCCCCGGTTAAAATGACGCCTATGCACTGGGGTAAACCCCAACGTACAGGCACCAAGATGGGGGGCAACTAAGTATTTGATTAAGTCTTTCATATCGGTGAATTTGAGCCCCTGTGATGCTTCAGATATTTCTCTCTATGGATTTACTCAAGAGTACACACAAAAAACTCAAATACAACTTTAGTTTTTAAATAAATGATTAAATTGGAATTCAGTTTGGTCTCTACATTGTAATCATTGCACATGGGATAGTAGATGGTAGACTTCGGTAACTTTGAAAATCTGGATACGCCCTTCAGTGGGCTAGCGTTGCAAATAAATTTTGTCAGAGTAACCCATCTTCACATTTCTCAATATCAATTGACGTGCTTACATCACAAGTTTGAACGTGAGCCGTGCTTTTGGCGATTGCGCAGTAATGTTTGCTGGTTAGTTTAATGCATTTTGCTGTATTTAATCGTTTCTTAGCTATTGGGGGGAAAAAATCTCCATTATATTTTTATTTTTTTATTGAGGAAATCAGAGGAACACGGTCGAACCAACCACATAAGCTAGTTCTCAAATAGAACTACAACTACCACGACCCCGGAAAACCGGAAACGTAGCTCCCAGTTCAGACGTGTTCATTGAGAAGACTTCCTGCTGGAACATAAACCTGGTGTCGGTTCACTTTTAACTATGTGCCTCGCGGTTATTCATTTTAGGAAGTAGCGCTTTATTTTTCGGCCGTGGGCCACCATGGGGACAGCGTTTGCAGTCCTGCTGGTTTTTGTCGGATGTTGTAGTAATGTGGTGTTTCTGGAGCTGCTGGTGAGGTCAGTGACTCAAACCTAAACTAGGGGCAAGTTTACTGATAAACGCAGCTTTAACGCACTTTTAAACAGATATGATTTATTACAGGAGTGTGAGGTGTGATACTTGTGTTTACTGTAAATTACTCATTAACCCAAAAGTGTACATATACAGTTGTTTCTCAGCTCAACTACATAAACTCTCGAGTCTGGCTTTGATGACACTTACTGGGTTTTAACCTGATCTTGTTATTTATGGGTGTTTGTTTGCTTTGATGATATCATGTTTGTTGATACGACTCATCTCTGAATTGTATCTTCCAGAGAGTTTCCAGGATGTGGCAACATAGTCACCTTTGCACAGTTTGTCTTCATCACTTTAGAAGGTTTCATATTTGAGACAAACTTTGGGAGGAAGAAACCATCAATCGCCATCAGGTGAGAGGAGAAGGATCTCACATGAAGCTCCTGCAGCAGGGAAGAGGGAGAGCTGATGTTAATGCATCTGTTTATTTCTCCAGTAACTATGTTATCATGGTGGCCATGTTCTTCACAGTCAGCGTGATCAACAACTATGCTCTGAATTTTAACATTGCCATGCCATTACACATGATCTTCAGATCAGTAAGTGTTTGTTTCCTGTTTTATATGATTGTTTTTCTCACTCCTGTGGCTGAACTGTGGTCTCCTCCTATCCAAAGGGATCGCTGATCGCCAACATGATCCTGGGAATAATCATCCTGAAAAAGAGGTAGCTCTTCCTCCTCAGCTCATATTAAACTGTGGTAGAGCAGATCCATGCAGATTGATTGCATCTCTCTTTATAACCTCAGGTATTCAGCCAGCAAATATCTGTCTATAGCTCTTGTTTCTGCTGGTATCTTCATCTGCACCATCATGTCTGCCAAACAAGTGGTGAGTGCTCTGCAGGACATGTTCTCTTGTAGTGCAGAGTGATGAAAAAGCTGTTTTAACACACTGGATTTGTTTCAGCGTGACGTGTCCAGCGATGGATCAGTAGAACACGGCTTTTATGCATTTATGCGCTGGCTTATAGGTGAGCGGTGACGTTTTACCCGACTGAAGTTTGCAGACAGCTTTTGTTCATGTGGTTTTGTTTATTCAGGCATTGCTATGTTGACCTTTGCTCTGCTGATGTCTGCGAGGATGGGCATCTTCCAAGAGACGCTCTACAAGAAGTACGGGAAACACTCCAAAGAGGCTCTCTTCTATAACGTGAGCTTTTGCTTCATCTTCAGATACCACAGACCTTTCCTGTTGTCTGTAGTTTTCATGGATTTGCAATTTTTAATGTTTGTTTTTTCAGCACTGCCTCCCCCTGCCCGGCTTCCTGCTTCTCTCCACAGACATCTACCATCACAGCATCCTTTTCAATCAGAGCAGTGAGTTCACACCTAATCTAATTGCTGCTTATTTGTCAGAAAACAAAACATTATTTAACATATAAAATGTCAACATCCTACTTTTTCTGCAGCTCCTGTTCTAATCTCCACGATTGGGGTGACTATGCCGATAATGTGGATCTACCTGCTGATGAATGTCATCACACAGTATCCTTTTACTGTTAGTTCGCTTATGCACTAAAATACTTTTAATACCCAAATCAGATCCTAATAGATTGTTTTTCTTGTTGTCTGAAAGGATCTGTAATCACAACTTGTGCTTCAGATTTATTCTAACTGGGATGTGATGCTGCAAGTAGATCAAGGCTTTGGTTTAAAGCAAAAATCCAGTTTTTTTTCTGACTGCACCATCTAGAGGCAGAACAATGTATTGCACATTTAAGCCTTTCTCCTGACATTCATGAATGTGCACCTCTAGCTGGCTGCGTGTATGTGTGTGTATTAGGGCTGCCATGATCAGTCGACGTCGACAAACAAAATGGCTGACTATTAATTTAATAGTCGACGTGTCGTTTATTTTATAAACTTTTTTTTTTTCGCCTGCTGTGGCACGTTCTGCGGTTGCTTCCTGCCCCTCTGCTCAACGCACATGTAGTAGTCAACATCCGGGTCAGTTGCCGCGTTCAGGTCCGAGGCTCATGCGCAGTAGTGGTCATCCAGCTCAGCCCTGGTGACCAGAGAAGGAAAACATGGCGAGTCGGCGACGTAGCTCAAAAGTTTGGGAGCATTATACAAAGACAAAACTCTGCAAAGTGAAACTCTCCTTTCACGGGAGTCCACTGGCGATGTACGAGCACCTTAAAAGGAAGTACGTTATGGCGGAGATCAAAGAGTTGCCTCGGTAAGTTTACCTCTAGTTAGTTGTTGATATCAACAGAGCTACTTGTATTCATAGGTGTGGCAACACCAGCAGTGGTGGTAGTTTAATTACCTCTAGAACATGTTTGTCACGTATTTTTGCTTTAATTACAAACGCTAATGATTTATTTCGTCTGTTAATAAAAGTGCTCCTCATCAATGGACGAGTTTGTTACGTGCACACCTCAGCAAGCTAGCGTCCTGACCGAGGCCATTGTGAGCATGTGGGCCACGTCCTGTCCATGGTCGGTATCAAGGTTTCAGCAAGATCAAGCAGCTCAACCCAGGTTACCACGACAACCACCTACCAGGCTGATCCCATTTCACCACCGTGATGGAAAAGAAATATGAAACAAGGTGTGTGTGTGTGTGTGTGTGTGTGTGTGTGTGTGTGTGTGTGTGTGTGTGTGTGTGTGTGTGTGTGTGTGTGTGTCTGTGTCTCTGGACACAAATAAAATAAATGTTAGAATATAATACATTTTATTTAAGAAACTAATATTTTTTTAAAGCACAAAACATTTTCTGTGTTAAATCTTAACCTACTTTATTTGATAAAACAGAATTATTAATCTGGTAAATAAACTTGTTTATCTTTACGGTAAAGCAGACCCTCAGAGCTGTCGATGATCCCTGACTGCCGACGTGTGGACCAGCCGTGCTACAGAGGCGTACCTTTGGCTGTCCTGCCATTTCCTGAGTTAAGATTGGAAGATTCAACCTCGCCACCATGCCTCTTGTGAACACAAGTCATTTTTATGTATAATTTTTGGTTTTAGGTGCCTACCTCCGTTTGACTGTAACATTTGTATTAACAGGTTACAAAGTTAATAAAAGTTGTTTGATAAGCTTTATTATTAGATGGAACGAAGCTGATCACTAGTTGAGGTGGCTCGGACATCTAGTCAGGATGCCTCCTGGACGCCTCCCTGGTGAGGTTTTCTGGGCACGTCCAACCGGGAGGAGACCTAAAGGTAGACCCAGGATATGCTGGAGGGACTATTGGGCCATTCCCATCTGTACCGTGTCGGGCTGGGTAGCGTAGGTTGTTTACATATCTGGGTGGCCTGGTATTTTTCCGGGCCAACCAAGGCTCATTCTCAGCCCTCTTCTCGAGGGGGTCTGCTTCAGGCCGACCAGGGCCAACACACCCACTGCTGACAGCAAATTCACACCTTCCATTAGAGCAAGCCTCTGATTGGTGGGTAGAATCAGCCCACATGGGCTTAAGACAAGGATGTGTGGAATCAACCGGGCCAGGCTGGGGCCGACTGGGGCTACCCGGCCCCAGCCTGGCCCGGTACAGATGGGAATGGCCCAAAAGTCTCTCACCTGGCCAGGGAACGCCTTGGGATTTCCCCAGAGGAGCTGGTCCAAGTGGCTGGGGAGAGGGAAGTCTGGGCCTCTCGGCTTAGGCTACTGCCCCGCGACCCGACTCTGGATAAGCGGATGAAAATGGATGGATGGATGAATGAACATAGTTGATTATGCTTCATACTAGCAGCATATTAGAGCATCCTGGTGCAATAAGCAAAACTTCTATTAATGACACCATTAGTCAGCTAATCGCCAGTTTTGTTGACAATTAGTTGACTATTAACATAGTCGTTTGTGGCAGCCCTAATATATGTATATTATGTGTGTATGTATTATAAAATTGTTGCCAACCGCATCAGTCTAGCCACTTCTGCAAATGCTTGTGCATGCTCTTTGGTGGACATGTGGGCGGATGTCTGACGCTGTTGGCTAACACTGGGGGCTCAGTGGGACAGGCTTACTAAAAATCAAATTGAATTATCACCTACATTTTATCACAGTACAGGTTAAGGCTGTCACTGTTGTGGATCACTAAAGAAATCATACGTAATTGCTGAATGAGTGAAAACTGGATTGCTGCTTAAAGTGAAGTTATTCTTATCAAAGCTTCTGAAGTTCAGTTTAGGCTCTCAAATATCGAACTGGTGTAAAGCTAAGTCCAGCTTCCCACAAAGACTGGTGTACAATTCTGATTTGTGTTTATTTAGATAGCTCTGCTGTCCATGATCAATGAGTTGTGTCGATGACTTTAACCATTTCTCCAGATATGTGTGCATCCGCGGGGTTTTCATCCTGACCACAGAGTGCACGTCCCTGACTGTCACCCTGGTGGTGACACTCAGAAAGTTCATCAGCCTCATTTTCTCCATCCTTTACTTCCAAAACCCCTTCACTGCCTGGCACTGGGTGGGCACGGCCGTGGTCTTCGTGGGAACCCTTCTGTACACGGAGGTGTGGAGCAGCGTGCAGGCGGCTCTGCGGGGGTCGCAGGTCAAAGAGACGAAAGCAGAGTGATGAAGCAGAGATCTCAGCAGGATTAGACTGCCTCTTGTTGGACTGCAGTGGGGTTTTTACACAGTTGAGGTCCTAATTGATCCCGTAAACAAACAAACTTTTTTAACTCTCAGACGATTATATTTGACTTTTTCCACAATCAACAGATCCCAATTAAACATCAGAATGATGTGTCCCTGTTTAAAGCTACTGAATGGGCTGTAGCGTTTCGTGGTTTTGAGTACATTTTTGTACAATATTCTTTAAATCCCACAATGCAACCTAATGATGTTATAGAGTAATTTAACTGTGTGGAAATAGCAGATTTGTGAGGCACTTAGCTGATTTTCTGGATTTGAACTGTTCAGACTCAGAAACCCTTACGTTTTAACTTGTTTTTTTTTTTATTTCAACCACAAATGTTCTCCAGACTCCATCTTTGTTTATCACTTGAACCTCAGTAAGCATTAATTCACAGATGGTGCAATTATTAGTCTTCATTTGTCGTGTTTAAGTGTTTTAGACATTTTTCTGGGGAATTGTTCCATGATCATGTAACTGAATATTTGTTTAGGATATTTAAACATTTCACAGCTCTCAGGTGAAGTTGGACCAGTTTCTGTCAACAATAAAACATCACACTCCGTGTCTTCTTATTAAATGTCAACGTTTCTGTCCGTAAACATGAACGTCGTGTCCCACCAGGACACGCTGTCCTCTCTCGGTTCGGTGGGTTTAACACGTCCTGGACCAATCCACGGAGGAGTAGTTCAGCTCCAGCCAATGGCAGCTGCTCTCTTGTTGAGGTGGGAGCGGCTGGCGCAGTCAGCCAGAGGTCCCCCAACTGGTGGAGGAAATCTTGGTGGTGCTGGACGGATCGGGTTTGTCTGCAGCTGCGGAGGGATGGGAGGAAACGCTCCGAGTCGCTTTCCTGAGGAGGATGGAGGGATTACTTTTGTGAAGGGCATCCGGGTGAGCGGAAGCTGCAGGATTCCTCCTTCTCCTCACACAGCCGGTTCAGTTTAAGAAGCTAAACAACAAAATCCAGATTTTTCAGCCAAATAGAACAAATAATGAGATTGGATCATGCAGCTGTAAATCAGACAGAAGACACTAAATAAACGTGAATTAAAGTAAACAAAAAGGAACCAATGACATTTACGTTTAGCTTCTAAAGGAAAGCCAAGCGTTCTTAAATGATACAGCAATGTGTCCTAAAAGGACAATGCTAAATAAAACGGCATAAACTACTATACATGGATGGATTTGGGGGAGGGGGGTCCCGGGTCCCCCCACCTTCTCTTAAGGCGGTTTAGATCCATTTATATTAGGTAATAAAAGCTGAATATGTTTCCTGACCTCAAATTCAAAGCTGTTTAATGTTTTAAAAAATCTGCAAACATTTGGAATCCAAGAATTGCAGTTTTAGATTAATCTTTATAATCTTTAAGTCAGGAACTGAAATATTCCTCTATAAAATAATAGGATAATATTTTGATTTTATCAAGGAGTTTATTAAACAGCCAGTGCTGCAGTCTGTTAAAATCATGTTGAGACTCATGCATTTCAGCATTGTTGGGGTTTAATGTGGAATAAGATGATGTCATCAGCAAATAAATGAACAGAACAGGTTGGAAAAATGTTCTTCCAACGGCATAACGTGATCCCATAGGAAGAATATGTGTCGACATGACTACACATGTGGTACCTGAGATATATGTAAACGTGTGGTATGTTATCCCAATGGCTTCACATGTGAACATTTATAGGTTTAACACTATTACTATGAAAATGTTCCAAATTTACATGGGAATTATAAAATACTTTGATTGGGAGAGAGTTTATTAGTAGAAGGAAAGAGACATGTTCTATTGGTTAAACTTATTTTAATCATGTGGAACCGATGAACACAATAAAATCAAGTAAATCCAAAGAGTTATTTTTTTCAGTGTATGTGCAAAACACATTTTTTTCACATGTAGTGATTTTTTTAATGTTCTATGCTAAATTTCACATGGGCAAAATGTTTTTACATGTGGTTTTTCCCATTTATTTTTACAGGGACAAATCATTAATGAAAATATAAAAGGTCCAAAGGAAGTGCCTTGGGGAATGCCCCTATCAACAGTATTTAAATTTAGAATGAAGTCCCTTAAAGGATACACACTGGCAAAGATGATGAAACAATGAGTGTTATGGCCGGCAGCTGTTTCACAAAGTAACACAAGTAGGAAAGAACTCCTCTTCCAAGCTTTATTTGAACCTGCGTCACATGTAACAGTCTCAGGCATCCATCTGTCACACTTCCTCACTTACTTTCTTCCTCTCCTAGGCTGTCCCCTAGTGGTAGACCCAACAGAGTGAAACCATAGTCACAATGTTAAAGACCTACTGTACATAATTTATTGAAAAGCAAATAGTGACTATATCAAAAGATTTAGTGAAGTCTAAAATAATGTTATCAGAACCAGAAAATATCAAGAGTCAAGAGTTCACAGATTTGAACTCTGAGAAAGAGAAACTGGTGTTGAAAAGTGCTCCAGACTGTCCTGTTCTACGTTCATCCTGCTTCTGGTGTCCAGCAGGGGGCGTTACTAACTCTACTTTGTCTTTTACAGCTGTCAGACAGAGTCATCAACCGGATGAAACATTCCTCAAAGCTCAATCCTCCTCTCACACCAGAACCGCCAACCACTCCACTTCCTGAAGCGCCTGCTGAACACGTGTTACCGCTCCTCACACCTCCTCCTCCATCACCACCATCAGTGGAAGCTGTTTCTCCTGTGAAACTTGCCCTTCCTTCCCCAGTGAAGTTCACCTCCTTTCCTCCAGCCTCATTGGAGTCAGCAGAGCCTCCTCCACTTACAGAGTCCAAAACAGCTCCTTCAGTCTTTACTCCACCTTTGTCCAGATCTTCTCCTCAGGTTGAGTCACCTGCAGTGCCTGACTCTGCTCCTCCACCTCCTGATGTACAGTTAAAAATCCCTCTCCCACCTGAATCCCTCCTTTCACCTCATGTAAAAGCAAAAACCTCCACTATGTCGCGGATGTCAGAACAAATCATTGAAGCTGTTGTCCTCCCACCACTTGTGGAGTCACCTCCATCACCTCCCTGTGAACTCATGACACCTACGTCTGCCGCTTCACCACCTGCACCAGTTGAATCGATAATCCCACCCATCCCTAATGATTCTGCTCCAGCTGAAGCTGCAGCTTTACCTCCAGGATCAGAAACGTCTCTGGTGCCTCCAGCTGAGTCCAAAACGTCACGTCTTCTGGAGCCCGGTGCAGCTCCACACCTTTCTTCAACTTCACCATCCTGTCAGTGTAAAATGCTGTTAGCGATACCCTCCGACAGGCCTGTGAAAGATCCAGCTCCAGCTGAAGAAGAGTCCATCATGACCACATGTTTAGCCCCGGATGAAGGCGATGAAGCTCCAGAGCCACCTGCAGCAGGTGGGTGTGGCTTGTCCTTACGGACACATCAGTGATTATTTTTGTTTTGTTTTTATTGATAACAAAGAAAAATATCTGTAAGAAACAAAGTATGAGGTGATTTATTGTTTTTTTAAAACAGAAAACAGTTTTTTTTCATTTGCAGCCTCGACTCTTAAAATGTTGGAGGAAGACCTCAGACAGAAGATCAGGGCAGATATGCAGAGAAGTTTGGAGGAAGAGATCAACCAGAACCGACAGAATCTGCAGCAGCAGTAAGAATACATAATGCGGGTTGTGACTTGTGGGATTTACTGTTGGACCATGTTTGGCTGTCATTGGTTTGTTCTTGTGAAGGCTAGAGGAGATAAGGGCTCAGGCTGAAGCTGAGGCGAAGGCAGCAGCTCAGGCTTGGGTGGAGGAGCAGGTGAAGAAGACTCTGGAGGAGGAGAAAGCAGCACACACAGAGAAGCTGATAAAGTCCATCAGAAAGGAGAAGATGATCGCAGTGGACGAGAAGCTCATGATCCAGCTTTATGTAAGCAGAAAGAATACATGTGTGGTTTCAGTGTCTATCCAGATCTCCGTCATAAACACAAAGTCCTCCCTCTTCTTATTCTGCTTTTCTCTTTCCCATCCTGTTCCAGTGGATGGAGCTGAAGGTAGGACAGGAGAAACTATGCATTGTTCTTCTTTACTGATTTTATTCTCCTTTAAAGAAGAGTCAAAATCTCTTTGAGTGTTTTATGTGTTTAAAATAAGCACCAGTAATGTTCCTGCAGGCTCACCAGCTGGAGGAGAAGGAGAAAGAGATCAAACAGAAAGGCACTCTCTACAAGGAGCATGTAGCAAAGCTCCAAGCAAAGGTAAGTTCATTTAGTCTGCTGCAGATGCATCTGCACTACTGTTCCACGCAATATGGACCTCGCTGTTTCTTAAAGGTGTTCAACACTCAGTTAATCAACACAATTGCAGTGGTCCCTAGTAGTAATGAATGCCTTGGGGGGAAAAGCCTCAGTGTGCCAGTTTCAGGAGCTAGAAAATTCCCACGTCAGAGCTGAGCTTCAGACGAAGATTTGTAGTCTTATTTCCTGATATTTGTACATCTCACCTCTGATTGGACAACAACGCGACTCTTCCACTGACTCAGTTTGACTTGCAACGTTGATTTTTTTTCTACACAATTAACACAAGCCTGAAGGAGTTGTGCTGTGTGGTGGAGATGCAAATTCTAAAAATGAGCTTCTATAGCCGAGGCGTTCTCTGCTGTTTCCTGCAGCAGCCTTCCCCGTCACAAGCCAAGATGGGTGAGTCCATGAAGGTTATGTGACAGCGTGATGTAAATCTGTCAGGATTTTCAAATTCTAGAGTCTCACCGTCTATTTTCTATAGAAGCTAATACAGAAGATAGGTGTAGGAGACTATTTTCATGTTCAGCCTGCATGAAAAGTGATCAATTATAATAGAAATAAAAATTTAAAAAGGGTTTTTCAGTGAACCACTACTTTAAAATAAATTATATTCTTAATTACGCAACAGATTATTTATTTGTTTTATTATCACCAGATATTATGTCTCTTCATGCAATTATTTCTTTTAAATTTCTGGACTTTTTCAGGTGAAACAATCAGAAAATAAACCAAAGCTAATCTTCATTTCCCCTTCTTTGTTTCAATTTTTCTCCACTGAGGGGCACTTAGACTCAACATCACTTTTAATATTATTATTATTGTTATTATTATTATTACTATTAGTGTGTTTTCCTTCACAGTGTTCAGAGTTTTATGAAGTGTCTGCTAAGAACTTCCAGGAAGGCAAAGAGGAGGCTCAGAAGCGTTTTGCGTGAGTCCTTATTATCATTCTGTGAACAAAGCCATACTGACTGACATAAATGATAACAGGACATGGGAATTAAAGATGTATTTATGTATTTCTTGGCTTCTTTTTCTTTTCCACAGGCGTTTTAACGTTCAGCCCGTGTGTGGAGACTTGCAGGACCAGATACTAAAATGCTACAAGGAAAACCCGGGGAAGACTCTAACCTGCTCAAGAATCGCTTCAGCCTACATGCAGTGTGTCGACAACGCCAAGAAAGTCCAAGTTAATACTTGAACAATGATGAACAAATATGGACTTGAATCAAACAACCAGCAGGAGTCTAATCCATCGTATGTCTCTGAGGTGTGGACGTTTCCTGTAGCCGTGGTTTCACAAACACAGTTCAGCTTTAAAAGGTTGATGAACATCTTACCTGTAGCAGATAGCCTTCTGACTGATCCCAGTTTCACGACCTACCTGCAAAGACAAGTGGAGCTAAAATTGCAACTTAAACTGCTTCTGTCAAAAACTCTGCGCAGTTTATGTGAATTATAAATTTTTTATTTTCCTATTTTCTCCATTCTGGCAGAAATGTTCCTGGTGTAAATTCCCCAGGTTAATTGGAACAACTACAACTAATAAATAAGATAATTTTTATTAATCAACCAGGAAATATGAAGGTTCTGAAAATGTTTATAAAATACCATTTGTATGATCAACTATGAAAATGCTCAAATTCAATGATCTATGTACAAACGTTCCATTTAACCCTACTTTAAATGATCAAAAAAACACTTTGTATAAATCACTGTAACCACCTGTGTTAGCAGAGCACACAAACCAGTTTAAAACATCAACGAGAAGAGAATATAAATCAAAGATTAATTAAATTAATATTTTTGTGTACCTTAAAATCTAGCAAAGCCAACAGTCAATATTTATGAGACAACTATGCAAAAGTGTTTGAGATGTACAAAAAAAGTTCCACGCAGCAATAAAGTTTGAACATGTTTGGAGGAGTTCTTAGTTTAAGAGAATGTGGGTAAATTCAGTCTACATGAGTCTGTTTATAGGGAAAATGTTGTTAAAAGGTTTATTCTGCATCATAAAGCAGTCAAATGAAAAATACAAGATTTTTATGTGTTATTTGGCACATGTATAACTTCACTTGTGAGCTAAATGTTGTTATATTAGAAAAAAACAGAAGTGCAGCTTTACATTGTTTACTAATCACAATCTTCAATAAAAATGAAAAAAAAAAGTTGTTGTTTCCAGGGATGTGAAACCGACTGTGACATCAATGCAAAGCTGAAAAGGCTGAGAGCTTTAAGGTCACCGTGACCCAGCTCCTCAGACTTCCTGCTAAATCAACAGCACTGCAGAGGTCTGATTTATGGTGGAGTGGCAGGCCTGGCCTCACTGAAAAACCATGAAAACTCTAAAACTAGCAGACTTGCACCAAGGCACTGACGGAAACATTTGTATTCATTCTCAGAGTCGTATTTTTGAGGAAAGAAGGAACAAAACTGCTGTCAAATACAGAGACATGAGGTTGGGGTGGTGTCCAGACAAAGTGATTCTGGGCCTTTAAACATGAGTGTGACTAAAAATAAATAAACACAAACCCACCACCATACTGTCATCAGAGGCTGTAGATTTTCCACCCATCTTTTTTCTAAATGAACTTGCTTTATTTGAGTCACATAATTCAGAACAAAATGAATATTAACATTTTTTGCCATTAAATTCCCAAAAATATGTTCTTTGTGCTGAAATGTGTGTGCCAGACTTATTATAATGATCAATATGTTAGAAGTGAAACTATGTTTTTGGTGAAAGTCTTATCAGATTTTATGTTTTCACCTATGGTTTTCACATAGCTCTACTTGATCTAGTTCTATAGTTGCCTCCAGAAAGGTGATGGTTTAGTCTGGCCTCCACTAGGGGGCACTACTAGTTGTAGCAAACCTAAAGTGAAGGTCGAGTAATGCTAATTCTACTGTTTATTACATGTTTCATATGTAAATTCTTAACCTGAGCAGAAATTCAAAACTCAGGATGTAAAAACAATGTAAATGAACAAATAAGTCATCAAAATAAGTCACTTGTTCAGCAGAGTGTAAATATGATACTGAGATGGAAATACACCAGGCGTGGTCGTCTCTGTGCCAAGATAGGAACAGGAATAGTGTCCAGTGTTCTCCATATTTTGTTACCCTTAGTAAAAAATAAATGCATGTGATGTTTATTTGACATAGACACATTGGACAAACCAGATGCAGTGTTTAGTGTGTTAGCACACGTGCTAATTTGCAACACTTGTCCATAGAACCTTTCTAAAAAGTAGAGTACATTTAAATAAAATACAAAGAGATCAACAATAAATCAAACGGAAAACAGATTAAAATTTCTAACAATTTTCAATAAAAAAGAAAAAAAGGCACTTTGAGCAGCAATGTAAGAGTTTAAAACCATTCATGTAGACATTGTTGTTTAGACCTTAACCATTTTTTGAGTTTTTTGTTAAAAAACTTTACTGTCCATTTCTAGTTTTAGGTCAGTAGGTAGAGAGTTCCAAAGTTTGGTCCCCTTTACAGAAAGAGCAGACTGACCAAAAGAATTATTGCACCGCGGGATGAGACAATCACCACAGGTGGAGGCTCGAGTGATCGTTCTACGAGAGCTCTGACATGATGGAGTGAAGTCAATAAGGCTTTGTGTTAGCTCACAAGTTTGGGTTTCATGTGACTGACACTATTTTCTGTCTCCTTTGAGAAGAAAGATGCAGTGGCACCCCAAGAACACCAATAAAAGTTGGCGACCACCTCACTGGTCGCCCCCAGGGAAGACCTCCCCAACTCTAATAAATCTTAGTCATGTTCACACAAGCCATAGAGTAATTTATTTAATCAAGACATAAATGTAAAACCCAATAAATAAATATAGCATCAATAAGTATACACTCACTGGCCAATTCATGGGGTACCAACTGCTCGTTAACACAAATTATTAATCAGCCAGTCACATGATGGCAACTCAATGCATTTAGGCATGTTGACGTGGTCAAGATGATCCGCTGCAGTTCAAACCGAGCTTCGGAATGAGGCAGAAAGGTGATTTAAGTGACTTTGAATGTGGCATGGTTGTTGGTGCCATGAGCTGGTCTGAGTATTTCAGAAACTGCTGATCTTCTGGGATTGTCACACACAACCATCTCTAGGGTTTACAGAGAATGATCTGAAAAAGGGAAAACTTCCAGTGAGCAGCACTTCTGTGGGCGAAAATCCCTTGTTGATGTCAGAGGTCAGCAATGGCCAGACTGGTTAGAGCAGAAGAGCATCTCTGAACGCACAACATTCGAATCCCAAGGCAGATGGGCTACAACAGCAGAAGACCACGCTGGATGCCACTCCTGTCAGCTAAGAACAGGAACCTGAGGCTACAATTCGCACAGGCTCACCAAAAATGGACAATAGAAGATTGGAAAAATGTTGCCTGGTCTGATGAGTCTGAATTTCTGCTGCAACATTCGGATGGTAGGGTCAGAATTTGGCATCAACAACAGGAAAGCATGGATCCATCCTGCCTTGTATCAACAGTTCAGGCTAGTGGTGGTGGTGGAATGATATGGGGAACATTTTCCTGGCACACTTTGGGTCCCTTAGTATTAATTGATTATCGTTGCAATGCCACAGACTACCTGAGTATTGTTGCTGACCTTGTCCATCCCTTTATGACCACAGTGTACCCATCTTCTGATGGCCATGTCCAGCAGGATAATGCACCATGTCATAAAGCTTGAATCATCTCAGACTGGTTTCTTGAACGTGACAATGAGTTCACTGTACTCAAATGGCCTTCACAGTCACCAGATCTCAATCCAATAGAGCACCTTTGGAATGTGGTGGAAGTGGAGATTTGCATCATGGATGTGCAGCCGACAAATCTGCAGCAACTGTGTGAAGCTATCATGTCAGTGTGGACCAAGATCTCTGAGGATTGTTTCCAGTACCTTGTTGAATCTATGCCATGAACGATTAAGGCAGTTCTGAAGGCAAAGGGGGTCCAACCCGATACTAGCAGGGTGTACTCGATAAAGTGGCCAGTATGTGTATTATGGGGTGTCTCTCTCGTTCTCAACAACCTTAGGGGGTGTTAGCTTCCAGTCCATACTCTGCGTAGATGTTTCTGTAAATGTGTCATGTTCTGTGTCCCTTTGGTCTCCACCAGCCCCACCCACCCAGTTCTCCCTCCAGGTTTCCCTCATGTTTCCCTAAAAATATGGTGAAAGTAAAAACAGCCCGTGACTTTTTTTTTTTTTGTAGGATACTCCCCACTTCAACTCACACTCCCATTCAGTAGGTGGCGGAAATGCACCTGAAAGTTGGTTGCCATCCGCCAATTAAACAACAGAAGAAGAAGAACAGTGACACCCCAAGACCCAACTCCAGATAAGCGGCTAAAAATTGATGGATAGATGGAATATTATTTTCTCGTTTTTATGATTTTTTTAATCTTTTTTAAATTTATTAATCTTTGAAAACCATGAAAATGTCATTTAAGAACCACTTGACATCTGTAGAGAATGAAAAACAGTTTTCGATCCAGCTAAAGGAAAAGGGCTAAACCTCTAACAGGTTGATGAAAAACACTCAGAATCATAAAGTTTGGGCAGTCAGTAGTAATTAAGGCTCCAACAGGGAATTTAGGAGTAAAAGATGCTTCACGCGGATGGTTTCCATAACAACAAAACAGAAAACTGAAAGCTAATTGGAGTAATGTGAGATCTTGTTTCATTACTTGTTCATTATGAACCATAGGGCTGGGCAATAAATCGAAAACTTATCGTTATCAAAAGTTCTGACTCCTATAGAGATCATTTTTTCCATGTCAATAAATTTGATAGTTAAAAAAAAAAGATGTGTGTAGGTTGACTACGTTCATGTCCCTTTCACCACCTTGAGTCATGTAAAAATATGACTCAGCATAATACATGTGATAGCCCCATCTAGTGGACAACTTTTGTTTCTGCACATACCTGTAGTTATTGTCCATTTATCGTTATCAAAGTGAGCTCCTCAGTATATCGAGATGTTGATTTTTAGGCCATCCCTTACGAAAAAGAAGTATACTTTAAGTATTTAATTTCAAGTATACTTAAGTGTACAGAAGTTTATTTGCATACTTGTTCTTAAAGTTTACTTAGAAGTACACTCCTTGGGACTAAATTGGGCCGCTAAAAGTATACTTGAAGTATACTACAAGTATACTTCAAAGTAATAATTTAAGTTTATTTGTAGTGTACTTTTGATATAATTGAGTATACTTTTCTCTTTGAAAGTATACTTAAAGTAACCTTACAAGTGTACTTGGAGTGTACTTCAGATATAATTGAGTATACTTTTCTCCTTGAAAGTATACTTATAAGTTTACTTGTAGTGTACTTCTGATATAAATGAGTATACTTTTCTCCTTGGAAGTATACTTAAAAGTAACAATATAAGTTTACTTGTAGTGTACTCCTGATATAGTTGAGTATACTTTTCTCCTTGAAAGTATACTTATAAGTTTACTTGTAGTGTACTTCTGATATAATTGAGTATACTTTTCTCCTTGGAAGTATACTTAAAAGTAACAATATAAGTTTACTTGTAGTGTACTCCTGATATAGTTGAGTATACTTTTCTCCTTGAAAGTATACTTATAAGTTTACTTGTAGTGTACTTCTGAAATAATTGAGTATACTTTTCTCCTTGGAAGTATACTTAAAAGTAACAATATAAGTTTACTTGTAGTGTACTCCTGATATAGTTGAGTATACTTTTCTCATTGAAAGTATACTTAAAAGTAACAGTATAAGTTTACTTCTAATAAAATTGAGTAAACTTTTGCCCTTGAAAGTATACTTAAAAATAAACTTTAAGTAACATTATAAGTTTACTTGTAGTGTACTTCTGAAATAATTGAGTATACTTTTCTCTTTGAATGTATACTTAAAATTATACTTAAAGTAATAATGTATGTTTACTTGTAGTGTACTTCTTATATAATTGAGTATACTTACAGTTTTGAAAGTACACTTTACAGTAAACTTGACGTAATATTCTTTTAGTACATTTAAGTATCTCTATTTTTTCTATAAACACATACTGCAAGTAACATTTAACATCTGCTATTTGCTTACTACCAATACATTTAATTTCCACTATTTACTGATACTTCGTCTTTATGCAGAGAAAAAAAGTAAATAAAATAGCTAAGTCATTTTGTTTAAATTTATTAAACAGAGAGAATTAGAACAGAACAAAAACAGACCTGTTTACCAGGATTAATCAAAGATGAGAACGCAAACTGTTCTGAACATGTTTAACGTGTTAATTCTGTCCATTTTGAAAGACTTTTTAAAAATGCCTTTAAAAAAATCAGTCCATTTTATGGATCCACTTGCTTGGTTGTTGATGCCTTTTTGAAGTTTTCATTGTTGCATTTCTTTCGTATTATTTTTCTTACATCTTGAACACGCAGAGATGGAAACTTCAACTGAGCATGCCCTGTGAACACACAAAGCAAAAAAATGAACACTTGAACTGTTAGGTGAACTCTGACACCACAAAATCTTTACAGTTCATACACTGTAAACCCGAATAAGTAGGCAGAACTCAAAAAATGTAAGGCAATCAGTTGCCTCATATTTTCTGAGTTTATAAACTCAGATATTTGAGTATATCAGACCATAAATAAACTTAAATATTTGGAGTTTATATTAAATATATTTTCAAATTATGATCAAATTAAAGTTACCGATTAAGCCAACTCAAACAGAAAATACAACAAAATTTGAAAGAAACAATTACAAACGCACACTTTTGAAAACTGGACAACAGCAGTGTGTAGTCTTTCTTTGAGTAGGTGGTTTAAAGCGACATCAGGATGCACATCAATTCAACATTAACAAAATATGAATTACACTAACCACTATCAAGTAAGTCAGTGAGTACTTTATGCCATTTGGCATAAAACTAGTTGAGTATTGAATCGGATTAGCCTATGGGCTAATCCGATTCAATTATTCACGCTAAACTAAAGCCACAAATGGAGTTGCCAGACTCAGAACGGCTGGACGAACAGAGAAAAGGTAAAACTCAACTGTTCCTCCCACTGTCTTTATGGGTGACCCCGCGAGGAAAGTTGACCATTGAGCAGGGTTGATGGTTTATCCCTTGAGGTCCACGTGACGGGGTGAGGAGTGAGCACCACCTCATCCCTGCCACGTGGACCTCAAGGGATAAACCATCAACCCTGCTCAATGGTCAACTTTCCTCGCGGGGGTCCTACCCATTAGGACAGTGGGGGGGTTAACTCAAGGAGAAGTGGAAAATGAACATATTTGCCCAAATGGTGGTGTGTTACTTTAACATCAACAATTAAAGAGCAGACAAATAGTAAATTACATTGTGGATGTGGACAATGCTCTAACAGAGTGAGCCATCTGAATCCACCACTCTTTCACATTTTGAGTTACACATGTAACATCAGGTCATTTTTGACTCTGCAGCTTGGGTGACAGTTTAGACTCATCAAGACCAAGTAAGATTTTCTGCGTGAACTCAAATGTGTTGGTCAGTCCCTTCGGATAATCTAGGTGTAAGGCATAGATGAGGCCGAACATTACCAGGAAGACATCAGGAAGGCTGGAGAGGTTGACAATCACATCACCCTCTAGGATAACAGATTCTCACTGGGTCGTACGTAACTGGACTCTCGGCATCATCAGTGATGGTTGTCAGGAGGACAACTGCTGCATCCCTGAGGTCCGGCTCATTGGTATCATCCTTACAAAAATGAAAGGGAGATCATACACTAATCACATCTGAACTGAAACTGACTGTGGACATTTTTATTTCAGTAGATTGTCATGTAAATAACAATAAATGCAGTCTGATAGACTCCTGTTTAGGGCTGGGCAACATGTCAGAGATTTATGGTTAACCAAGTTCTTGTCTCTCATCCAGATAATTTTTCCCATGTCAATAAATTTGATAATAAAAAAATGAAAAGATGTGTAAGTTGGCCACATTTATGTCCCTTTAAGAAGCTGTAGCATCTTGAGTCATGTAAAATTTTAGTCATTGTAATACACGAGACAGCCCCATCTAGTGGACAAATATTGTTGCTACGCATTCCTGTAGTTATCGTCTACTTATCGTTATCCAGGTGAGATCTTCAATATATGGTGATATTGATTTTAGGCCATATCGCCCAGCCCTACTCCTGTTCATTCTGTTGCTTTGTGCTCTCATTTACGAATAAAGTGAGATGGCTTCCGTGTGTGCCAGTGTTATGCTAATGAAAGCTGCTTGAATTCTTTGCAGTGATTGTTGATTTTTCTCAGTGCCTTAAAGCCTGCCACACATGAGTGTCATCTGCTGAGCAAACGGTCTCGAATGACCGCTTGCTCAGCAGATACCTCGCCATGTGCGCCTGATTTTCACAGAGTTTTCCGCCTCACGAGACGCTGAGGTGAATATCTGACCAGTTAAGATATTTTCCGCCTCACAGGGGTAAAAACTCGCCGTGTGCGCATTACCGAGCTGCTGGTTGAGCTGAAATATTCTAGTGGACAACCAAAGCACATTCTCCGCTCACATGACCCCAAGATGGCAGCCCCCTGTCTGCATGTCAGAAAAGAAACAACACAGAGACAGAGCTGGAAAAGGAGGAAATGCCTATCCTTTTTTGTTGAAACATCGCCGCCACGGCATTTCAAGGTTAGGAAAATACTGGTACAGTAGCTGGAAAGATGGACCAGGCAAGGAGTTTATGCCAATTTACTCCAAGAGATGCACCTGGAAGACCCAGAATCCTTCCGAAAGGGTAATGGAAACAGTGGGCCCATCGATCCGCAAGGTACCATTTTGTTTATTTTTCAGACACGCAGACAGGGTAAGGGGCTGCATCTGAATACATCTTGGGGTCATGTGAGCGGAGAAAGTGCTTTGATTGGCCACTAGAATATTTCAGCTCAGCCAGCAGCTCAGTAGTGCACACACAGCGAGTTTTTACCCCTGTGAGGCAGAAAATATCTAACTGGTCAGATATTCACCTCAGCGTCTCGTGAGGCGGAAAACTCGGTGAAAATCAGGTGCACATGGCGAGGTATCTGCTGAGCAAACAGTCCTTCGAGGCCGTTTGCTCAGCTGATTGCTCTCGTGTATGGGAGGCTTAAACATCTTGCCAAAGGTTTGTAGTTGAAACAATGGCACTTTTTCCAAAATGTCCATGTGCGTTGTCTTTATGCATAAATAAATAGAATGATTTGTTCAAATTTACAATACTGGGACTTACCACACATGTCCTCAAAAATCCAGAGGTTTCCTCACGTAGATAGACAGGAAGGGCATGGAGAACAGTGGTACGCCTTGTGTGGACATCATGTAATTCCTAAGAAGATTAAGAGTGTAAATACTGCCAAGTTTACTAATCAAACTTAATGCCAAATTGCTCTGACCAATTTTCCAAGACAGTGATATCTGCATCTAAATCCAATAAACTGCTGAATTCAAAAGTTAATTTGAAGTGTTTAGCATTACATAATACGGAGGGGTATTAGGGCCACTGAAGAAGAAAAAATTCTGAAAATAAATAAAGTCAGAATTCTGACATTTATCTCAGTATTCAATTGTTTCCTTCAGTGGCCCTAATACTGCCTTATTGCCTAAGAGTATTAGAGTCACTGAAGAAAAAGAAAATAATTGAGAAAAAAAAGTCAGATAATTTCAAAATTCTGGGATTAAAGTCAGAATTCTGACTTTTTTCATGAACCTAAAGCCAAACAAACAAAAAACTATTTAGGAATTGTTTTGTTAAAAAAAATCAAAACAAAAAAAAAAGCCCGAATTTTAAGATTTAAGTCAGAATTCTGATCCCCCCTCATAATCTTCCCCAATTTCCCTTTTTTTTTGTTTTAGGTACCAGTCAGAACTCTGAGATTAAACTCAGATTTATGACTTATTTTCTCAGAATTCTATATATTTTTTTCCATCAGTGGCTCTAATAGTCATAGCATAAAGGCATTACCTGTAAATTGTATATTCACCAGTTTTAAAAGACAAATCTGTATACATATATACATACATACATATATAGTCATGTCATTTAGGATGTGTCATCAAAAATGCAGATTGTGAGAATTACTCACCAGTGATCTCACTTGTATGAACCTCTTGGGGATCAACAGCAGCATGCCATCAATCTTGTGTGCAGAGAGTGGGGTTGGATCATTGAAGTCTGACCGCAGATTCATAGACAGGCTTCCCGGTGTGGCTGACAGCTCATAGGAACGCAGATGCTCTACATTTACACATCTACACCAGGAAGCATAATCAGTACAGAAAACATTGTGAATCACAAGGTAGATCTGTGTTAGTCTTTAGGCAGTCCTCCACTATATATATGAAGCTAAATCATTAATCATCTAAATTGTGTGTGTGTGTGTGTGTGTGTGTGTGTGTGTGTGTGTGTGTGTGTGTGTGTGTGTGTGTGTGTGTGTGTGGAGATTCAAGTGTAATTTGACTTATCCACACAAAGCTAAAAACATAACATTTAAGAATCTGGAGTAACAGTGTACAGTACGGACAAAATTACAACACTAAAATACTGTGAAATTAATAGAAACAGCGTTCTGCGGTTCAAGATATGTGCAACTGAGCACTATTTAAAAAAACTATGGAGGGGACAAAAATGGAGGGAAGGAGGGAACATAGCATCAAGATACAGCACCGCTTCATCTCTTGCGGTCACAATCCTCTTCTACGGTTAAAAAAAAGCAGGCTGCTTGCAAAGCTATCGCACGGGTGCTACGGGGAAATAGTTTACAACACACACTGATTTTGTCATCGCTGTACAAGAGATCACTGCTCATTTACTTTTAATAAGTGGACGTTTAAGTTTGACTTGGTGGCGCTGAGCTCCCGCTTTTATTTTTTTCTCAGAATGTCACGTTTAAAAAATTATGATGGAGGGGACAAAAATGGAGGGAATAAGTCTCTAGAAGTCTAATAAAAAAGTATCTAAAGTAATGCTAACCTTTAATAATGAGATAGTGCTGCTCATTTCATTAAATAAACGGACTTTAGTCACACACAAAGTTAATAACACAGCTAACTCATGCAATGACTTAGCATATTAGCTTGCTACGTGGCCAACATTACTCACCATGTCCGTCTTAAAAACATTTAAGCAACTTTTATGGTGGCTACTTACATTTAGCTCAGTGGTGCAGAACCAGTGACTGTCAAGTGCAGATGCAGAACAAAAGCGCGACCTCCAACGGTTAATGCTCCTCCGACCCTCACTCATCTTCTCGGTCTGCTGAGAAGCTAGAGCTGACTGAGCAAATGCTACAAAATAAAAGCACTTCCTGTGCGTGTAATTTCACAATAATTCGTAATTTCATGCTTAATATGTTATTTAGGACAGACAGACAGAGTAGTTATTTCAAAATAAGGCAAAGTTTCAAGCAAGGATAAACTTAATATGGAGGAAGTGATTATGTTAAACAGAAAGGACATGTCAAAAAGGACTGATTTCAAAATATATAAAGCTTTACAACAGGATTTGATTGTTAAGAATATAGATATTAAAGAAAAATGGGAACTGGAAGTGAACATAATGATAACAGATGAGGAATGGGAGGAAACACTTGAAGCAGGCCATAAACTACTAATAGTCCGTCTTGGAGGGAATTTGAATGGAAGGTGAAGATGCATGCTTTAAAACTCCACTTATCATGTCTAAATAGTAATGTTTCAAATTTATGTTGGAGAAAATGCGGGCTAGTGGGAGACTTTTCACATATACTTTTGGACTGCCCTAAATTCATACCATTCTGGGAAGGTGTTAGGGAGAAATTGAAAGAACCTTGAAGGTGAAATTACAATTTAAGTTAAAATGGTTTGTACTGGGAATGCTGTACCAAAAATCACACACACATAATGGAGACATACGTAATCAGAATTCTGCTTATGACTGCCAAGAAGTGTATTACAGTTTTATGGCTGGACACAGAACCCCCAAGGGTGGCACAGTGGAGAGACAGAGTTAGACAGGTCTACAAAATGGAACAAATTAATGCAAGACTATGACTGGGACTAGGGAAATTAGAAAAAATTTGGGAACCAATAAAACAAATGTTAGAAAGATAGTACTCTCATGTGAAAATTATTATTATTAATTTTTATTTTTTTTTATTTATGTTTTTTTGTCTTTTGGGTGAGTTATTTAGCTAGATCAAAGTAAAATGTAGAATGTAGAAGAGAGCAGATACGATGAATACAGAGAAAGTTTGTCAGAACTATATGTACTGATTGGTGACTTGGTTAAGTTGGATAGATCTTATGGCCACAAGGAAATTTGAACTTTGTTCAGGGAAACACTGCCCTGGAGAAGGGAAGAAGAAACTCAAATGCATCTCCATGTAAATGTTGTTGTTCTAATTCAAAAATAAAAAGTTCCAAATATATATATCTATATATATCTATATATATCTATATCTATCTATCATCTATCTATCTATCTATCTATCTATCTATCTATCTATCTATCTATCTATCTATCTATCTATCTATCTATCTATCATCTATCTATCTATCTATCTATCTATCTATCTATCTATCTATCTATCTATCTATCTATCTATATATATATATATATATATATATATATATATATATATATATATATATATAATAAAGACATTAAAGAACCGAACTTCATGAATGTTTTTTGTGACAAAGAAGTATCAGTTCCAATCACTCTATCAGAGAAAAATCAGAGTTTTAGAAATAACGGGACACTCAGTAGAGCCATTATATTATATTTTTTACAAGTGTATGTAAACTTCTGACCACAACTGTATGTATATATATATATATATATATATATATATATATATATATATATATATATATATATATATATATATACATATATATATACTTATATATATACTTATATATATATACATATATACTTATATATATATATATATATATATATATATATATATAATAAAGACATTAAAGAACCGAACTTCATGAATGTTTTTTGTGACAAAGAAGTATCTGTTCCAATCACTCTATCAGAGAAAAATCAGAGTTTTAGAAATAACGGGACACTCAGTAGAGCCATTATATTATATTTTTTACAAGTGTATGTAAACTTCTGACCACAACTGTATGTATATATATATATATATATATATATATATATATATATATATATATATATATATATATATATATATATACATATATACTTATATATATGCATATATATATATACTTATATATATATATATATATATATATATATATATATATATATATATATATATATATATACATATATACTTATATATATACATATATACTTATATATATATATATATATATATATACTTATATATTATATATAAGTATATACATATATATATATATACTTATATATTATATATAAGCATATATATATATATACTTATATATTATATATAAGCATATATATATATATATATATATATATATATATATATATATATATATATATACTTATATATTATATATAAGTATATATATATACTTATATATTATATATAAGTATATATATATATATATATATATATATATATATATATATATATATATATATATACTTATATATTATATATAAGTATATATATATACTTATATATTATATATAAGTATATATATATATATATATATATATATATATATATATATATATAATAAGTATACTTATACATTACTTGGTGAAATATACTTCTGATAGAGTCAAGTACAAGTATAGTCTAAATGTAAGTAAACTTTAATGTAAGTATGTATTAAAGTATACTTAGTAGTATTTAAAAAATGTACTCGGATAACTATACTTCTAATAAGTACATTGAAAGTAAACTTGGAAGTATACTGTATTCATTTTTAGTATACTTCAAGTATACTTCAGTGTACTTCTTTTTGGTAAGGGATATCGCATGTTGCAGTTGTATAATTAGAAAAAATATCAGCTGGTTATTAGAAATTTATTTATTTGCAGAAAATAATTTGCGTGTTAGTGAGATATTTGATGAGATAGTAAAAATAAACATGCACAGCTTCAGCAAAACTCTGATGTCATATTTGCAATGAAAACAATTCGAAACCAAACTGTTTTACTGCAGTACATATTTTATATCCTTTTTTGTTTTCTTTAAAATTTTAACCTGGATTTATTTGTTCTGTTTTTATAAATTGCAAATTTCCTTGAAGAAAAAACTGATCTCAGGTCTCACGTTTAAATTCACAGAAATTTCAAATGTTAACAGGATTAATTGAATCTTTTGTAGAAAGTGACTTAATAATTCAGCATTTGGACTTTTATCTCAAGGACACGAGCCTTTAGAACTGGAAGTATTTATAAGAGTAAATCGAATTTAATCAGCGTGTTGAAGCGTGATTCTGAGTGTGCTTGACATCTAACTCCACATAAAAGAGTAGTCAGAGTTCTCACATTACACCTACATAGAGGTTACTGGTGGGTATTGTTGTGTTTATTTGTTGTACAGCTTTTTACTGGACACACTTTGATTCCTCTGAAAGAAAGATATGAATTTCTCTTTTAGCTGCAGTCATGCCATATTTTCTCCTGTTTTATCCAAACATGAGCATGTTATGAAGTTAAAAGGTCACTTGTGATCACTAAGCTGATAAATATTGATCCCAAACCAGGTATGCATACATGATGATTACATTTCATTACTTAGTGAAGCTACACTGAGCCTTGTTATTCCTGCTAGTTCTTGTTGATGGTGCTATAGTGACTGTTACCAAGGGCAGATCTGAAACCTCCATAATAAAGCAAGAAGAATATTACATAACTCTATTTTTTTCTGTATGTTTTCTCTGATTGTTTTGCCCACAAGTCCCAAGGATGAGTGTGACGTCTGAAGTTTTAGTACTGCTACAATCCAGCTGAACGCAGAGCATCTACAGGTGATTTTTGATTAAATTCAGAGAAATATGATTCTTTTTACTAACTAGGCAGTGATTTTTCACATTTCATCTCCTCATTTCTACCAGCTCCACTTTCTTGCACATTTTTCGGTCTATTCATAATCTCTGTGGGACATATCAGTCATTTTTTTTACAACCCTGAAACAATTATAAAAGAAACAAAGAACATAACTTGCCTGATTGTGTTAACTTGTTACATCACAAATAAATAGTGATTAACTGCTTTTGGAAAGCTGAGTTTATTTACACCAGCCACACCCAGGACAGATTTCTACCAGACCTGTAGAATTAAGAAATGTCTTCACTATAACCTGTCTGACAACATTAGGTAGGCTAAAAGATCTCAAAAAGCAACAGTCAAATGCCCTGTTCTAAAGTAAGTAAGCAACAAAATAACCCAGAACAATGTCTAAATCTCTACAGGCCTCTGAAAACCCTACAATGTTAAAAATCTAGACAAACCATAGCAGCAGCAAAAGATTTTGCTCTGCGCGTAAGCCTTGCCGTGCTCCATTGTAGTCTCAGCTGGTTTACCGTTGGCCCAAACAATTCTAAGTTTGGCCAGTCCCAGCACTCTCTTTGTAGCAAGCAGTTGGGCAGGAATAGGGAGCCTAAGTCTCCTCCCTTTCCCAGTTGGCTTATGGGTACCCGGAAGAACGAAAAAAATTCAAGTCAATGGAGCCAAAAATGCTATTTTCTAATCCGCTTTGCCTTACGCCCTGGATCGCACATATGTTGTACTGCAATTTAAAATAAAAGTAATGGTGGGTGTTTTGACAACGCCAGTTATGTACTTTGAGGTTTATCAGCTTGTAAAAGTTCGTAATTAACATGACTACACACCAGAAATCGGCACGTCACATATGTGACATCAGCACATAATCTTCTCTCCCCTAACGTAGCTGATACTTACCACATAACCAGGTTTATGGTGGTTATTTCCTTCTGTGGGAAGTTTGCTGCACTTACAGCCCTTTTCCCTCAGTTTCCTCCGTGTCTGGTTCGACAACGTCACTTTCATGAAGCGCATTTGTAGTTCTGGACTTATTTTCAAACAAAACCTAAAAAGCCTTTCCCCCTTTTCAAAATTAAGCACGTTCTTGGCATCAAAATGTGTCGGACATCACAAGTGAAATCCATCGAACAAAACAAGCAGAATTAGAAAATGCCGTTTTTAACCCCACTGACTTGCATTTATTTTTTTGTTCTTCCGGGGACCGATGGTCTGGAATTAGATGGGTGTGACTTAGGCTCCCTATAGCACCAGAGCTGTGACAGAGAAAAACTACAGCGATGGTGTCAGCCCAGGAATGGTGCTTGTTTGAAACAATGAACTTTGGACGATTTAGACTTGAGCTTTTCTTAGAGACATGATAGAGATACTAAAGGCCTTTATTTCGAAAAAGGATGCATTTTTCTTCGATGGTGTACAGCGGACAGCCTTGTAGCTGATTTCCGTAGCAATCAATACGTCACATTGTTCATTGTTCTGATTGGTCCTAGCGCTGTCAAGTTGCTAGCTGAGACGGTTTGAAAGACAACCATAGGTTCCAACAGGGGACTGAGTCAGTGTAGCTCACAGCTGTGTGCTGGTTAGAACAAACATGGAAGCAGGAAAAGGAAGTGAAAGAGTGCCTCAGAGTTAGATATTTTAAGTTTTTCTTTAAAGTTGTTAGTGATGCAGTTTTTGTAGGAGATGAAGATGTGACTTTTTGAAATGAATTATTTATAAAGCCCCCACCCAACCCCAGTCAAGGAGGCCCACGGTGCTACATACATAATGCAAAGTCATATAAAACATTATGGTAAAATAAAAGCATAAAACAATTAATTTAAAGGCAATGACAGCATAGAGCTATAGGAAGAAACACACAAAACATTAAAAAAATAACTAGTGAGCTTAGTGATCTAAAATAAAGCTTTAGTCTGGCTTTAAAAGTGGGGAGAGACATGGGCTGTTTTGTCTTTGATAGAAGTTGGTTCCAGAGCAGGGGACCTATAACTGAAAAGGCACCATCACCCCTATCTTGTGTTTGACCAGTGACTGTAAAAAAAGATGGACAAACCCTCCGTGACGTCACCCATAGCATTCTAAAAGGCTTATTTGAAGCCAAATGGACGACTCCTACTACCACCATCTTGGCCGTGAAACTTGTGTCATTGCTGACTCCACCATTGTTCCCAACAGCAAGCTAACGGCGGGTTGCAGGTGCTTTTAACCAGAAAAATGCGACTGAACGACTCAAACTTGAAGCACCCATCAGCTGTGGAGTTTCTGTGGTCTCCTTCAGAGAGCTCCACAGACAACAAGCACAGCCTCAGACCGCAGAGCTCAGAGCTGGCTGCCCAGGCCGCATGAGCGCATGCTCCGCCCCTCTAAAGTGGTTGAAGACCCGCAAGTCCGAGGCTGAGACCTTCCCCGAAGCTAGCCACTAGCGCTAGCTCTGACAACTCATGCTACCTGTCAGTCAAATCTAGATGTTCATAATTTCAAGCATTTTATTACACCTGAATGAAAGAGTTACAAAAAAATTCACCCATTTTTTTTTACCAAGTTGTAAACATGTTTATTCTTGCTGTGAAGTTGGCAAATTCAGCATGGGAGTCAATGAGCATGTGCTCCTTTCTGGTGCCAGCCTCTAGCAATTTGTGTCTCTTCCAGGATGGCTTCAGGACTGAAGGCCCTGGGGTTGATGGTTCTCCCTGGGTTTTGACCAAGCCCCCATAATGCAGCTCAAAAATTGAAGCAATCCCAGAAGTACCAAAAATTGCAGTTCCACCCTCATCCGCCGGGGGCTGGTGTCAGAAGCGAGCAAATCCTCATTGACTCCCATGTTAAAAATACCAATTTCACAGCAGAAATAAACATGTTTACAGCCTGGTACCAGAACATGTTTTTTGTTTAAATTATCTAGTTTACACTCATGACAACTCTGAGGGGATTGAATTTTTTCTCACTCTTCTGTTTAAGTGTATTAAAAGCCTAAAATTCTGTATAATTAATGACCATCCGACCCACGAGACCACAGAGCTAGCTCCGTGGAAAGGCCTCAGTAGAGCCTCAGTCTGGCTTGGAAACTGCTCCGGGATTTTGAGTCTCTGTGTTTGTGTTTTCTTTTTTGGATATTATTTGTGCAATTGTTGGACAAAATGACTTGCTGTGCCATTAATTGCACTAATAGAGTGTCCAAGGAGTCTCCACTTCATTTTTTTCTGTAAGTAAAATTATATTTATGTATTTTAGGTCACTGCCGAGCTGAGCTTAGATTTTAACATGAACTGTTTAACCATGAAATTTAAATGTAATAGGGTAAAACCCAGTGCATTTAACATAATGCTGCACTTTAGAAAATGGGTTGAAATATAACATGTTGGTGGAGCTGCGTTCCGACTATCGACTTGTGGAGCTTTCCACGCATCTCTGGCTGATCGCGGCTTCTGTCTGCTGCGCGGGCTGCCGGCCGGCTTGTGGTTCTCCCCTCCCCGCAGCTCGGCGCATCTCTGTCTGATCGCGGCTTTTGTCTGCTGCGCGGGCTGCCGGTGTCGGTACAAGATCTGCTCGGGTGCATTGGCTCGGGGTCCGTCGTCTGCCGATTACATCTAAGTAGATGATTGGCTGAACATGAACCTTACGGAATTACGTAATCACGTTACGTTGTTATCACGTTACGTTGGTCCAGGCAAATCTTTGTGTTGGAAAGATGGACAACTTTTACAAAGAAATCCATCATTACCTCTTTAAAAATACACTTTTAGCATAGAGCTGCATGTATATTGGCTGAACGATTAACTGCATGTGCAATTAAATTGCGATGTGACAAAAGGAGATTTTCTAATCGCAAAGGCTGCAATTTGGCAGCGAGTGGTTAGCGCAATGCTAATATACATGGAAAATCCCATAGGAATGCTAATGCTAATATCACCGATTACATTATTACAAATTATGAATTAGAAACGTGCCAAATGATTACATATGGAGTCTAATAGAAAGTAAAACTACCATCAATCAAATAAGTACAGACGGGTATTTTAGTAAAGCCAGAAAACTTTTAACTCCAGAGTTTTGGTTAGCAGCTATGAGCGTAACTGAACTACGCATGGACAAGACGTCAAAAACTAACGGGACACACTTCTTTCCTGCAAATACAATTTCACAGGTGTTGCTAATACCTATGATCCTTCAAGGGATGTGCTCAAAGAGGAGTTCAACATTATGAACACAGTATGTTTTATTTTACAAATACCATTATAAACACAAACTTACGTCTTAAGAAACATTATTTTAATAACGAAACTGCTAAATTCTTTCTAACAGTATAGATGTGTAGAGTATTTTGTCCGATTGGGTTTGCCGTACTTTGACGTCATCGGCAGTCGAAGGACCCCGAACCGATTTTGCACCCGAGCAGATCCTGTACCGACACCGGCTTTCGGGAGACCTCTTTGTTCCACCCGGTTTTACCCAGCGGTCAGCCCGGCGTATCTCTGACTCAGAAGCTCTGGTGTTGTGCACAGTTAACTCCGGTTGTAGCTAGGTTGCTACCTCCGTTAGCTTAGCTCCCACCTCCGCGTTAGCTTTGGGTTAGCTTCAGGTTAGCTTGTAGCTAGTTCGACCGGGTGTCGTCAGTTGATCCCAGCCTTACAGCCCCACCCTCAGATCCACCTCTCTTCCCTTTTGTGGAATTGTCTGGGCTTGACGGAACCTGTGACACGGTCAAAATGGTGGTGGTGGCCACCTCCCATATTAGTACAAAAATGTGTTATTGGAGTCTTTGGAAACCTATTGTCCAATATTTATATGTCGATGGTTTTGACCAAGGAACCACCACAGGCCAGTCTGAATTGAGCACAGGGTTCTTGCAGAGCTAATGGATCACAAGCTAAATATGGTGGCGCTGATCCTGAGAAAGAGTTAAAGTCAAGCTTAATCTGGCAGCAGCATTTTGCACCAGCTGCTGCCGCGATAGTAAGAACTGGCTCAAGCCGGCATAAAGGGAGTTGCGGTTGTACAATCTAGACGTGCTATGAGTTTCCAGTTCCTGTTTTGTGAGAATCGGCTTAATCTTATCTAAGCGTCTCAACTGAAAAACGTATTTATTTCTTGTGATTTTGTGGTTGTAACGTCTCACACAGGTAGGAGGACTCAGGACATCAAATGAGCAGCTGGATTTCTTAAAGCTGCACCAAAAATTGTTTATTTTTCAATTGATGGCGAAGATTTGGATTTGTGAAACATCCGGGGTGAAAAGTTGCAGTGACTCAAGCTTCTTGTGGAATCTCAGATGAAAGGAGCGTGTCAGTGTGCGGTCAGCTGATTCATTGTATAAGAACGGCTGCGGGAACATAAAGCACGTGTTATGGTGTTGGAGGCTGGGCTCGCACAACACTAGAACACTTATTCCACTTCCTGTCACAGCAAAAGAATGCAGTGAGATTCCTGTTCTGTGAGTCGTGCTCCCTCACCTGCCACCTCCATATGGATAGTATTTCATCCTTCTTTCATTCAGCTAGGGAATTTCCCAGTCTGCGTGGTTATTCTCAAGAAGGCAGTTACAGATTTATGCTTTTGTGAAAGCAGTTATTCATGGTGCACTAATTGTAAAGTAAAATGTCAAAAATAAATGCAATTTGTCATATTTAGCTAATAAATCCTCATAACAAATGTTCCATTTTCACTATATGTATTCAAAAAATTATTGTCTAAACTTGATATGTTAAAAAAAACATTTCAAGTTGAATTAAGATACACACGTAATTTTTTAAATCTAAATAGAAGTGTGGTCATTTCAACACAAATTATTTCACTAACGTGCTTTTATTTTGGTAAGCTACTTCAATTTTTACAGCAGTCTGAATTTGAATGTAAACTAAAAATTTGATTTAGCTGGTCCACACGTGTGTCTAGATTTCAACATTTTAAATGTGACTTTAAATATTTAGATTTAATCCAAAGTATTCAAATTCGGTTTATTTAAAATTTCATTAGAAATATTTCAAATTTTCAATTTAAAATTATAATTAATCTGTGTAACTTTGCATGTACCATTTTTGCAATCGGCACCCTCTAGCTTTGAAGGATTCTCGAGGTTTGATACAAACAAAATAAAGCTTCCTGAAATTAACAGATAACACGTGTTAATGGTAATAGTTCTTATTTGTATTGGCAGGAAGGAGTTTGCTTTGTCATTCAGGGTGTGTGTGTGTGTGTGTGTGTGTGTGTGTGTGTGTGTGTGTGTGTGTGTGTGTGTGTGTGTGTGTGTGTGTGTGTGTGTGTGTGTGTGTGCTCTCTTTCCTAAACCTGATGATCTTTCTGAGTATTCCTCCTGCAGGAACTCATCTCAGAGGCTCATTCACTGCTGGCTTCCTCCATAACACTGTAATGAATACAAACACATAGCTCGCTGTCTGTAAATGTGTTGTGTTTCTGTGTGTTTGCATGAGTTCATGGTGACTCACGCAGTTACAAGAATTGGAGCGGTGCTTGAAAGGTTTGCATAGAGAGCTCAGAGAGAGTCAGATGAGAGGGGCTGAGCTCTCAGTGGCAGATCCGTCTCATATCTCCTTTGCTGCTTAATGTGTTCACACACATTCAGGATCGGCTCTGCGTCATGGTGAAACAGGGGGTGGACCACTGGCATCAGGTTAGTGCTTTACCTCTGGTTCTATTTTGTTCTATTGCAAAGACATCTCTGAGTATCACTTAGGGTATGTTTTCAGTTTCGCTCTTAGTGTGTTTGTGAAATACACTGAGTCATCTGACCTCACACATTCAGACATTTGCTTTCATTTTATTAAACCTTGATCGTCTCATTTCTAAAAGCCACGTACTGTAAGAAAATGTGACTGTTATTCTTTTCGACTCAGTCATCTACTGATCTTTCTCGTGTAACTGATCCCACTTTCTAAATTTAACAAGCATTTTGCTCATGTTCAGTATTTCACAGCTTTTGTCATGAGTTACACTAACAAGTCTGTGATGATGACAGTAGGCAGTAAATCACTGATTCTTCTCAGGAGAGAAGCAAGGGAACAATTTCTCTATCTGGTGATTAGAAATGTGACGATTCCATCTGTGTGGAAGCTGTCAGAGAGACGTGCTTGTTTGTTAAGCTTTAGCATAACACTTTATTCTGGATGTTAAGTGTGTGTGTGTGTGTGTGTGTGTGTGTGTGTGTGTGTGTGTGTGTGTGTGTGTGTGTGTGTGTGTGTCGTGCTTATATTACGCAAGTCTATTTTTCTTAAAAATCAATCCGACGAATATATTTTGTTAGCTTTGATCCCAGAACATCACCGTGCGAAGGCTGATGTATACATGTGATCATAAACAATGACTAAATGCCCAGAAATTACTTTTATGACTCATTTGATCACAAGTCTTCACTCAGTGTTTTTAGCCAGGCGTGAGTTTAGAGTTGGACTTAAGAAAAAGTAATTATAGGACTATAATGTGAAAGTAGAGACAAAGAACTGATGTGCCATCTGGTGGCTGGTTGCACAATATGTTTTAAGCCTCGCCTCCTAAATGAATGGAACATCAGTGTATGCTAAATGCTTGTTAATTTTCTGTTGTTCTTTTCCTCATTAGGGTCACGAGGAGATAGTGTCTCTCTCCAGCTGTAATATGGTCCTTTTCCACTAGTTCCCAGTTGGCACAGCTTGACTTGTTTAGGGGGATTCCCTTACAACTGAATCGGCTCAAGTGGGTGGGCCCCAGAGACAGGCAAAGTAGTACAGTGCTCTCTGTACCAGACACAAACACAAACACAATAATGGAGGACATGGTAGTGATGTTGAACATTTGAGAGGGACCTGGATGGGAAATTCTGCTCAGTCTGGCTTTTTGTCAGACTCCATAGAAAGATCTAGAAAATGCTGAAAGCAGAGATACAGAGCAATCTCTGACCCCACCCTTCAAACAATTAGGGACTTCACCCCATAGCAGATCAGTGACTTGGATCCACATGGAAATTAGTACTATAAAGGGGGCGGAAACCTGGTGCCTATTACCAGTGGAAATGCCCTGGAACCACGCTGAGCCAAGTGGAGCTGCGCTGCGTGGATACTGGAGGAAAATGGCCAATAGAGTAAGAGGCGGGGGACACCATAGACAGGTCACCAGTCCATCACAGGGACACACGCAAGTCACACACTCACTCTCTCCTCGGGAGTGAACATGACTTGAATGTTTTTGGTCTGTGGGAAGAACCCGAAGAAATCAACACATGCATGGGGAGAACATGATTGTTTTTATTTTCATTGTTGCACAACACTGTCTCTCTTTGCATGGCATCTTCTCCAGTCCCATGTTCCTTAAAACCCCTCCCTGTGAGGATACTCTCTCACATTGAGGAGTTTTAGGGGCAGCAGTAGCTCGGGAGGTAGAGCGGGTTGCCTCATGATCGGAGGGTCATGGGTTCAATTCCAGCTCCAGCCAGGGGTATTCTGCTGTTGTGTCCTTGGGAAAGACACCTCACCCAGCTTGCCTGTGTTAGTAGTGGTCAGAGCCACCAAATGGCGGCCTCGCCTCTGTCAGACCGCCCCAGGGTGGCTGGGCTACAAAGTACCTTACCATCACTAGCACTGTGTGAATGTGAGAGTGCATGCAAGCATCTTTGGGTGTCCTAAACAAGCGCTGTATTTTGATGTATTATTATTATTAGCTTTGATGAAGAAGTGGAGCTGGGACCTCATATCCTTCTCCTCCCTTTACCCAACACTGACTGGCTGACTCACTGTTGCTTTAGTTAATGAAATGGAGTGAACATCCTGGAGGAGGATGACTACTATGGGATTTGGATTCCATATGGGGAAGTGTCAGACCTCAGCTCGCCCTCTGCTGTTCATTTGTGGAATCATTCTAGAGAAGAGCAAATTCAACTTTTACACAACAACTGAGCTGCACGCTCACACAATGAGATCATCCTTTTAATGCTCTCTATTTGCATCGGACAGCAGGTTTTATTGTGTAAAGAACTGCACTCAGAAACTGATTTCATTTGGTAGCGTAGATGTTTGTACCCAGTCTCTAGCACCATATGAAATCAGTGTTCTGGGAGGTGGACTACCAGCATGAACAGATGCTGTACATGAACAAACTAACCCATATCCTTAAATCACTGTAGATAAAGAAGGCTTCACCTTTCTGCTTCAGTCTGAGTTTATTTAGGTTTATCAGATTAATATAAGCATGTTTCAGCTCTCTTGGTCATTCTTAGATTTGTTACTGTCAGGGTTTGGTGTTTTAACTTTGACTGTTCTGCATTATATTATTCACACATTTTTCTGATACTTGTTGTCTTCTTTACTCTTTTTTCCACTATTATCTCATAAATAAGTTTTTGTCATAATTAAGATTAACAAACTCAGTTTAATGAAAGTGTCTTGTTCTTGATCAATCTTGCTGTTCCTTAACCAAATAAATAAACCTAATTATCACATTGAGTATAAATCAGCAACCGTGTGTGTCTTCTTTCTTTCAGTTGCTTATTATTTTCATTTGTCACACTTATTTCTTTATGTTTCTAAGCTTGGTGGTGAATTGTTGGAAAACCAAAACAGCTACATTAAAATATTTAAAAAGACTGAGTTTTATTGAAAGAATTTACCACTTTTACTGTTTAAAGGCTTTTGTTACTATCGTTGGGAATGAAGTCACCATAAATCAGAGTGAGGAAAAGCGCAGCGTCATCAGAGAATACAGAAAGCACAACACGATTTATGTTTAACTCGTTACTTTTCTTCATTAATCTTGATATTTAGGGTGCCTTCTTTTCAAAACCTTTTTGGTGGACTTCATAAATGTAAATATGGCTCATGTTTTGTCATATGTGGCTGAGATATATGTTTCACCAGAACTTTAGAACGCCACACACACACACACACACACACACACACACACACACACACACACACACACACACACACACACACACACACACACACACACACACACACACACACACACACACACACACACACACACTCACACATACTTGGCCCCTCCCATCTCCTGTTATCTGGTCAGCAGGCCTCGAAGCTCTCTCCTGATTGGTTGTTTTCTAAAAATCCGCCTTATTCAAACTTCCGCCGTGCTGTGTGTATTGTCATCAATCCTTTACTTTCTGGACGGGTTTTAGACGGCTAAGCTTTAATTTTCACATAATTTGGACATTATAACATTTCTGTGTAGAGGATTTTAAGGTGAAGAGCTCCATAAAATGGAAGAGAATGAGGAATTTGGCGGAAGAACCACGGAAAATGTGAAGCAGAAGCTTCGTAGGCTTTCATCGAGAACCTCCATTGCCAGTGTCATCCTCAGCGCTGGAGAGCCTTCCCCTCGCATTCTGCGGAGAAACAACTCAAAGAAGTATGTATACGTGAAAGAAAACTGACTATCTTTGTTCGGTCGTAGCTCTTATGTCTTAATATAAGAAAAACAACAACTTAATTAGGAAATAATTTTTTTTATTATCGATTTTGTAGGACGGGCCGGGGCTGTTTTCAACTTGCAAATGATGCATTCAATGGCCCAGGGAAACCACAAGTTTCTCAGGTGTCACCTTATTTGTGTAGTGTATTGCTATGATATTCAGATAATTTAGTTTTAAAAGTATGATTCATAAGATACGATTTTTATGGTCAAGACAAATATTTAATTTTAGTTACATTAAAAAGCAAACTGGCACAGACGATACTTAATAAAAAATACGATTATTTAATTTGATTTATTTAAACTGATCCTCTTTAAATCAACCGTGTGTAAATTAGATGCTGTAATTCATTTAATTAACCTTTCATTACCTGATCTTTTTATATTTTTGTTACTCTAAATTGTTCTTATAAATATGGTTAAAAATGATTAAATTTTATGTAATTCAGTGGTTTGAATATTTAGTTGATTATTGATTACTTTAGATTTGCAGGATTACATTGCAACAATGTAAACAAAGAAGATCTTTTGAGAATTTAGTGTTTAGATGCTGAGTTAAAAAACGTTGTATTGCTGTTTATCAATATTATGTTCACAGACCAAAGTAAACAATAAAAAATCATATTTTCTGAGTTTCAGATTGCTGATCATGCAGATTTTTTGCTGATGCCTATTTTTTATATGTACAGTCATTGATTCCAATCACTTGATTTTTTTATTTTTTGTTTTGTTTTTTCTTTTGTTTATTTTTTGGTGCATTTCTAACTGATTTTTTTTCCAGCCATACTGCTGCAGAAAGGCAAAGGGAAGGGGGAAATAGTTCATTCATTACATGTAATGAGCAACAAAACTGTGCAAGCAATAATAATTGCTTCAGTAATCGTTGGTACGCAGACCTGAACACCTGATATCTGAATGTCTGATATTTATCAAAAATGGAAAATGAACTCACCCTTCTGTGGGATAAAACAAGTGTGTTTTGTGAAGTGCAGCTGGTCTTGGCAGCACTTGGAGTGTCAGGACCATAGGTCAGGACTCTTTGTTTTGTCAATAAAATTGACTTTTCCCTTTCCAGAGGTACAGAGCACTTCAGCTCCTTGTATGGTTTAAACATTTCTGTCCTTCAGTCACATTAAAATTAGTTGTATTTGAAAAATAACACAAGAAAGCTGATTATTTCGTTAGCACCAAATGAAATAAGTTGCATTTTCAAGATGGGGAAAAAGTTGTAAATGTCCAAAATGCTTTTTTGTTTTTTTTAGACCTCCTCTGCAGAGAGGCAGCTCCTTCACATTCCTGACTCCAGGAACTCCATGGGACTTCAGCTTAGTAAGTTATTGTTGCTGCATTTTTCACTGAGAAAACATTCTTTACTTATTATTTTTGAAAATGATGAATCTCTCAGAGTTTATCATGCACGCGGAACGTGAAAATATAAACACTTTTTATTAGGGATGCACCGATCAGGTTTTTTGCTGCCGATCACCGATCACCGATACCGATCACGTGGATTGGCCAGAAATTTTCTACAGCATTATAAGGAGTGCTACAAACTACATAATCTGGGAATAAAGGAAATGTAACCTAATCTAAAATGGTCTGTATTAAGGTTGTCACGGTGTGAAAATTTAACCTCACAGTTATTGTGACCAAAATTACCACAGTTTTCGGTATTATCACAGTATTTTTTTAAACGTGCTACATTTTCAGACAACTAAATAAACCCTGTATGTCAGGAAATATTGTCCTCAGTTTGTGTCTAAACTTTGCCTAAAATGTGTTATTTTGTAATTATGTTGTTTATTTGTTTACATTTTCCCTTTAGTCTTTAAAATACCAATATTTGCCCATAACTTCTCATTTTATGTCTGTTTGATGTCATCATTTTAAAAATATTAGATCAGATGATACTCAGTACTTAAGTAGCCTTCTAATCAGATACTTTTTTACCCTTACTTGAGTAATAAACCCTATATCAGGAAAATATTGTCCTCGGTTTGTGTCCTTCCAGTGAGCTTTGCAGATGTGGGAAAATGTCATCAGGCAGTAATCATTGTTAAATTCATAATTATTCTCGGAGAGAGACCAACTCTTATCTGCCCCTGGGAGCCCCGTAATGCTTAGCGTCATTTCAACATGGGGGTGTCCACAACACGGTTTATTTGCAGGTAGCGGCGCTGTGGCTGCTTTATATAGCGACTCGTTGCATTCTCCCTCAACCTAAATCCTCGGATCACGCATTTTAGCTAAAACGCTAACGTTAGCTTGCCTTGCGTTGACTGCAGAGTTGTGGGTGATGGTCACGCAGATGTCATAGGATTTGAAGCGTTGCTGCCTTTCACAGACACTTTCTGCACGTGCTGCAAACAGGATAGTTGTCTTCTATAAACTCCCTCGGCATTCTTCAAATATCCAAAAGATGTCCGTACTTCCGACTTTGTCTTATTTGAGGGATAAAAAATGTCCTCCTGAGCACTGCCGTCTCTTCCTTTGGCCATTATTTCAGCTTTAGCTTCAAGAAAGTTTTGGTTGTAAACAACAAAGCGCGCATGTGCCGCCGGCAACTTCAGCAGATGATACGGTGGCTGTAAGGGTCACCGCGCCTACACCGCAGCCACGGTAATCCACCGAGAATTTTTTTCTTTTTTAAAAACAAGACGGTTATTATTATTGTCAACTTTTTTTTACCGGGGTTTACCGCTACACCGGTTACCGTGACAACCCTACCTGATCGGTCTGCTTTGATCTATTTTGAAAACTCAGATCAAAACCGATAGGGGCGCTATCGGCCGATTGGGATCAAATGCCGATCCATCGGTGCATCCCTACTTTTTATTTCATTTGTGGCAATGAATTAACTGAGAATTTTTAAGTTAAGTTGTTGCAGCTCTGTTGTGTGTAATAATCAGATTCGTTCTGTCGTTGTAGAAAAGGAAGCGGAAAGAAAAAGAGGATGACACAATCAGTCTATCCAGCTTCGACCTCAAGGTGAGACAGCTTCTCCTGTGCAGGTTTAGTCAGCACTCATGAAGGAATCCTGACGGTAAACTTTAATCCTCCTGCATGACTCAGATAGGAGTGAATTGTGTGTGTGTGTGCGTGGGTGCGTGCGTGTGTGTGTGTGACCCCTCAAACTGGAGCAACACCTTTCTGCCCTGAAAAAATTGAGACAAAAAATCCACAACATGTGATTCATGTATTTATTCAGTTTCTGTACAAATCAATAATCTGCATTTAATACAAAAATAATTTAGACTTAAATGTAAAAAAAATAAGAGCATTTTTTACAATGAGTTCACATCAAGGCTTTACAACACATCAGATTTCATATTGTATTAATGCTGGGGTGCAATCAAAGGAATTCACTGTCTATTGACTTTTCCAGTAGTCTAGGTATGAAGTAATAAAAGCGTGGACTACCATTTCCAAGTGCATGCAACATTAACGCTTGATCCTGGATAGGCGGTGAAGATGGAAAATGCAAGAGCGCACCAACCCATTTACATGAGCCTCAGCAACACATCCAACTTCAGATCAGTCCCTTCTGTTTGTTTCTCATTGAAGCTTGAAAAGCTGGAAGACATCCAAGCTCTAACCTTCTCCAGTAAATCCAGGAGTGGCTTGATTGAGCCTGCAGTCCCCCATCTGAAGGGAAAATAGATCTGGCATCCGTCAGCATACAGACCTCGTGCTTCTGAATAAGTGAACTTTTGGGCCATTCCCATCTGTACCGGGTCGGCTCGGGCCGGGTAGCGTAGGTTGTTTACATATCTGGGTGGCCTGGTGTTTTTCCGGGCCAACCAAGGCTCATTCTCAGCCCTCTTCTCGAGGGGGTCTGCTTCAGGCCGACCAGGGTCAACACACCCACTGCTGACAGCAAATTCACACCTTCTATTAGAGCAAGCCTCTGATTGGTGGGTAGAATCAGCCCACATGGGCTTAAGACAAGGATGTGTGGAATCAACCGGGCCAGGCTGGGGCCGACTGGGGTTACCCGGCCCGGGCCGACCCGGTACAGATGGGAATGGCCCATAAGTTGCAGCAGACCAAGGGAAAGCAATGGACACAGAAGAGACCCCTGTGGTACCCCCACTAAACCTTACATTTTTGGCTAGCTTTTAGCACCCCCTAGTGTCCATTTTAATTCACTGTAATAAGAACTAAACGTAAACTCTCCTTACTGTGCACTCATGTTTTTATTGTCTTAATCGAACTGTCGGAATTTCTCCTCAGCCTCGAGTGATTCGTCAAATTCAACAAATGTGCATCGTGATGTGTTCATGATCTAAAACATGCAGAAGTTGTGTCTGAGCTATCGTGATTCAGAACTCCTGTTTGCTCGTATTTGACTCCTATTGTGGTTGGATGTTTATTTTTTGCTTCATCAGATAAATGTTTTTTCTGAGGCTCCACCATGATGAAACTGTTACAAAAAAATGCTAACCAGGTATAGCTTGACTGCTATAGTTCTGAGGTGTAAACATGGATTGCCATAAAGCTTCTACTTCTAGATAGAAATGCAACTATATGAGACTTCAGGTCACCAAGAGACTCAAGTTGCAAACGCGTTCTCCCCACAAGGAGCGAAGGGGCTGAAAGGCTATTCACTCACCTGTTAGGGCTCATTTTAGCACCTAGTGGCTCAAGATAGTGGTTTAAACATAATATACTTCGTGTGCCTTTAAATGTGTGGAAGGCTAATGCAGTTAAGCTAAGCAGCGATTTCACATCAATTAGTCAGTCAATTAAAACTTATTTATTTCAGAAGATATCGGACCAAGTCGCATGAGTGTTCTAGTACAAACCTGCCTAAGTGTGCAGGATGAAGACAAACAAGATTTATCCAATCAGAAGACAGAGTTTACAGTACAGTCTGTTAGGTGGACTTGCAGGAGTTTCATGTAAAAAAAATTAGAATTTTGCTTTTTTCCATTAAAATTAAGATTGTTTGATGAAAAGTGAAACCTCTTAAACAGAAAATTCAGGTTTACTTTATTTTACTTATGAGAACCGATTAAAATTATATGCCCAAAATAAATTATAAATGACCCACACGTATAGCACCTTTCAGAGACAGAAGACTCCAAAGAGCTTTCCACTACAGTGTTAAAAGTGTGTAAAAAAAGTTAAAGCATCATGTTCACATCGTGTGTATGTTTGCAGCAAGTCGGAACATGTTAGTGGGAGAAGAACATCCTTCCATAGCTTTAAACCCTGATGGAAAACATCTGGAAACTTCTAGTGAAATCATGCTCAGTACATGAAGAGCTGACATGAAATTTAAGGTTTCTCAGCATTTTACAAAAATCATTTATTTGTTACAAAGTTTTTAGGTAGTTACCAAAACTTCAAAATTTTCATATCATTTGAATGTCCAAGTTAGAATGGTATGGTGCTATAAATAATTTAATGATAAAGAGCTAAAACAACGCCACCCTGGGTAACCTCTCCCCCAGGGAAGGGTTAACATGATCACACTGGGAACAGATTCAAATACACACTTCTTTTTTAAAATCTAGGCTGAAAACCATAGTGGTGAATGTTAAGAGCTTGGAGTCCAATAATTCGTCTGCAGGAAGTAGCCCTAAGGCCAACAAATACTTAAAACAAAAATTACACACAAATAATAAAATACAACATGGGCTGCATGGTGGCGCAGTGGTTAGCACTGTTGCCTCGCAGCACGAAGGTTGCAGGTTCGAAATTCGGCTGCGGCCTTTCTGCGTGGAGTTGCGTGTTCTCCCCATGCATGCGTGGGTTTCCTCCGGGTACTCCGGTTTCCCCCACAGATCACAACATGCCCTACAGGTTATAAATTGTAAGTCGCTTTAGATAAAAGCGTCTGCTAAATAAATAAACATATCACCAACGAACTCGGGATACTTCCTGGCAATCCAGTGAGCATTCTGGTGGTTGCCACGGCAACCAAGCGTCCGACAACTAATTAACACCAAGCACTATAAACGAACAAATCCATATGGACAGAACAGCAGTGAGGAGTCTTCTGGGCCCACAACCGGCTCTCGAGATGAGATTGGTCGCGGCGGGATGGAGCAGCAGGAGGGCCAGTGCACCGCCGAAGCTGAATGGAATAGCTACTCTCGGCACACAGACGGGCAGCCACACTGCAAACTAACAAACTGGCATGGTCCCCCTGGATCAGTACAACCCTCCCCAATCAGAGGCAAAGACTTGCAGTCGTAGCGCGGCTGAGTCAGATCAGCCTTTATACGGCTGCCACACACACACGGGCAGAGATCTGATTAGGAGTACCTGGGTGCAGTTTAACGCTGCAACAGCATATGCAGCTCCAGTCTGCGATCACACGATACTAAACACGTTAAGATGGAGCAACGAGCATTAGCTAATGCCGCACAAGCAACACAGGAGGCAGAGTACTTACAATCGCTGCTTGTAGTTGGAGTCTCAACACACACTAGCACCTGAGGTGTCACACAAGAGCTGTCCTGCTGGAGGAGCAGACCGCTGCCTTTTATTGGATGGCTGGCCCCACCCCGCTATCCGTCTAATGCGAGCCACCTGCCTCTTTACTGAGATGGGACCAGACTGGAACTGTCTGTCCCATCACAAACAGGATTAGTTAGAATATATTTAATATCATCTAAATCCTTGTTTCTGAATGATTTATCAGATTGTCAACAGCAGCTATTTAGTAGATTTCTGTTTTTCAGGAGCCCAGTAACAAGCGCGTCAGACCGCTGGCCAAAGTTTCGTCCCTCGTCAACCTGATGTCGCCTTCAAAAAACGGAGCTGTGCGGCGCTTTGGCCAAACGATCCAGGTGGGTTCATACATTTGGTTTTATTATATCTAGAATATGTCGCTTTTTAGTGTTTTGGAGTAAAATACTAATTGATACTTGCTCTTCAGTCAATGTCTCTACGTGGCGACAACAAGTCGCCGGCGACGTCTCTCAGGGCTGGCAGCAAGGCTGCAGGTCCAACCCCCACTAAGCGCAGGAACAGCACGCTGTGGTCGGAGACGCTGGACGTTCATCAGAAGAGCACCTTCTCTGCTAAAGAGATCAAAAGACAAGAGGTGGTCCACTTCAGTAGTTTTTAAAGTTGAAGAGCTTCAGAAGGGTGCGAGGTCAGAAAGAGTAACTCGATGATTGTTTTCCAGGCGATTTATGAACTTTTCAGAGGGGAGCAAGATCTCATTGAGGATCTTCAACTTGCCCGAAAGGTTTGGAGCTTTCCAAAATTAGGAAGAGAAATCAAAGCTTTTCTTTTTTATTCCAATCACATTCCTGACTTTTCCTCATCCAGGCGTACCACGACCCGATGCTGAAGCTCGCCATCATGACAGAGGAGGAGCTGGCTCATATCTTTGGTGACCTGGATGCTTACATCCCCCTACACGAGTGTAAGCTACTAGACACCGCTTGAAGTCCTTTTTAAGACCAAGTAGTTTGAGCTGTTTTTGTTCTGCAGACTTACTGATGAAGCTGACGGAGGGAACTGGACCTGATGGAACAATATCCCAGATTGGACACATAGTAATAGACTGGGTAAGTGTGTCTAAGTCCTTTATTTCTGAAGGATCCATCAACTGAAACCAACGGTTGAGTTGCTTCTTTTCCTTTAGCTCCCTGGTCTGAATGCTTACAAGAACTACTGCAGCAACCAGCTGGCAGCCAAAGCCCTGCTGGACCAGAAGAAACAGGACAAGCGGGTGCAGGACTTTCTGCAGCGCTGCCTGGAGTCACCCTTCAGCAGGAAGCTGGACCTGTGGAGCTTCCTGGACATCCCGCGCTCACGCCTGGTGAAATACCCCCTGCTGCTGAGGGAGATCCTCAGACACACACCTCCTGACCACCCCGATGGAACCAAGCTGGAGCGAGCTGTACGTCGGATACAATCAGCCGTCACTTCAGACTGGTGGGCACTGCTGTGTTTTATGACACTGTTTGATTTTCCAGATCACCATAATCCAGGAGATTCTGTCGGACATCAACGTGAGAAAAGGTGAATCAGAGTGTCAGTACTACATAGACAAGCTGGAGTTTCTGGATGAGAAGCAGCGGGACCCGCTGTTGGACAAATGTAAGACCCTTCTATGTCACGGCGAGCTGCGCACTAAAAGTGGTTCGGTGGGTGCAAAGATGATTATGTTGTTCTTCTCGTTCTGTAATTGTAAACTGGTGGACTCATTCTGCTGTTAATGTGATCTTTCAGAGGCTACACGTCTTTCTGTTCTCCGAGCTGCTGGTGCTGACCCGACCGGTGACACGTAACGATAGGAGCTGCTTCCAGGTGTACCGACAGCCCATCCCCGTGAGAGACCTGTCCCTGGAGGACCTTCAGGACGGAGAGATCCGCATGGGGGGGTCCTTCAGGGGGGCTTTCACCAACGGAGAGAAAGGTGAGCATCATTTGCTGTATTGATTCTTTTGATATAAATTAATACTTTTGACCTGCGTTTGTATTTTCCACCTCCACCAGGAAGTGTTTATCTTATTTTTGTTAAACCAGTGCCTGAAACTGCCAAAGCTGTAAGTGGGAGAGAAATATATTGCATCTCTGAATCTTTTTTTTTTTTTTTTTTTTTTTTTGCTGTTTTCTGCAGTTTAAATGTTCATTTCTATTCATTTAAAAGGTTTGCCTTGGCACATACACAAACCTACTCTGATCGTAACATGCTGATTAAATTACTGTCCAGTAGGGCTGAGTGATATGGTCTCAAGTCATTATCACGGTGTATTGAGTTCACCGTGATATGGATAAATGGACGATAACTACATGTATGCACAAAAACAAAAGTTGTTCACTAGATGGGGCTGTATTACTGGAGTCACATTGTCATGTGACTCCAGGTGCAGCTTCTCCACTCATTCACTGCCAGCCCTTATCTGATCAGAAAGCCCCTGACTGCCAGTATTTTTGAGCATTTTTACTGTTTTTTGAAGAGTCACAGAATATTGTGCTCTATGACCATGGAAACACCAAAACTACCAAAAGAAAGAGTAGACTCGCTTCCTATATCAAGAAGAATCGGCTTGCTTCTAGCTTTATCTGTTCTTTCACAATCTGTTCTCAAAGTGTGAGCTGCAGAAGCTACATAGCAGCTTCCCAAAACGATCTCCTAATTCATGGATTTTCTGTTTCATGATCACAAGACGTGTGACACACACACACACACACACGTACGAAAATCAACGTTAGAGTCGTGGTGTTTACTTTCAAGGTGCACGAGCTTGTTCCCAAGCCCGACCCCTTAAAAATGAGCGTTGTCAATGCACACACATCTTTTTATTTTTTTATTATCAAATTTATTGAAGTGGGAAAAACAATGTCTGTTAGAGTCAGCAATTTCAATAATGATAATTTTCAATTTATTGCCCAGTCCTGCTGTCCAGCGATCAATCTGTTTATTGTTACTGAAATACTGTGTTGATATAACGCAGACCACAAACATCTAACTTTTATCCTCCTTCTTTCATTCCTGTTTGGATTTGATCTTTTTCTATAGCCAAGAATGTTTTCCGTGTGAGCTCTGTGGACCCGTCCAGTGGTCAGTCCCACACCCTGAATGTCAGCGACGTCTACCACAAGCAGCAGTGGCTAAACTGTTTGCGCACCGCCATGGCCCAACAGCAGGGGGCTGCCACTGGAGCTCAGCAGGAGCTATCCACCAGTGCTAAACAACACTCCTCCTCCAGCTTAGCAAAGATCTGTTGTGATGGAGAAGGAGATGAGAACTGTCCACATGTCTCCAGCCCTAAACTCAGGGCTCAGACGCTGTCCAAAACCAGACTGGACCAGAAGTTACAAGGATCACAAAAGAGGGAGGAAACAGGTGTGTAGATGCAGAACTGAGGCTCTTCTCCGACGGACACGTCCTTATTCTGTGTCCTGTTGATCATGTTTGTTACTCCGCTCTTTTATCCTGATGTTTACCTTTTTTTAGCTGCACTGAAACCCCCACACCCCCACCCCACCCCAATAACGTCCGTCCAAACCTGTGTATTAACTTCTTTTTCAGTTTGTGGAATTGGTTTACAGAAGGCGATGAGAGTCGTCGTGTAAAGCAGCTAAATGCCTGTGAAATGTAGACTTTTTTCTGTTTGTATTTAAACCGTCTCAGTAACATGTAAAGCTGTCCGTCGAGGGCCAGGATAAGAGATGAGGAAACTTGTTTACAGGAAGTTATCACGTGACACCAAGTCTAAAAGTAATGATTTGATGCAGGATAATGATCAAACCGTCAGCAGAACCACTGACCACAAACACAGCAAGATAAGAACATTTCTGGGGAACAAAATTAAAAAATCAATGTATTCAGTGGAAATTGAAGAAAAAATATAAGTAAACATTTTTGTTTGCATATGTTGTCCTGAGGTTGGTTTGTGTTGCGAAACTTTATCTCCTTGTTTTCACTTAGCTTCCTTTTGATGATGCTTTATGTTTTAACACGCAGTTATAAAAAAGGAGACTTAATGTAAAACGATCAGGGACCTTACTACCAGATGGAAGTTTTTAGATCCAGCAGCTGAGTCTGTTTTTAGCCCAGAGGAAGTGTCACGGTAAATATACAACAGAGCCAACGACAGCATTTGCATTGATGATTTCAACTTTCAATATTTGCAAAAATGTTTCTCTGCAGGTAGAAACTGTTCTCTAGTATTGTTCGCACTGGAAAAGTGATGATTTTCCAGGTAAATAAAGGTAAACACTTGATTATTCCCAAACTCATTCACTGAGTTAGTGAAGTAACTAAGTAAAAGTGCCCGCTGAGCAGATGCAGTAACCATTTAAACCACCCCCACAGCAGAAACCACTCAGAGGATGTGAGATCTTTCTGTAGATAGACAAACTCCCTTTAGGTTTTATCTCTAAAGTTCAACCAACACTCAAAACCTTTGAGTTTTGATCGTAGATCTTTTTTAATAAATATATTTCCTTCCCGTGCCTGATCGTTCTGCATTTCCTTCGGCACCTGATCATTTATTTCTTCTCATAAACCTTTGATGGTCTCTTGTGTCAGCTGCTGGATGGACGCACCTTTGAGTGAGGAAGTGTAAGTTGCTGCTTAACCGCTGCTGTTTCTAAAACGTCCTTAAAAATTTGTTGAGTCACAGCTTAGAATGAAGTCTGCAGCAGGCTTTTTTTCCTTATGAATGTGTGCATTTTGTCTGAGAGAAACGTCCTGATCTCTGTGAACACCTTCAGCAGCAGCTGTGGTTCAGAGAGGATCAGATGGCACTTTTATGGAAATGAAAACAGCCTCAAAAAAACGTGTCTGACCTCTGAACAGCCACTCTAGTTCAAAGTAGACCTGCTGTGTAGTGAACTTCTATCGTTTCATATCACGTCACTGGATAAATACCTTTGTTTGGAATCTTTTCAATTCGGTTTATTTTTTATACCAACAAGTCATTGCAAAGCACAACTTACACACATAGCTTTAGAGGACTCAGCAAATTGTTTTGACTCATCTCTGCATTGAAATCCCCCATCGAGAGCAACCGCCGTACGATGGGTGATGGTGGGAAGGAAAACCACCAGAACCAGGACGTGTGGCTTTCTGCTTTGACTTACTTGGGTCTGAGAGGGCAGTGAAGAGACGAGGACGAACACAGACGCGTTGGGCCAGTTATGCTTACAGCAATAAATGTAAATTCAATTCAAAAATACTTTATTAATCCCAGAGGGAAATTGATTGCTGTAGTAGCTCAGAATAATAATAATAATCAAGTCATCAAAGAGTTATTGTATATTACAATGGCTGTTGGCAGGAAGGATCTCCAGTAGTGGTCAGTGTTGCAGCGAAACTGAAGAAGCCTCTGACTGAAGACACTTCCCTTGTCGGACAGTCTTGTGAAGAGAATGCTCAGGGTTGTCCATAATTCTCTTGATTCTCTGGAGAATCCGTCTTTGCATTTTCTCCTCCAGCAGTTCCAAAACTGCCGAAACTCTGGCTGAGTCCTTGAAAGGGCTTGGAGTTAGTCCATCTTGTTGGCCAATGAGCTCACATTGCCCATTATGATCGATGGAAGAGATGGGTTGAATTTCCTCTTTCTCTGTCTCCGTTTTGCTCCTGCTCTGCATCCACGCTTCTTGCGTTTTAGCTCATTTGGGATTTGTGGTTTCAGTCGAGGTATTGTTTCAGCCTTTCCAATGTTAATCAGCTGCTCCTGATTGTAAACAGCTTGTTGCCATGGTTACGCGTCATAACAAATGCTCAAAAAGTGAAAAAAAGCTAAAATAAAAATATAGCAATAAAAATCCTCCAAGCTTCACAGCACCAGAAACAGAAACGTAAATGCAAACGTGGAAGGTAGAAACATCAGAGGAAATGTGTTTGATCATCCTCCAGCTGTCTGAACATCTTCAGCTCCAACAGATGCATTCAACTGCTCGAAGCTGAATCACTTCCTTCATCAGCCTGAATCTGCTCAGTTCATCTCTGCTTCTTTACGCTTTGCTTACAAGCTGTGATGAGCAAGTACTTTATACTTTGGCATCTCCACCATCTTATTGTTGGAAAGTGAAGCCATGAAGCCAGTTTGAGAACATGTCTGTGATGACACCAATCACCTGCACTGGTCATGGTGTTAATTAAGCATTAAATAATATATATTAGACTAATGAATAATCAGACATGCGCTTGGAAATGTGGCTGGTCTTATTTGCTCACTCACTCTATCTTAAAATGTTTCACCTTATCTCACTTGATCCTCACTCAGCTGAGCTGGTGTCTAACTCCAGCAGTAGAAAGGCGCTGGACACATTGGACCGGTCTCGAGTCCATCACAGGGACACAAAGACAAACAGCCAGTCACATCTTGACACAATTTAGAGTCCGATTAACCTGACGTGCATGTTTTTGGCCTGAGGGAAAAGGCCAGGGTACCTGGAGGAAACTCACATGTAGGGGGAGAACACTCCAGTAAATAAAATGATCCACTTGTAGGGGGCGGGACCTACATTTTCAACTGAAACCAATCACTGGTGTGTATGTTGGGGATGGTGTGGGGCAGAGGTGTGACCAAGTCACTGCTTTGCAATTCACAAGCAAGTCAAGTGTTTCCAGTCAAGTCCAAGTCAAAGACAACCAAGTCCAAGTCAAGTCCAGAGTCAGTGACGTGGAAGTCCAAGTCATTCACTTTGAATTTTCAAGTCATAATCAAGTCGTCTGTCCAATTTCAATTTAATGACAATGATAATAAATAATTCTTCTTAAAGCTTCATTTATTTGCTCAAACAAGCAGAAAGTGTAACAGAACCTGATTATAAACAAAGTGCTGCTGCATTTAGCAGTAAATCACACCCAGAACGAACAATGATTTATGTCCATGTCATGCCACTTTTGTGCTAAAATATCAAATGTGCTCAAGTCATCAAGTCAACAGATGCAAGTCGATTCAAGTTGCAAGTCGATTCAAGTTGCAAGTCATTGGCGTTCAAGTCCAAGTCGAGTCGTAAGTCTTTATAGATTTTATTAAGTCAGAAGTCATTAAAATAATGACTCTAGTCCAAGTCATGTGACTCAAGTCCACACCTCTGGTGTGGGGTGTTGTTTTGTTTAGGATGCAATTTCCAGGAAGCACGCAGATATGAACTACTTCCTCGTCAGAGTATCTACAATAATACTTGTATACATATAAACATAAATAAATGTAAACGTGTGTGTGTGTGTGTATATATATATATATATGTGTGTGTGTGTGCGTGTGTGTCCTCTCCCTGGGCTGCCACCTTACCGTGGTGGAGGGGTTTGACTGTCTCAGTGATCCTAGGAGCCAAGTTGTCTGAGGGTTTCTGCCTCTGGTAGGGTCACCCATGGCAAACAGGTCCTAGGTGAGGAATCAGACAACGAGCAGCCCGAAGACCTCTTATGATGAATTATATAAATGTTCCCTCGCCTGAACGTGGTTCACCGGGGCCCCTCTCTGGAGGTGGGGCACGTTGGCAAGTGCCTGGTGGCCGGGCTTTCACCCATGGAGCCTGGCCGGGCACAGCCCGAAGAGGAAACGTGGGTCCCCCTTCCCATGGGCTCACCACTCGTGGGAGGGGCCAAAGGGATCGGGTGCAGTGTGTGACAGGTGGTAGTCGAGGGCGGGGACGTTGGCGGTCTGATCCTCGGCTACAGAAGCTGGCTCTTGGCAGATGGAATGTCACCTCTCTGGTGGGGAAGGAGGCTGAGTTGGTGAGGGAGGTTGAGAGGTTCCGACTAGATCTAGTCGGACTCACCTCAACGCATGGCTCTGGCTCTAGTTTCCTTGAGAGGGGTTGGACTTTCTACCACTCTGGAGTTGCTCCCACTAACCCCCAAATTCCACTACCTCCGCTCCACTCCGACACGAACGCCAGAGCAAAATCGGTCCTGTTGTAGTCAATCAAAGCAATTCCACTACTGCGGCTGTGCTCCGGCAGTGCGGCGCAGTGCGCCGCCCTCTGTTCCGGCGTCCGGCAAAAATAGAATCGATCCTATTTTCACCGGACGCCGGAGCACCTCCGCAGTAAATGGACAGAAATCACAACCGCCCAACAGGAAAAGGAGCAAGCACAATTTCCGTTTTTCACAATAAATCGATAAACAAAAGGCGTTTTTTATTTCATATGCACAGGTTTAACAACGTTTAACAACTATCAATGGCGGCTGAAGTTTAAATGCACAAAAGTAAGCCATAAATACAGTTTCCACTATCAAAGTAGTCACACTTTGTTGATCCAAACACTGCTGATCTCTCAACACAAATGATGGGCAGATTAAACAGTTCATGCCGATGCTTCTCCCACACAACGGGTGTTTGGATCTAACTTCCGCGTTTATTGCTCGGACTGTATCGCAAGATCTCGAAAATCCCGCGCATGCTTGTTTGCCCACCTCAGGTCTCCGCACCGGAGCAGAGCCGTTGTAGAGCGGGTACCAAGAAAAATTTAGTTCGGAAGCTAGCGGCTGCGGAAGGCGGGGGCGGAGCGGAGGTAGTGGAATTTGGGGGTAAGAGGTGCCGAGCAGGGGTGGGCATACTAGTTGCCCCCCATCTTGGTGCCTGTACGTTGGGGTTTACCCCAGTGAATGAGAGGGCAGCCTCCCTCCGCCTACGTGTGGGGGGACGGGTCCTGACTGTGGTCTGTGCTTATGCACCAAACTACAGTTATGACTACCCACCCTTTTTGGAGACCTTGGAGGGGGTGCTGGAAAGCGCTCCTTCCGGTGACTCCCTCGTTCTGCTGGGGGACTTTAACGCTCACGTGGGCAATGACAGTGAGACCTGGAGAGGTGTGGTTGGTGGAACGGCCCCCCTGATCTGAATTTGAGTGGTGTTTTGTTATTGGACTTCTGTGCCAGTCATGGATTGTCCATAATGGACACCATGTTCAGACATAAAGGTGTCCATATGTGCTCTTTGCACCAGGATACCTTAGGCCGCAGCTCGATGATCGACTTTGTTGTTGTTTCATCTGACCTGCGGCCGCATGTCTTGGACACTCGGGTGAAGAGAGGGGCGGAACTGCCAACTGACCACTACCTGGTGGTGAGTTGGCTCAGATGGTGGGGAGGATGCCAGTCAGACCAGGCAGGCCCAAATGTATCGCGAGGGTCTGCTGGGAACATCTGGCAGAGTCTCCTGTCAGAAGGAGCTTCAATTCCCACCTCCGACAGAACTTCCACAATGTTCCGGGGGAGGCGGGGGACATTGAGTCTGAATGGACCCTGTTCCGTGCCTCCATTGTTGAGGCGGCCGACCTGAGCTGTGGTCGCAGGGTCGTCGGTGCCTGTCGTGGTGGCAACCCCCGAACCCGCTGGTGAACACCAGCGGTTAGAGATGCTGTCAAGCTGAAGAAAGAGTCCTATCAGGTCTTTTTGGCCAGTGGGACTCCAGAGGCAGCTGACGGGTACCGGCAGTCCAAGCGGAACGCGGCTCGGTTGGTTGCCAAGGCAAAAACCCGGGCATGGGAAGAGTTCGGTGAGACCATGGAGCAAGACTTCCGTACGGCTTCGAGGAGATTCTAGTCCACCATCCGGCACCTCAGGGGGGGAAAGCAGTGCGCTACCAACACGATCTATGGTGGGAACAGTGTGCTGCTGACCTCTACTCAGGACGTTGTGGATCGGTGGGCAGAATACTTCGAAGACCTCCTCAATCCCACCGACACGTCTTCCAGTGAGGAAGCAGAGTTTGGGGACTTTGAGTTGGCCTCTCAAATCTCTGGTGCTGAGGTCACTGAGGTGGTTAAAAAGCTCCTCTGTGGCAGGGCTCCAGGGGTGGATGAGATCCGCCCGGAGTTCCTTAAGGCTCTGGATGTTGTGGGGCTGTGTTGGCTGACGCGGCTCTGCAATATCGTGTGGACATCGGGAGCAGTCCCACTGGACTGGCAGACCAGGGTGGTGGTTCCCTTATTTAAAAAGGGGGACCGCAGGGTGTTTTCCAACTGCAGGGGTATCACACTCCTGAGCCTTCCTGGTAAGGTCTATTCAGGGGTTCTGGAGAGGAGGTTCCATCGGATTGTTGAACCTCAGATTCAGGAGGAGCAATGTGGTTTTCGTCCTGGCCGTGGAACACTGGACCAGCTCTATACACTTAAGCCTGGTTTATGCTTCTCCGTCAGCTCCGCAAGGGACAGACACGCATGGATTGACGGAAGCGTTTTGCTCTCATACTTCTCCGTCTCCTGGAGAGTGTTACAAAGCAATTGCCCGGCAGGACAGCAGAGGGCGTAGCGCTGTTCTGTGGTATCCTGTCATGTATCGGTCCAAGATAATGTGTTTGTATTGTGTTTTTGGTGTATATAAGAGACTTTTAACACGGACATATTTGTCTCTCATTCTCCCACCGCTTCATGCGCTCCCCACCTCTAAACCCACGTTTCCTGTCATTTCCGTCCACAAATAAAACGCTTGCTGCGCATCTTTTCACTCCTCCAGTCACGGGAGAATTAAACGTTGATATTTTTAGAGTTTTTTCACGAGATATTCTTCAAGCTTCTCCGTGTCTGCTGCTAGTTATCCTCGGCTCTCTTTGCAATGGTGGCGCTGTAAACAACAGCGGCATCCTGACCAATCACAAGCTTGCGTAATCCGTCTCGTTCGACGGATGTTTAAAAAAGTGGGCTCGACTCCGTACGTACTTGCGTGCCCTATGCAAGGAAGGATAATGGTGTTGCGTGTCTCCGCACTGACGCAGACGGAGAAGCATAAATCAGGCTTTAGGGGGATCCTGGAGGGTGCGTGGCAATTTGCCCAACCAGTTTTGTGGATTTGGAGAAGGCGTTTGACCGTGTCCCTCCGGGGGTCTTGTGGGGGTTTCTCCAGGAGTATGGGCTACCAGGCCCTCTGATACGGGCTGTTAGGTCCCTGTATGACCGGTGTCAGAGCTTGGACCGCATTGCCGGCAGTAAGTTGGGCTCGTTCCCAGTGAGAGTTGGACTCCGCCAAGGCTGCCCTTTGTCACCGATTCTGTTCATAACTTTTATGGACAGGATTTCTAGGTGCAGCCAAGGTGTGGAGGGCATCCGTTTTGGTGGCCTGAGGATCAAGTCTCTGCTTTCTGCAGATGATGTGGTCCTGTTGGCTTCATCAGAACGTGATCTTCAGCTTTCGCTGGAGCGGTTCGCAGCCAAGTGTGAAGCAGCTGGGATGAGAATCAGCTCCTCTAAATCTGAGACCATGGACTTGATTTGGAAAAAGGTAGAATGCCTTCTTCGGGTCAGGGATGAGGTCCTGCCCTAAGTGGAGGAGTTTAAGTATCTCGGGGTCTTGTTCACGAGTGAGGGAAAACTGGAGCATGAGATTGATAGGCGGATTGGTGCTGCATCTGCAGTGATGCGGGCGTTGTACCGGTCTGTCGTGGTGAAGAGAGAGCTGAGTCAGAAGGCGAAGCTCTCGATTTACCGGTCGATCTATGTTCCTACCCTTACCCCTATGGTCATGAGCTTTGGGTAGTGATTCGGGAGGGGCTCAGAGTAGACCCACTGCTCCTCCACATCAAAAGGAGCCAGTTGAGGTGGCTCGGGCATCTGGTAGGGATTCCTCCTGGACGCCTCCCTGGTGAGGTTTTCCGGGCACGTACAACCAGGAGGAGACCTAAAGGTAGACCCAGGACATGGTGGAGGGACTATGTCTCTCACCTGGCCAGGGAATGCCTTGGGATTCCCCGCAGGAGCTGGCCCAAGTGGCTGGGGAGAGGGAAGTCTGGGCCTCTCGCCTTAGGCTACTGCCCCTGCGACCTGACTCATAAGCGGATGAAGATGGATGGATGGATGGATGGATGGATGGGTGTGTGTGTGTGTGTAATATAGATCTATACAATGATGCTCAAAGTTCAAACACACAGATGTCTTTAATCATCTGGTTATAATCTATTTTTTACACAAACTCTATAGATGTAGAACCATCTGTTATTTACAAATTTACAATAAAATAAATAGTTACAGAATATATACAAGTACATTCAATCATATAGTCCCAAGTTGAAGCTGATTCGCATTACAAAGTTGATAAATGAATGCGCTCTGGTTTGTTGAATCTACATGAATCCACATAGAGCTGACACTTTTTTCCGTTTTAGTTTTTGTGTTTCTCTGTGATCAGTGTCTGACTATGTCTGCGGTACATCCATGAGGAACTGTAGGATCCTCATGTGACGAGCTGTTTTAACACTGCCTGAAATGGCACAAAAGTGTGAAAAGACTTGGTGTCACCAAGGCCTGGCTGCTTTGGTTGCTTAGATTTCTCTTTAGATAATCACAGTTCTCAGAAACCAGCGAGGTCAACAAGTTATGTTAGCTAGAATCAATTTTAAAGGTGGAGCCTTGCTTGTTGTAGCAGGAGCACAAAGTAGAAAATCTGAGCTCTGGGACATTCCGGAGAGATGATCCTAACAAGCCAAATGACTTTTTGTGCATAGCTTCTTAATGTAAGGGGGGGGGGGGGGGGGGTTCTTTTGCCTTTAAAATTTGCAGTTTTTTTCACATGAAAGACAAACTGAAGAGATGCAGTAAAACACTGGCTGTCATCTAACCTTTAGTAAGGTCCCTAATGTCAGCATGTTTGAAAAAAACATGTCAAGAGTTTCTGTGCAAATTTCAACACGAGTCTGTAGACTGGTTCTCCTCTAATCTGTCCGACTGTTCCCTCTCTCTGGCCGTCTCCAAGTTTCGGTCCTCCACCACCTCCCTCACCCAGTGTCCCGCAAGGTTCTGTGCAGGGGCCTCTACTCTTCTTCCTCTATCTGCTTCCTCTCCAGCACATCCTGAGCTCCTTCAAAGGAATCTCCTACCATCTTTGTGCAGATGACATCCAACTGTACATCTCCTTTAAGCCCCATGAGATGTCTAAGCTGCAGCTGTTACATTCCTGCTTAGACTCTATCAAAACCTGGATGGCTGGGAGCTTTCTACAGCTGAATGAAGATAAGACTGAGATCCTCGTCTGTGCCCCAGACAAGCTGGTTCCCAAAGTCAGAGACTCTCTTGGTCAGCTTGCTTCTCCCGCCAAACCTTTTTTCAGGAAACTTGGCGTGACCTTTGACCCAGCTTCTCATGTCAGTTCTTTTGTTCGCTCTTCCTTCCTCCATCTCCGGAACATTGCTAAGCTGAGTCCCATTCTGTCCCGCTCTGAAATTGAGTCTGTTATCCACACCTTAACCACCACCCTCTCCTTATTCAGCTCTTTCTACCAATTCTGACTTTCCTGGGATTCACTGATGACCTTTTTCATATTAATGTTCTTTTCCCTTTCCTTACATTTTTAGTCACAATATTTAAAATTTTGTCATTTTTACAATTTGTAATCTTTTTCCTTTTTATTTAATTATTAATTTTGTGCTTGTAAAGTGCCTTGTGATTTGTATCTTGAGAGGCACTATATAAAAGATTGTTTCTTCTTCCCATCTGGTCCTCCGATATCCGTTTTAGATTCAGCATCCTGTCATGTGACTTTCTGAAGAAATAAACCCTATCAGTAGATTGTACCTTTCCATAAAAAAATAATCTCAGTTGTTGCTCACATTTTAACAACAGGAGGTGGTACGTATGAGAGAAAGTTTATGATGCGGCTGGGTAAACCCAGTTTGGGAACAACCTCAGGAGCTCTGGTGCCAAGGACTCTCCTCACAGTCACTCTGCTGAGCTGCTGCAAACTGAGGGGTGTGTCTAAGGAGGGGAAGACAGATGTTAACCTCTGCTAGTATAGTTACAGCACCACTCTGGGAATACTCACTCTCATAGAACTCCAGACAGAGGAAAGAGGGAGAGCCTGTGCTGGTGTAGTGAATGGGTTTCTTGTTGAGGTTATCTCTGGCAAACACATTCCCTCCAAACTCCACCAGGAGCTCTATCAAATCTGTGTTCTTCATTTTAGCTGCATGATGAAGAGCAGTCTCATTGAGCTTGGACGCATTCACATTTGCCCCTAAAGAAGGAAAGGCAAAAATAGTTAACTGTCTCACGTCTTTAAAATCTTTACAGCATAAATCAACGAGCCATCGAACTTTAATTTCACTTTTATTCCCTGTCCACGTATATGTAGAGAAAAAGCCTACACACACCAGCAGTGAGCAGGACTTTGGTGCAGTCATAATGTTGCCTGGCACAGGCCACGTGAAGTGGCGTTCCATAATGGCAGTCATGCGCCTCCATGAAAGCGCCTCGATCGATCATGAGCTGAACACAGTCTGAATTACCTGTTTAGAAAAAGAAAAGTCTTATAATCTACATCTAAATGTATTAATGAGAACATCTGAATGACTCCAAGGCTGTTTGGACTGCAGTAAATATTGTGTTCCACATGCATTTATGCTGTAACATCCAGAAAGGGTCCATTTTGACCTATATATTGACCACATAGTGACTGACTGGTCACCTACAGACATAATTCCACTATCTACGTGGATTTGCTACTCTACCTTCTAACACCCAGAAGATTCTGCAGTGTTTGTTGACAGTCCATGAGGACAAGATTGCCAAACTTATCTCAGACTGCTGGATTCAACACTCTGAATGAAAAGTGAACTTTTACAACTCATAAGTTAAATAATCATAAATAATCATATGGTTGAATGAACCAGATGTTATATGAAATGTTTGAATAATCTGTGCCTAATTCAGTGAAGTTTAAATGAATATTGTTCTGACAATGATCCATATATATTTTATGATCAGTAATGTTTGATTTAACAAGTTACTCATTATCTACACTCATACACGTTGTTCATTAGATGCAAATTAGGTTAAGGCCATCTCACAAAGTTTAAAGATTCAAGAACAGCTTGTATCTGGAAGGTGCGGTTTTCTGAGGGATGTTTGGTAAAAGCCTACAACATGTCAAATTCTAATTCGCAGAAATGATAAACTCTAGATTAATAAAACTAGAGGGACTGCCCGAGTTACTCAGTTTCTAGCAGAACTCCGAAGTGGCCAATTCGGAACCAGCCTCTTTTGAAACTTCTCTTTGACATACAGTCAGAACCTGTTTGCACGCTGCAAGCTGACACAGCCATACGACTCCTTAAGAGTCCATCCGTCTTAGACGCAATAACCTTCATGCCTGTTGTGATCCGGGAGATGACTCTAGATTGGAAATGGTCGCACTGCGGTTATTCTACGGACTTCGGTGCCTTGAGGTCTATCCGACTTCCTGACCTTCCAAATCTGCTTGGGGTCTCCATCAGGGTTCGTAGACACAACAGATTGCGTCTGATGTTGTTTTATTAATAATAAACTCTCTAGTTTATGGCAGACCAAAATTCTTTTACACCCAGAATTCAGAATCTCTTTCAGATACAAAGGTTCTGATATACATCTACTTCACACCACTCACGCATCACATTTCATCTCTACACATACACTCCATCACAAATCATTATTCACAGCTTGTCATGTAGTAATTAGTTTAGAAAAATAAAATTTATTTTTTTAACTTTATTCTTGACTGCCTGAATTAATACAAAGTGTGTTTATGGTCGCTGAACAAGCAAAGAATCCTAAACTCTTCTGATTAAACATTCAAAGATCAATCAGGTACATATTTCATATTTATATGGAATATCACATCTTATTGTTCATAATGAAATATGCAGTAGTTGCGCTATAATGCCCAACACTACAATGCTCTTCCTGACAAATAATTATGTATGCTATATTCAGTTAGCTTTGATTAAATATTTTAGGTTTCTCTCGTCCTTCTGAGCCATTTGAAAGCTGATCATGTGCTGTGATTGGCTAAACCCTTTCTGTCATTCCCCTTATGAATTGTCGTCGTCGTCTTCCTCCGCTTATCCGGGTCCGGGTCGCGGGGGCAGCATCCCAACTAGGGAGCTCCAGACCGTCCTCTCCCCGGCCTTTTCCACCAGCTCCTCCGGCAGGACCCCAAGGCGTTCCCGGGCCAGATTGAAGATGTAACCCCTCCAACGTGTCCTGGGTCGACCCGGGGGCCTCCTGCCGGCAGGACATGCCCGAAACACCTCCCCGGGGAAGGCGTCCAGGAGGCATCCTGACCAGATGCCCAAACCACCTCAACTGGCTCCTTTCGATCCGGAGGAGCAGCGGTTCTACTCACGAGTCCCTCCCGAATGCCCAAGCTCCTCACCCTATCTCTAAGGCTGAGCCCAGCCACCCTACGGAGGAAACTCGTTTCGGCCACTTGTGTCCGCGATCTCGTTCTTTCGGTCATTACCCAAAGCTCATGACCATAGGTGAGGATTGGGACGTAGATCAACCGGTAAATCGAGAGCCTGGCTTTCTGGCTCAGCTCCCTCCTCACCACGACAGATCGGCTCAGCGTCCGCATCACTGCAGATGCCGAACCAATCCGCCTGTCGATCTCCCGATCCCTCCTACCCTCACTCGTGAACAAGACCCCGAGATACTTAAACTCCTCCACTTGAAGTAGGGCCTCTCCCCCGACCCGGAGTTGGCAAGCCACCCTCTTCCGGTCGAGAACCATGGTCTCAGATTTGGAGGTGCTGATCCTCATCCCAGCCGCTTCACACTCGGCCACAAACCTACCCAGCAAGAGCTGAAGGTCAGAGCTGGATGAAGCTAGGAGGACCACATCATCCACAAAAAGCAGAGCCGAGATTCTCCTGCCACCAAACTCAACACACTCCACACCACGGCTGCGCCTAGAAATTCTGTCCATAAAGGTAATGAACAGAACCGGTAACAAAGGGCAGCCCTGGCGGAGTCCAACCCTCACTGGGAACAGGTCTGACTTACTACCGGCTATGCGGACCAAACTCACGCTCTTCTGGTAAAGGGACTGAATGGTCCTTAACAGAAAGCAACCCACCCCATACTCCTGGAGCGTCCCCCACAGGGTGCCCCCGGGGACACGGTCATAAGCCTTCTCCAAATCCACAAAACACATGTGGATTGGTTGGGCAAACTCCCATGCCCCCTCCATCACCCTTGCAAGGGTATAGAGCTGGTCCACAGTTCCACGGCCAGGACGAAAACCACATTGCTCCTCCTCAATCTGAGATTCAACTATCGATCAGACCCTCCTAGTCTCCAGTACCTTGGAGTGGACCTTTGCAGGGAGGCTGAGGAGTGTGATCCCCCTATAGTTGGAACACACCCTCAGGTCACCCTTCTTAAAGATGGGGACCACCACCCCGGTCTGCCACTCCACAGGAACTGCCCTCGGTGACCACGCAATGTTGCAGAGACGTGTCAACCATGACAGGCCTACAACATCCATAGCCTTGAGATACCCAGGACGAACCTCATCTGCCCCCGGGGCTCCGCCGCTGTGTAGTTGTTTGACTACCTCAGCAACTTCTGCCCCCGAGATCGGACAGTCCATCCCCAGGTCTCCCGGCTCTGGTTCTTCCTCGGAATGCGCATAGGTGGGATTGAGGAGCTCCTCAAAGTATTCCTTCCACCGTCCGACTATAGCCCCAGTTGACGTCAGCAGCTCCCCATCCCCACTGTAAACAGTGTGAGCGAGTTGCTGCCTTCCTCTCCTGAGGCGCTGGACAGTTTGCCAGAACCTCTTTGGAGCCGATCAATAGTCTTTCTCCATGGCCTCACCAAACTCCTCCCACGCCCGAGATTTTGCCTTGGCAACTGCCACTGCTGCACCCCGCTTGGCTATCCGGTACCCGTCTGCTACCTCCGGAGAGCCACAGACCAGCCATGCCCTGTAGGCCTCCTCCTTCAGCCTGACGGCTCCCCGAACCTCTGGTGTCCACCAGCGGGTACGGGGGTTACCACCATGACTGGCACCAGCCACCTTGTGACCACAGCTAGCAACAGCTGCCTCAACAATAGCAGAGTGGAACAAGGCCCACTCGGAGTCAATGTCCCCCACTGCTCTCGGGACGTGGTCAAAGCTCTGCCGGAGGTGGGAGTTGAAATGTCTTAACAGGTTCCTCTGCCAGGCGTTCCCAGCAGACCCTCGCTATGCGTTTGGGTCTGCTAGGTCTACGTGGCATCTTCCCCTGCCATCTGATCCAACTCACCACCAGGTGGTGATCAGTTGACAGCTCCGCTCCTCTCTTCACTCGGGTGTCCAAAACATACGGCCGCAGGTCAGATGATACAACTACAAAGTCTATCGTCGACTTGCGATGTTAGATGTCCCGGGGACTCCAAAAAGGGTGGGTACTCTGAACTGATATTTGGCCCATAAGCACAAACAACAGTCAGGACCCGTTCCCCGACCCGAAGGCGCAGGGTAGCTACCCTCTCATCCCCCGGGGTAAACCCCAACACACAGGCAGAGAGTCTTGGGGCTAGCAAAAAGCCAACCCCAGCCCTCCGCCTCTCACCCAGAGCAACTTCAGCAAAGGAGAGTGTCCAACCCCTCTCAAGGACTTGGGTTCCAGAGCCAATGCCATGTGTCGGGGTGAGTCCGACTATATCTAGCCGGTACCGCTCAACCTCTGCCACAAGCTCCTGCTCCTTCCCCGCCAGCGAGGTGACGTTCCATGTCCCAAAAACCAGTTTGTCTGGGGATCGGACCGCCAAGGCTCCCGCCTTGGTCTGCCACCCGATCCACATTGCACCGGACCCTTCATGTTCCTCATGCGGGTGGAATGACAGTTGGATGAGCCCATGTATCCGGTTCGGGCTGGGCCCGGCCGGGCCCCATGGGCGAAAGCCCGGCCACCAGGCGCTCGCTTACGGGCCCAAACCCCAGGCCTGGCTCCAGGGTGGGACCCCGGTAACCCTCCGGGCTGGGTACTCCGACTCTTTGAATTTACTGCCATGAAAGATCCTGTGAACCGTTCTTTGTCTCACCCTTCACCTAAAACCAATTTGTCATGGGAGACCCTACCAGTGCCCCAGACAACATAGCTCCTAGGATCATTAGGGCACTCAAACTCCTCCACCACGATAAGGTGACGGTTCAAGGACGAGTAGAAGCTTACAGCACCTGGTATTCCCAAGCGGTTTCCCATCCAAGTACTAACCAGGCCCAACCCTGCTTAGCTTCCGAGATCAGGGTGGTATGGCCGTAAGCTCATTGTATGTTATTATATCAAATGCATGACGCAGAGCCTAGCTCAGCTATAACAAGTCATACCTCCCATGCACGCCTCATGTAGAGGGGAGAAGGTGAACAATGGAGGATTAACTGTTGCTCCATACTCCAACAATAGTTTGACACAATCCAGACTACCAGCAGCACAGGCGTCACACAGTGGAGTGCTGCCATCGATGTTCCGAGCATCCACCTGTCAGTGAGGGTCAGAATTAAACCAAGCACGCCATTAAAACTCCACAAACTTCACCAGGTTGATTAATCTCTCTGACCTGTGCACCAGCGTCCAGCAGGAGTCTGACGCACTGGGTTTGACCCTGTATGCACGCCTCGTGCAGCGGAGTGATAGAGTCCATGGCTACGATGTTAACAGCTGCACCTGCCTGGATCAGCTGCTGCAGTTTGAGGGCCCTGCCCTGAGCAGCAGCCTCATGGACCGCTGACCGGTCTGTCCAGAATCCAAGGCCATGAGCTGCAAATGTGACAAAACAAGACTGAGCCGTTCTCTGCTCATGATGGCTGAGGGGATAATCATCACCTTTCTGCTTTGGGATTTTAACTTCACAAGACACACAGCTGATTGATTAAAATAAACTTTACAAGAAGAAAAATTAACTATATTCCCATACACAGTGTGACATCATATTAACAAGCCATCACTACCACTGCACATTACTGAGTAGAATGTATGTTTTGGGTGTATTTGGTTTTCAAACATAAATCAGCGACCTGTATGTCAGGCAGCTTATGTGATGCTCTATCAGTTCGCATCACATAAACAAGCTAAAGCTAACCTAGCTACATTTGCCCTTCTTGTCCTTATTGAATCTTTCATAAATTAAATTTATACAAACAGCTAACTGTGCCATGCAACCTTAGCTAATCACCCGCCAGAGCTTTTTATAAACTGTTATCTTAGGTTAGTCACCCGGTGTGTGTATGTGTGTGTGTGTAAGCTACTTAACTTAACTTACCGATTTCTCCATATAAGGACGGTCTGGTCCGAGTGACGTCCATCTCATGTTTCCGTTCCCTCTCCTGGTTCTCCAGCTGCTTTAGCCAGATGTGCAATCCGGTGTGAAGCAAATTATTAAAGACTGTAAGGAGTGCATGATTAGAAATCCCGCTGGACCGCAAAGAGCAACCGAGGTCCTGCCTAAATTAAACAGTGGCAAAGGATTCTGGGAAATGTAGGCGATCCTGTCAGGCTTTTTTTCAACAAGCAAACCTGGTGGAGATGATCTATCTAGAAGTCAAAAGACACCTTTTGATAGATTTTTTTTTCATTGAATAATTGATTGAATCCTCATTAAGAACACGTTTAAAAGTCTGTTTAGCACCACCTTTATTCTCCAACAGGAGTAATGTATTTTAGCTTTGCTGCAACTTTAAACTTCTTGAGATACATTCCTGAGATTTTCTTTGGATAATAGCTGCTCTTTGTTCCATTCAAAGCAAATTCTACTCTGCTTAAACAACGTGAAAGGTCCAGACTTTGGGGAAGAGTTGCATGTCTGGTTCTGGTTTTCTGTCTAACTCTAAATATGTTTCTAATAAGTGAAGCTTTTTAGAGCAAACATGTTTTCATAGAATCTCTATTAAAAATGGCTCATTCCTGAATAAAAGCATGTTCTCTTTTTAGAAATGACATTTTAATTGCATAATAATGCCTGTGTACAGTTTTTCATCACATTTATTATTACACATTAGATTTGCTCATTTGTGATTTTTACACATATTTTCTGTTTCACTTCTTAAATGGTGTCCTTTTCTTAAACCATTAATTTGTCACTTTTACTTCCTTGTCTGTTGAAATAAACTAAAATAGTTCCATAGATTCTCAGAAAGCAAGTGGAAAAACTTGAGTCCACATAAACAAATACACTTCCCTCCGCAGAACCACTATTCATCCAGAACATTAACCACAACTTTCATTTTCTTGTGGCACATTTTCCTTCCTGCTTTGTAAATGACCTGCTTTGGTTTACAGTCTCATTCAAACTCATTTTCTTTCGGGTACATGTCTAACCTCACTAGCTTCAGTGTCAAAAACAACAGCTTTATTATAGGAACTTGATAACAGCAGCTGTCAACAAACACTGCTGAGTTTGTCAAAAGTGTCCACAATATTTGGATAATTACATCTATATAGAACTAAGAACTGGCTCTATAGACCTGATTTATTTAGCTATTTTGGTTAAATTTAGATAAATGTGTCACGATGTGGAAATGGTGCCTAATTTTTAAAACAATTTTAAATTTCCAGGGTGTCAAACTGGAAAAATCAGCTGAACCCTCTCACCACATGTTAGTCAAAGGGACGGCTGAGAAGTTAGATTGTTGTTGTATTTGCAGCAACTAACATTGTATCTCAGCTACCTGAAATAGATTTGAGCTCTTTTTATTTAGATTATAATTTCAGTACTTTTGTTCATTTCTTTAAAATAACAGAATTTTTTATAAAATATCTACTTGTTAGGCTGCACAGTGGTGCAATGTTTAGTGCTGTTGCCTTGCAGCAAGGAGGTCCTGGGTTCAAATCCTGGCTTAGGGTCTTTCTGCAAGGAGTTTGTGTGTTCTCCCTGTGCATGTGTGTTTTTTCTCTGGTTTTTCTGACAGTTACATGACTGTCATGGCGAGTGTGTGCATGCATGGTTGTTTGTCCTGTGTTGCCAGTCCATGGTGTACCCTGCCTACCTGCCCAAAGACTGGTGGAGATAGGCACCAGCCCTCCGCGACCGTGCATGGATCAACAGGTACAGACAATGGATGGATCAACTTGTTGGTGAACTGGAGTCCTAAATGATATGAATTCAGATTTTAACATACCATACCATGTTTATTCATAAAGCACGTTTAAAAACAGCATGACAGCTGACCAAAATGCTGTACAGTAGAAAGAAAGAAAGAAAGAAAGAAAGAAAGAAAGAAAGAAAGAAAGAAAGAAAGAAAGAAGCTAAAGTAATGCAATCAGAAACATCAGTGAACTGGATAAGTATGAACAGCCAGCCTAAACTGGAGGTACGAACATAACACACAACCATGACAGGATCTATCAGCACCCAGTCATCTTCATCCAGAAACAACAACTACTTGGCAGAAAGAACACGTTTTAGTGACCTAGAACTGAGAACCTTCACCTATACAGACTATAAATCAACAGACTCAGGCACTTAGACCCAGAGAACAACTTTTTCTCTCACAACAGCGACAGCTGTCAGATCTACACGGAGGAGGAGTACAATCAAGCTTTTAATAAGGACAGTAAATTATCTATAATTCATTTTAGTAGTAGAAGCCTGTATGCCAATTTTGATAACATAAAGGACTATTTAAAGACATTTACAAAACAGTTTTGAATAATCGCTATATCTGAAACATGGGTTTGCCCTGATAAAGGAATGGACTTTGAACTAGATGGATATGAAGCTAGCTTTCTAAACAAAAATAATAAGAGTGGTGGTGGAGTATGTAGATAAAAGCCTGGATTTCAAAGTTATTGATACCATGACAACTGTGATTGATAATTATTTTGAATGTTTAACAATTGAAATTATTAAGGAAAAAAAGAAAATTATAATAATTAGTTGTGTTTATAGATCCCCAGGCTCTAACCCTTTGATGCATAATGGTCACTACAGTGGACAGGTACACAAAATTGTTATTTATTTATTTTTGCTGTTAAGCGCAGCTGTTGAAGACTTTATTGTATGTGAGCCCCTCCATTTGGGCTTCAGCAAGTCAAGCCAACATATTTCATGTTCAGAATGCACGCTGTCCACTGAGATGGACATGTAATAAATTATTTGTAAATTAACAAAACGTTACAAAAAATATTTGTTGAAATTTGTTTCATTCACACCTAAAGATGAATGAAAAAAATTGTTTAAAAAAATCATGGTTGAAGATTTCATAATTCATGCATCAAAGGGCTAATATAGACATTTTTAAGGATTGGTTGGAAGAGGCTTATTCAAAAATTTATCAAAAAGTTGTTTGTATTTGTGGGGATTTCAATATCAGCCTGCTCAACCCAAAGAAGCATAACATGACAGAAGAATTTATTAGCACAATGTACAGCATGAGCTTATATCCTAAAATTACAAAACCTACCAGAATTCAGACACACTGTGCAACTTTAATTGATAATATATTTACCAATGATATTGAAAACAATGCAAGAAGTGGATTATTAATTAGTGATATCAGTGACCACCTGCCAATCTTTGTAGTTTCTGAGGAAAACTATCAGAGATGTCAGCAAAAGAAAAATTTTAATCTATGAAAGGATAAAGTCACAGGAAGCGATGAGAGCTCTGAGGGAGGATTTGGGGGCACAAAACTGGAACAGCCTGTGTAGAGAAACTGAAGTTGACAAGGCATGTGATACATTTTTAACAATATTTAATACAATATATAATCAGAACTCTCCAGTTATTCCGTTGAATGTAAAGCAAAAACAAATAGATCAACCATGGATTAGTAAAGGACTACAGAACGCTTGTAAAAAGAAAAATTAATTGTATAAAGATTTCTTAAAGCAAAGAACAGAAGAGGCAGAATCTAAATATAAAAAATATAAAAATAAGTTAACAAATATTATTAGAAAATGTAGGAAGGAATGCTATAGTAAAAGGATAATTATATATAAAAAGAATATAAAAAGAATATGGGACACACTAAACAATATTATTTTAAAAAATCAGTCAAGACAGCATAATTACCCAGAGTTTTTTTAATAATAATAGTAAGATAGAAAATATGGGGATATAGCCAATGGATTTAATAACTTTTTTGTTAATATTGGGCCGAACCTGGAAAAACGAATACCGGCTGCTTTGTCAATGGACAACAGTACTAATAATTTGATTGAGCAAAATCCCTGTTCTATGTTCCTCACAGCAGTGGAAGAAATGGAGATCATAAATTTAGTAAATAAATGCAAAAGTAAAACATCAACTGATTATGATATCGATAGCAAAACAATGAAAAATGTTATTGGGGCTATTGTAAAACCACTTACTTATATTTGTAATTTATCATTTCTAACTGGAACATTTCCAAACCAGATGAAAACAGCTAAAGTGGTGCCACTGTTCAAGACTGGAGATAAACATAACTTCACTAATTACAGGCCTGTTTCATTACTATCACAATTCTCAAAAATACTAGAAAAATTGTTTAGCAAAAGATTGGATTTATTTTTGGATTAATGTATGATATTATCAGATAGTCAGTATGGCTTTAGATCTAATAGATCAACTTCATTAGCATTAATGGACAATGTTGAGGAAATCGCAAATGCAATAGATCGTAAACATTTTGCTGTGGAAATTTTTTTTATCTTCAGAAGGCCTTTGACACAATTGATCATAGCATTTTAATTAACAAATTTGAACGGTACGGGATTAGCGGGATTGTTTTGAAGTGGTTAACAAGTTATTTCAGCCACAGGAAGCAATTTGTGAAAGTGGGACAGTTTTCGTCAACATACTTGGACATTGCTTGTGGTGTACCACAGGGTTCAGTATTGGGTCCAAAGTTATTTATTCTATATGTTAATATGATATTTGTAAGGTTTCAGGAATATTAAAGTTTGTAATGTTGGCTGATGACACAAATATTTTTTGTTCAGGGAAAAAAATTAAACGAACTAATGGAAATACTTTCTACAGAAATGTTTAAAGTAAAAAAATGGTTTGATAAAAATAAATTATCACTGAATTTAAGTCAAACAAAATACATGTCATTTGGGAATAACAAAGTAAACACCCAAATTGTGATGTATATTGATGGTGTAACTATTGAAAGGGTGAATCATTATAAATTTCTGGGTGTTATAATGAATGATAAAATTAGTTGGAAACAACAAATAAAACATATTCACAGCAAAACTGTAAGAAGTATTTCCATATTAAATTAATCCAATCCAATCCAATCCAATCCAATTTTATTTATAAAGCGCATTCACAAGGCATTACAACCAAACAAGGCGCTGTACACTAGAAATGTTGGTTAATTAAACAAGCGTTATTTAAACATGTTGAACACATATAAAAAATAAAAAGGAAATACAACAAAATTCCCCAAAATAACAGCTAAAAATCAATAAGACACAGGGTGAATAAAAATAGGAAAAAACATTTTACAAAGAACCTCAATAATACGGAAGTCGATAATTGTGGAGTCCTTTATTAAACAGTGCAGATGTCAGTGAGGTCCATAATTATGTTGTATAAGCTAGGTTGAAGTAGTGAGTTTTCAGGCGTGATTTAAAAATGCTAGCTGTTGGTGCTTGCCTCACTAGCAGTGGTAATGCGTTCCACAGCTTCGGTGCACAGACAGAGAAAGCCCTCTCTCCACGGCTTTTTAAACGTGCATTGGGAACAGCTAGGAGGAGCTTATCTTCAGACCTGAGAGCACGCGGCGGGTTGTAGTAATGGACAAGTTCACACAGATATGGAGGAGCTTGATGGTTCAAGGATTTGTAAGTGAGAAGCATAATTTTGAAGTTTATCCTGAACTGCACGGGCAACCAGTGGAGAGATTTCAGAATTGGAAAAATGAGTTGTCTTCTGTCAGCTCCAGTCAGCAACCTAGCTGCTGAATTCTGGACCAGCTGAAGTCTAGAAAGAGCTGCTTTACTGATGCCATATAAACAGGAGTTGGAGTAATCCATCCTTGAAGTGATAAAAGTGTGGACCACCGATTTCAGAAGACGTACACTCAGGATGTGCTTTAGTTTTGAGATGCGTCTTAGTTGGTAAAAACATGATTTAACTGTGTTATTGACCAGGGCATCCATCTTCAGAGCCTGGTCCATTTTTACTCCAAGGTTGGAGATTACAGAGGATACATTAGGTGAGAGATAGTTGAGGTCAGGTTGTTGAGTCGCCGTGATACTGTTAGGACTGAAAACGATTAAGTCAGTTTTGGAGTCATTAAGATGGAGGAAGTTGTCAGCTAGCCATTGCTTGACCTCAAGGATACAATCAGACAGAGCTTTCGTTGATTGAGTTGGCTTAAGTGAAAAGTAGATTTGACAGTCGTCAGCATAAAGATGGTATGCAACAGCGTGCTTTCTGAAAATGGCTCCTAAGGGCAGTATATAGAGGTTGAACAGTAACGGGCCGAGAATTGAACCTTGTGGGACACCCCAACGTAGAGGCTGTGACTCGGATGAACAGCCGTCCAACATGACCCTAGCAGAATAAAGTGAAATAAAGTAAAACATTTCCTGGATCGCAATATACTTCACATGTTATACTGTGCACTGGTGCAACCGTGAGGTGGGTGTATCTGTGTCAAAGTCAACAATCAAGAGTAGACTCCACCAGTGTGAATACAGAGGGTTCACCACAAGATGTAAACCATTGGTGAGCCCCAAAAACAGAAAGGCCAGATTAGAGTTTGCCAAACAACATCTAAAAAAGCCTTCACAGTTCTGGAACAACATCCTATGGACAGATGAGACCAAGATCAACTTGTACCAGAGTGATGGGAAAAGAAAAGTATGGAGACAGAAAGGAACTGTTCATGATCCTAAGCATACCACCTCATCAGTGAAGCATGGTGCTGGAAGTGTCATGGCGTGGGCATGTATGGCTGCCAGTGGAACTGGTTCTCTCGTATTTATTGATGATGTGACTGCTGACAAAAGCAGCACGATGAATTCTGTAGGGTTTCGGGCAGTATTATCTGCTCATATTCAGCCAAATGCCTCAGATCTCATTGGACGGCGCTTCACAGTGCAGATGGACAATGACCCAAAGCATACTGCAAAAGCAACCAAAGAGTTTTTGAAGGGAAAGAAGTGGACTGTTTTGCAATGGCCAATTCAATCACCTGACCTGAATCTGATTGAGCGTGCATTTCACTTGCTGAAGACAAAACTGAAGGGGAAATGCCCCAGGAACAAGCAGGAACTGAAGACTGTTGCAGTAGCATCACCAGGGATGAAACCCAACATCTGGCGATGTCTGTGTGTTCCAGACTTCAGGCTGTAACTGACTGCATAGGATTTGCAACCAAGTATTAAAATGTATACGTTTGATTTATGGTTCTTATTCTGTCCCATTACTTTTGGTCCCTTAACAAGTGGGAGGCACATATGCAAACTGTTGTAATTCCTTCACCGTTCACCTGATTTGGATGTAAATACCCTCAAATAAAAGCTGACATTCTGCAGTTAAAGCACATATTGTTCATTTCATTTGATAACCATTGTGGTGGTGTATAGAGCCAAAAATGTTAGCATTGTGTCGATGTTCCAATATTTGTGGACCTGACTGTATGTTGGGAACTCAATATGTTGTTTTAAAGTGCTATATTAATAAAATGTAATTTAATTAAATTTAAAAAAAAATTATTTGTTGATGTGGATACTTGTTCTCTTGGAGTGAGTACTCAGATTTGGAGTAATTGATTTTGCAGCTTTTATGTTACTCATCATATAGCTAAACCAAGTGTGGATAACTGCACAGGAATGAGGTGACTAACTCAATTTGACTTCTGGGAAGCAGGGTGGCCTTGCATAGGAATGCCATGCTGGGTAATGAAAAAACTGGATCGAGTAAACTTCCACGGACAGTCCACATCCATTATTGACCAGCATGCTGCTGAAGGATTTTCATAGTTTAATACATTCATCAATTTTATCTGGTCCTTTAATTTTTTTTTTAATCATCACTCCAACACCTTGGCCTACGGCAAGATGGCATGTCTTTGGCACGGATGACCTAGTCCTTCACAGAATCAAGGCAACCTGTAAGAGAAAACAACATGGTAATAGAAATCTTCCATGGCTAACTGAAGATGAGGTTCTACTTTACAGAAGTACTTTTGACTTCAGGAAACATGATTAAAAAAAAACTTTAATTTTGTTTATGTACAGCAGAAAAACTACAAGCAGGGTAACTTAAAAGGATTTTGAGTCAAATTATACTCTGATTTTTTTGTGCTTCCTTTTAGTAAATTTTTGTCCCCTGCACTTTTTACTGTCTAGAAACAATATTAAGCTATATTAAATAGACACTGGTTGAGCACTAGGACCAAGCGGAAAACAACCAAATATCACATATTTTACCGGTCCTTATGCCGATTGTGTCCCCCCACCACCTCTTAAGTCTAAACTGCGTGTCCATGCTACAGAGCCATCCAAATGTATATTTTCTTGCAAGGTTGCATGCTAAGCCTCTGTGCTGATAATGGGCTGCTGAGTGTACTATGACATTACAGTAACGACATAGAGTCCAGATGCAACATGTCTTATCATTTCCTGTTGGTTATAGGCAAGGCCGGACTAACCATATGGGCAACTGGGCAATTGCCCAGGGGTCCACAAACTCTAAAGGGCCCAGGGCCAGAGCAGCAAGGGCACGAGCAAAATACTGTCTCTGTAATCTCCTGCTTTATATTAAACTAGGGTGACCATATGTCCTCTTTTCCCTGGACATGTCGACTTTTCACTCTCTGTCCGGGGCGTCGGGGGGTGGGGGTGGGGGGGTGGGGGTCTTGTATTGATGAATATGTCCGGTTTTTCATCCAGGAGCAGGGATCAAATTATGGGGGAGCTGGATATCCTACACATCCAGTGGAGCCGGAAAAGACGCTTTCTACCTATATTACATCATTTATGGACTCTTCTGAGCAGGGAGCACAGAGAGTGGCAGAGCGATGATCGTTGGTGCGCAGAGCTCCAGGCTGCTGCGTCCAGCGCACGGTCCATTCTGAAAGTGACGCAACCAAAAAACTATAATTAACACACGATCGTTCATGTCTGCACATGTTCTCTACTTTCTGTCTTATTTGTGCCTGAAGCGCTCTGCTACTGCGGAGCTCATCACATGTGCTGCAGTGATTTCACCTCACTGACACAGCATCGAAATGTGCTCTGCAGTCAGGATATCCCTTTGATCTGCTCAGAAGTAACTGATGAGGTGAAAAAATAAGAATCCAGGCAGCAGTTTTTCTAGAGAGTTTAGAGGAGATGCAGGAAGATGAGAGACAGACCGAACAGGAAAATAGTTAAATAAAAACAAGAAAACAAAACAAAGTGTAGAATTGTAAAATGTTATACACATGTAGTATTTATACATCTGATACAGTTCAGATCACATTCACAACTCAGTCACACATCCAGGGCCGTTTCAAGGCATTTTGGGGGCCAAGGCAAAATGACCCCCCCCCCCCACCACCACCACCACCAACTGGGCTCCCCAGAAGTCTCTGTGTAATTCATACCCTCTCCAGGAGTGTTAGTTACACAGTGTGTTTGTAAAAACCCCTCAGAAATTACTGATATGTTCTAATATTATCAGATGAAAAACTAAATTATCAGACATGCTGTCTCATCTGTTGCTTTTCTAAACTTGCAAAAAGTAACAAAGCCATTTGAAGGTCACTTGTGGATTGTCTGAAAGTTTCCATGGAGTGTGTGACAACTTATTTTTTCATTGATCCTATCGTCTAATCTCACAGCTGAAACAAGCATCCTTAATAATCTGTGCACAGGAAGCTTACCGATGCTGAAGTAAAACAAAAGGTATAATAATTTCTTATTAATACAACCTTGTTGCAGCACTAAAGCAGAAAAATAAGATTTTGCAATAAATATGAAAAATATTTACATATGAATTATTTTAGAGCCCTTTTATTGGCAGAATCTGATATTAATTGTAGTTCTTACAAAAAATGGGTCCCAACGTGGTTTGTGTGGCGTTGCCATAGTGTGACGTCATAAGCACAGATCTGCTGTCCTCCTTTTTGGAAATAGAAATATGATCACCCTATATTAAACAAACTGTCCACCCGGGCTTTTGCGCTGCACAGAGATGCTTCGCTGCCTATGACTTTGAACGTCAGTTGAGAGCGGTTGAGAGTCAGTCTCATGCAGACTGACCAATGAAGAGAGGGCCTCAAGTTAAGACCCTCTCCTCATTGGTCAGTCCACGAGGTGGGTCAAAGGTTACCCTGAGCGGGTTACGTGATGTCAGGCATTCAACTATTGAGTATATTTACTGCATATTACAGTAAAATATTCTGTATGTGACCATATTATGGTGACCCTTGGGTCGTAATGATGGAGCCCTTTAATATTGTTGCCCAGGGTACAAAAAAGTGTTAATCTGGCCCTGGGTAACAAGGGCATATGCTTACTAAAAACTACCTTAGACTCTTTCCTTTGCTTTATATAGAATAACCAGGACAAATTTGTGTTTAGGCTCCAACTCATTTAGAATACATTTAATTCCAGTTGAGTACGTACTTAATGTCAATATTGTACAATATGCCAAAATGACCCACTCTTGTCTTTGGGGGTTGCTGACAAACAGCAAATTTGAATGTCGCAAACTTCCTCTTCTCTCTAAAAAGTTGTGGTTGACTATACAACCACAGTAGAAAGGTCTGTTTAGTAGTGCAGAATGGCAAACAGCATAAAACTCGTTTTGACCTGCGAATCTGTATTATTGTTAATGTTCTGCGCGTGCAGCACGCGCTAACTAGCTTCGCCATAGCTATCGCATTAGTTTGGTGGAGATGTTCAAGATGGACGCTTAGCCTCGATAGGTTTCTGTTTCTTTTTCGCTTCAGGACTGTGTGGTCTGTACGGAGAGCTATGTGGGGGACCGGAGGGATGTCATAGTTTAACGAATGTGTTAGTTAGGCGACATAAGTGACTTTTATCTGGATATTTTCTCCTTTGCTTTTGGAACTGAGGGGTTAGTAACTTCCTGGTTGTTGTCGCTTGGATGTCAGTTAGTTGAGTTGGTAGCGGGGTGAGGGGATTTACAGCGTTACTTGTGACGGGATTCATGGTACTTTGTGATTATTATTATCCGACTGTGATGTTTGAAACCAAGGACGACTGTTTTCACCGACAAGCAGAGGGAGAAGGACGGTTTTCGTAAGCAATGGAAAGTCGAAATGGTGGTGCCTCATGCAAAGGTGAAGAGCTTCTTTTCATTGCTTTTTCCTTCCTTGGGATATTAAAGTTATGGGGCACGTGTTCACACAAACCTACATTTGGACCAAGATATGATATAAAATGGTTATTGAAGAGTTAAATAAGATGACGCATAAACCAGGTGTCGGTTCCTAGGTCAAGCTGTTCCAGGATTGTGAAATACCACGTAGTTTCCTCGAATAGCTTTACGTTTTCAGTGTGTCGCTGTATATTTTCCTTATGTCCTTATTTTTTTTTATTTTGTTTATTCCAGGTGTTTTAATACCCGTGGCAGAGACTTCAGACATCTTTCAGAGCACTATCTTGGCTCCACTTCAAAGTGCGTACTTATACGAAGAGTCAAAGCAGTTTTTCAGATACAAGTCTGCTGTTTTGGTGAAGAATCCTGAGCTGGAACAAAAGGTTAGCTCTGTCTTTTAACTGCAGCCCTGAAGTGTAACACCCTTACCATGTGGGAATCTTTATTTAAACAACTATTAGTAAAATGTAATTATGCATGAAAATAAGAACTGCTCTTCAATGCAGCACAGCCTTGATCCTTCAATTTCCTTTTTTACAACAGTATGACTCGTTTCGAGCTAATAGGAAAAATGCAGGATATTCAGAGGATGACCTCAAGGAATCCTATGGATTTTTGTTGTTTGAGGATGATACAAAGGTACAGAGACACTCACACAATCCAGATAATACACATTAAATTCCTGTTGTTTTTATTTGAAGTTTTATTTGTTTCAAGGCAAATGCCCTTGGAGAAACTGGGGTGCTCAGAGGAAACAGCACTTGTACAACTTTGGGAGATCCCTTGAAGGGTAAATAACTAGACTTCCCTTCCTGCTAGAAACACACACACATGAACAAAAGGTTTGGGAAACAAAGCACACTCTTACTTACGGTTGAATGGATAAAAAGTTGTGAAGAAGCATGTTCTGTGTGCATGCTGATAGTCCACGTTAGCAGTCCAGATAAAGGAAAGGAGTTCTTGCAGCTTTTTGTCTCGTACTCCGGTGCATTTAAAAGTGAAAGCAAATCTGAGAGCTATAATATTGTATAGAAATGAAAGTGGAAGAGTCTCATGTGAAACTGAAACTGTAGGCTGCAACAAACTTATAGTTTACTGCTTTAATCTAATTTTAGCTGTAACAGATTATTGCTGCTAACTTCCCTTCTGCACAGCTTTCAAGTTTAACTCTTTGTTCCCAAACATCTTTTAATGTACACATTATGATGTAATAAATGTAGGCTACACGTTTTTAGGTAATACGTTGTTACGGAGCTGTTTTATCAGCAAGCTAAAGAATAGAAGGCCTCTAAAACTGTACTTGAGAACAATAACTTCTTTGTGTTACACATGACCGAATGTAGGTGCTTTGTGCTGGGATCATTTCAGTTTGAATCTAGTTTTTAAAGCTGTTTTGAGCAGTTTGAGATCCAGCTTTGATTATTGTGTAGGTCTGACTGATTTTATGCTTGTTTTTAACAAAATTCTGAGTGTCGGGGCTGTTTTTACACTCCTGGCAAAGACCAAACCTGTCAGACCAGTTTTACCTCCTCAGTTTGCTGTGTAAACCAGATTTATGACTTTTTTTTAAGAAGTTGCTCAACTTTAATCATGACCAATAGTTTTATTTAGCCTTTTTTCCAGAATAGTTCTTCTTTTGAACTAACTGTGTATCCGTGAGGACTTAAGTCGATGAGCACTTGCAGGTTTTGTTGACTTGTGCATATATAGCTAGCGTTCACTGCAAGGTATGTTAAACAAATAAACCTTAAGGTGAATGTCAGCATTATGATCTGTTCAACCAAAGTGCCTGAAGCTAAATCAAATGTTTTGAACTGAAGGCGTGTCCTTCCCAAGGGTGATGCAATCATCTTAAAGGGCGAAGTTGACTTTCTGTAGGCGTGTCAGTTTTGAAGCAGGCTTTTACAATATCACAATGAACACACATATTTCTTAATAGGTTCTCAAATATAATATTGTCCTGCCTGTAAGAGTGACAATAAGTATGTGTCTTGTCTTTTAAAAAGGTGTTTACTTACCAATGTACTCTGATTGTCTGGATCTAAATCCCTGGTATCATGGAAAATCTGGGTACATAGCCATCATCAGACTGACAAAGGTACTGGATAGAAACATTATGAAATTTTCACCTGATGAGTTATTGCTGCTGATATGAATGACATATTGTTGTTGTTTTGTCTCCAGGGTAAAGTTAAAAAAGTTGTAGAGAACTACACCCAGAATTTCACAGAACCTACTGTGGGGTTTGACTGTCACGTGTCAGAACATTTGCCTTTAGTTTCTGCAAAAACAAGCTCATTCCTTGCTTTTGAGAGAACTCAGGTAAAATATTGGTACTCATGAAAAAAAAAACATTGAATCTTTTTAGTTATTTCCATAGTTCTGTTGAGTGTCTCATTTTAAGATAACAATAAAATGGTCTCTATAGACATCTTAAATGCCATTTTTGTTTTGTTTTAGTATTACATATATGAACTGCTAAATGATGGAAGCAATGAAACAGCTCTGGCCCCCAGTGCTGCCTGTCCGTTTGCTATTGTTTCATTTTCATACCAGGACACCAAAGCTGTACTTTTTCCCCAGGAGACAAGGTACAGTAACATACTAATTTGCTTTTCTTTTTGTAATATCTAGCCAGTAAATCTGTATATAAAATGTCAATATTCAAATGTCTTTTTTTTTGTCTTTTCAGTAAAATGAAAGAACTGGGTAAGAAACTATTGACTGTTTTCATAAGCACTCAAATTACCAGTTAACATGATATCTAATGTAGTCAACAATCCTCCAATGAATCTTTGTGTCAAAGATCAAAATCTTCAAACGGCACTAAAGAAATTGTGGTTTCCACTTAAAGATCTTATTACTGAGAACCATGGAATAAATGTTCTTTTGAAAAACAGTTGGTTGCTCTGAATTGCATATGAAAGCAAGGCTTGAAAAAATTCTGTTATCACTTACAATAGTTGCAGGAAAGATTTAGAAAAATAATTGTCAGAAAAAACCCCATCTCTTTTACATCACTGGGAAAATTGGTGTTCATGGCCTCGCCCACCATGACTTTCGACCGCGTCTTGGTTTGTAAAAGCTAACTCCACACAGAAATTTCTCCATTCTGCCGGCCGTCAGAGCGAGGACAAGGGGGTGCTGAACAGACCGGCCCACATTTGGTGAACGGCCCACCGGGACATGCCCGGTATGCCAGATGGCCAGTCCACCCCTCCCTACACCTATCTCCTGCATTCGCTTCTGAGAGAAATTAGACAATGAAAATCTAGGATTTGAAAAGCCTGACAGATCTACGTCACACTTCCACTTAACATTCATGGACTTGCCGATCTTGATTCGAGAAGGGTAAGGCTGTTGTTGTTTTAATGGCCAGGAATCATCAGACAACGTCCCACTAGTAAAAGCCAACCGTTAGCATGATCAACTTCACCATACAGCAGAAGCTCCTCCAGGCTTGTGTTATTTGCAGAGATAAATCATCCACTTTGCAAGTCAGCGGTAGTTCAAGTTTCTCACACCTTTACATAAATTTGCTTGTAGTTTTAGGTCATGTAAATCGAGATCAAAAGATCATACAATTATTATCATTTATGATAAAATTGCTTTTATTTAAAAATCAATATAATGATGTTTGCTTTTGTGACCATATATACTTTGACTGTGTTTACTATAGTTTGTCATTACTTACCTTGGAGGGGTCAGCTTCAAATAGGCTCCCAGTTCTACCATGTTGACCTGAGGTCTACCACTGTGGCCCATGTTCCTGTTAAACTGTAAGTCAAATGTGTGCACATTAACATGTATGTGGCATATTTAACCTAGTATTAATATTTGACCATTTTTTCTGTCAAAGACCACCAGTGGTGAAAGTTGACAGGGTCACTGCTATCTCAGTCCTGCGACGGCTGTTGCCAAGAGCTGTTTTTGATACCTGCTGTACTGAAGAGGGTGGGTTTTTAAGATGTTCAAAGGAATGTATGTATTTTTTTATTTGAAGAGAATTTCTGGATGAATTAACATTTTTTTGCTTTTTTCAGCATTTCATGATGGAATTTACTGCAATCTGTGCGAATTTGTGCCCTCCAAAGCAGAAGAAAACAGCTCATTTGCCCAACTCCTTGCAGAGATCAAGGAGAAAGACTTTGTGAGTTTACATGGCTTAGTTATTTGTTAAATAATGTGGTATTCAGTCTATGCTAAAATAAAAGAGCAAGGTTGATCCTTTGATTCCTATTGTTGTAACTACTAAAATGTTATTTTATGTTTTAGGGCTGCACGATATTAGGAAAACCTACGATATTCGATAACAGTGCTTAATATTGCGATATCGATATTACTCACGATAAATGAACAAATACTAAAGTATGCAGTGTTGATGTCGTCTGGCGTGTGACGTCTGCTCTGGGTTCAAAGCAAACAAAAACTAATGCATGAATTCCATTACAACATAACATTTTTATTGTAAAAATATGCAGCTGCACCTGCTACTGTATTAGCAGCAAAACAACAAACTGCATGCATGCAGTTTCTCAGTGACTTTAAAACATCACCTCCACCATAAAACTTTTTCTGATGCTTCAAATACAGAAAAACATCCCTACCAGGGTTTTCTGAATAAATAAAAAAATCTGAAAATAAGTTTAAATGTTAAATAATAGTTAACATCACTTAAATGCAACAGCAAATTCTCTCTCATTGCTACTGAGCAGTTTCTCCACTTATGTGGTTATGATATAAGGCTGTTGCTGCAATTGGAAAGTGGTCTGTGCTGGGCCAAACTAGGAGCACATTAAGATTTTGAGGGAAAGAGAAAAACAATTGTCTACCTTCCAGAAGAGGAACTGGCAAAAAAACTACATGGAAAATAGTGAAAACGTTTGTTTTTTACCCCAAATTGAACAAGTTTACCATGATCTTAAAAAGCAGCTCAGATGATGAAACTGTAACTATGATTCTGGTAACAAGCTAACAAATTGAACTAGCTCCTCTGAAGATAACCGGCTAGCAGAGCTTCTGACTGACAGTTTATGTGCAGCAGCAAATCAACTATCCTGATTAACAAGGTTATAAAAGCTCATAAAGGAAAAATCACTTTGATGTGTGGGGGAACTTTTCCAGACCATCTTTAGCAGCTCACGGTGGGACTGGGAGGAGAGTGCTGCTGTAGCCTTTTAGCTGGAAGCTAACCGGAGCCAGAAACCTCAGCACAAAGTGCATTCGTTAATCTGAGCCAGCATGACGAACAAGGGAAGCGAGCGGCAGCGGAAAGCGGGGGCGGAGCGGAGATAGTGGAATTTTGGGGATGCAGTCTGTGCTGGAGCGGGTGAACCAGGCGGCGGCACGGCGGCCCAAAGTAAGCGCAGCCCGGGAAGCTCCGCTCTGCAGCACCGTCTCCGACGCTCCGGTGTCGGCGCGCGGAGGAAGTGGTGGTGCCGAAAACAAGAGTGGTTATGTAAGGCTGGCAAACATCTCAACCTTCGGATGGAGACAGCCGAGCAGCGCGGGGCAGCTCGTAGGGGGCGGGCGTATTACGTGAACGGACCCATCTGACTGGCCGCTTGCTTAGTATGAGGATTGCTGTATAGTCACTGACACTAGTCAGTGACGTGATGCAATTTGCTGGGTTCCTTATATAGGACACATTATTTCTGATTGGCTTAATGAACTGTGAATTGGAATGTTTATTATGTGAAGTGCCTTGAGACGACTCTTGTCGTGATTTGGCGCTATATAAATAAACTTGAAACTTGAAGGGCTACATTTGATTGGTCAAATAATACTTCCGCGTAAAAAACAGAGCTGGTTTACAAAAAGTTGACGTATGACACGGATGGAAATGTTTGAACCAAACATTTATCGCCATTTTTGACGTGCTTTGCGATGGGCCTATCGCACGTCCTGTTATCGTGATGACGATAATTTTTCGATATATTGTGCAGCCCTATTATGTTTATTAACTTTTAAATATTTGTTTCTTTCAGTACACTATTACAGTTAGAGATAGAAATGTATTCATTGTTTGCATTTAGTACTGACCATCGAGTGCTGACATTGTTTGAAAATGTCCAATTTTTTATGTTTCAATTTTTACAGGCTCCTGTTGTTCAACTAAATGATGGTGGATTTCTTATTCTCTTGCACTCTTCTCAGTTTCTCAGATATGATGGTACGTATTCAAGATTTGAAAGCTTTCAGATTGGTAATTGCACAACCAAATTCTGTGGTTAGCAGCGATAGCTTAGAATTACGTTTATTTATATTTTCTAGACACAGAGTCCCCCTCAAGTGAAGTAATGCAAGGTCTTTTTGTGTTTCCTGACTCACGAGTTGTAAGAAGAGGTAAATATGGCTTTTGTTTTTCAAATCATGGGGACGGCTTAATTTAGTGGTAGTAATTTAACCTGGACTTGATGCATCTTTAAGTCGATTTTATATTTCAAAGGTATATCATCATAGGCATTACGTTTTTTCTTTTGATTTGTCATAGACACAAAAGATGGACAGAAGAACCATGCCATGTCAAATGAAATCCTTCAGCTTCTACCAGTACTGAGTTTTGCTGAGGGTGAGGTTGAGAAAAGACCCTTGGACTCAAACAGGGATGTTTGTGAAGTGTTGGCACAACAAATGCAACGTTACGCCACACTAATAAATCCAGGACTTTCTGCAAGCCCCTCAAGACCCTCAAGGGAACTAAGCATTTTTCCAGACCAGTATGATGTAGGGGAAGCTCACAAACACCTTTATTCAACTCCTGAGTGGACTAACAGCTCATGGCAGACCTTTAAGTCATACTTTAACAAACCAACCTCGTTTGAGCTGCCGTTGTCAAAGGTTTCTGAAATTTTGACAGCTGGACAGGAGGAACAAAGGGAGGACTTTGATGAAGATGTTTATATATGTTTGTCCTCACCAGAGGAAGCACCAGCCAGTCCAGTTGAAATGGATTTAGAAGATCAGTTCTCAGACCAACAAACCCCAGTGAATGTTGCATTGGACATGTCAAGTGCTGAGTCACATGTTCCAACATGTGATCTTCAAAATAGTGTGCTAGACAATTTTCAAGATGAAGATGATGCAACAGACAATCAAAAGATGGTGGACCTTATTAAGCTGAACGAAACAAATCACATGAAGGCAAAGGATCCTCCTGGTTCTACCATATCAGATGATATCCCTGCAGAGCTTATTGTCAGCATAACCTCGGCAGAGAGGAAAGTCACTAATGACAATCGAAGTGACATCAGTGCTGTTTCAAGAGCAAAGCAGAGAGATTTTCAGTTTTCTGACTTTTCATCCATATCTAAAATGCACAAAGCAGAAGCAAACTCTCTTAGTGGTAAAAGTAACAAAGTGAGAAACATTTTGATTTCCTCTGAGGTTGCTGAGCTCACCAGTGCAAAACCCAGGCAGTGGCAGAGAAGACTTTCCCAAGTGCAGAAAAAGGTTTCTAAACCTGCTGTTAAGACTGGCAGTGTACAGACGGCTGTATCAACAGGAGAGGTTAATCACTTACACTGCAAAAAAGATAAACATGCTAAGGAGTCAGATCTCCTTACCTCGAGTAATAATTTGAAAACGAATTGGAGAAAATTACATCGGCGAAAGCGCAGATATGGAAAACCACCTTCAAAAAATAAGAAACTAAGATCTATTGTCAGTTCAGTCAGAGCAGAAACTAAAAGAACAGCTGCTGTGCAGGAGAGCGTGGAAAGCACGATTTTAATGGAACTTGAAGCTTTACCACTTAAGAAGAAAACTGAGCGCTGGGACCTCAAGCCGGTTATTAGTGAATGTGGAAGAACTTTGGTTCCTTTTGGTTCCGTGAACATTTCTGTTGTGACCAAGTCTTCAGAAGTTGAGCTACAGTGTACAGAAAACGACAAGTTCCTTGAACAGATGGTGAATGATGTTCCTGAGGATGCAATTGATAAAATTGAAAAGATGAACATGTCTAGTGCTGCATCAGAGAAAGCAGAAGATGAAGCAATGGCTACAAACTTTTTAGAAGATGAGAATGATCTCAGAAGTGTTGTTCATGTTGATCAACCAGTTGGTGGTAACGGTTCAGTGCATTTGACTTCTGACTTGAACAACCATTCTCCAAAGAATGATGGCACAGAGAGTTCTCTTTTACATGCAGTTGAAAATCGTTTGATTCAAACCCTTTCTCCAATTAAACGTTTAGCAAAAGGTGAATTTCTGTTGAGTAGACTAAAATCAGTTCTTTCAAGACGAAAACGGAAAGTAGATCTCCAGAAAGAAGAAATGTCTGAAAGTACTCTCCAAATTGAGGAGCATTGCCTCAAGAAGATGAACACAAACTTGGAAGCTGAGACATCAAAGTGCACAGATGAAACTCCTCAAAACAGTGATTTAAATATCAACAACGGTTCAAAAATGTCTGTTGACCCTGCTTTTGCAAATTACTTAGGTTTGACCCCTAGAGAGAATCAAGAAAAGATTAAGAAAACTGAGGATCAGGATGCTCAGCAGATGAACAACCCAAGAGAGAAAGAGCACACCTCACTGGAAAAAATCACTCAAATTTTGCAAATGCCTCTATCAATTTACCCAAGGAGGAAAAGGATTAAGATGCTTAAAAGGCATCAGAGCATCTCTGAAGAAAATGTTAAAAAGAAATGTAAGTACAATTTATTATTCTGAAGGGTTCATGGTTCAAAGGGCTAATAAATAATAGTAATGACATCAACTGATCTGTTGCTTACCTCTTTAACCCTTGTAACTATCCTTAGCTTGCTTTTTCTCCTCTTTGCTCTTACCTGTTTATAAATTGATTCTCACCTTTTCTTGCTCATACAGACTGTTTGCTTGTCAAATCAATTGCTGTCAAGGCATGCTTTAATTTATTAAACCAACATCTTCCATTTGAACAATGACCCACCTTACATGTTGGTGATTAATTCCTAGTAATAATACAATGGTGTATTTCATGTGCTTTCAATGTGCTACTTTTTGTCTTCATGCAGTTTCTCTTTTTCTTGTCTATTTTGTCTTTACAGGGTGGTTGCATTTTCAAACTCCAGCTTGTTATACCGCCGAAAAGGTCACACACAGTGACTGTTCTAGCGATAATACTGTCAGGAAGACTGTTGAGGAAAAAATGAAAAGTGCTTGCTCCTCTACAGATGCTTTGAACTTACTTGCTGACTTGGCATTGAGTGTCAGTAATGGCCAGGTTCCACCACAACCAAATCAAGCACTTGAAATAATTCCTAAAGAAAGTATGAAGTGTGAACTTACAAAAGCTCTTTCCAGTGCTGATCATGAGTCAGTCCTTCATGCTCTGCTTAAGAATACTGCTGCTAACGCCATTCAGCCTCTTGAGTGTCCTTCACCAAGTCCTCATGTTGGAAACAGTGAATTGATTGGTTTCATATCTAAGGAACATAATTACTCACTGCCCCCATCTTCCTCTTTACTGTTGGACTTGCCAGGTGCAACTTTCCAGGTGCAACCTTTAAGTGGTTCAACCGGACTGCTTAACCATCATCAATCAATGCACAGTAATGAAGTTAGAACACCACAACCATCTTTCATTCAGGAATACCTATGGGAAAACAACAGGACTCCAGACTACTTTCACAGGCACAGGCAAAAATTCAAACACTCTCGCACCTTTGATTTCAAGGATGGGTCCATCCAGGTTACAAGAAAATGGCAAGAAAACTATGACTTCAATCTAGACAGCCGGTTTACAAGTCACCCAAAGGACCAAGTTATCATTCGAGCTTTGCATGGGTATGTACATCATAATACTTACAAATGGTAATAGTTTTTGTTCCTTAAGTTCATTGTTATAGTTGCTTGTTGCAGTAAACTTGACATTTAAGATAACATTTTTCATCTCCATTAGGCCGTGTGATTTCTCCAGTCAAGACACTTCTGAGGAGGTGCGGCTTATCTTCCACTTGTGGATAGGCTTGTTTTATAGCAGATCAACATCTAGATTCTTCCAGATTGACACGAGTGCCCCACAACATTGTTTTGAGGAAATCAAATCTTTGAAAAAGTCTAGTGAATTGGTTTCAGGTTGGACTGAGCACAGTACCAATTCATCTGATGCTTTTTCAAGTGTAACAAGCACCCCAGATCCCTTGGCCTCAGAAGCTTTGGATCTCCGCAAAAAAGAGGACACTCTCTTGGAACCAGATTCTGAGATTTTGGATTTGTCACTAAGGAGCTCCAGTGAAGAATCAGTTTCTTCAGGGCTACAAATCAACAGAGAAGTGTCCAGTGCACAAAGCAAAGATTTTGAAGCATTGACTAACCTAAAGTCAACAGAAGAGTCAAAGGAGGAAGAAACACCTAAGGTTAGGCTCTTTAATTTATTATATAAAAAAAACATCCACATTGCATTGTTCTGGCTGTCCCTGTCTGTAAATACATTTATCCATCTATCGTACAGCTCTGACCGTTAAGTCCCGTAGTAATGTCCACCTTGAAGTTGCAACTTGATTCCATTCCATTTATTTGATAAAGCACATTTAAAAACAGCATGTGAGCTGACCACAAAGTGCTGTACAGGGGTAAAAACATATAAGGTTAAACAAATAATATAAAAGAATAAAACAACTAGAGCATAGCACAAAGAACCAACCAAGAGAAGTCAATAAAATCAGTAAAAGAACAGTGTAAAAAAAAACATCGATAAAATAGCTAGGCAGTAACATGCTACATGCTTTTGTAAAATTACATGCTTTTCATAGCCATTGAAAACGTTAAAGTTTGTAAAAATAGGTCTCGAAAAATAGAGGTGACATACAAGTATCTTATGTTTTTTCAGAAACTGGTGTTAGACATACTAAAAGTAGCAGGCTTTTTATTTTGTCCTGTTGTGATAGTTGGGTTTAAACCAAATATCGATTGTATTGCCATATTGCTTTAAAAATGTCTAACATTTAAAACAATAACTCGTTTTAGTCTGCTCCCACTGATTATGAGCATAAACTGTTTAATTAATATATTTATGTTTTTGTGTTTCAGCTTTGTAAAACGGTGGATACAGAATTTGTCAATGAGGTCAATGATGATGGAAACATTGAAAGTGACAAGACTGAAACTTGTCAAAAAGATTTGTGGCTTAATCATGAAGAAGCACCACCTTCAAAGGTTGACGGGGCATACTTTTCTCAACCAGAAGACATAAGTGTAAACCTTGAGCTGGAAACTGCTTCAACAGTACTTGGAAGTGACCTTGTGTTGCATGAATGCAACAAAGCCACCACTTTTTTGAAGGATTCCATAGAAAATCCACAAGCTACGAAAGGTTTGGAACAAAAATTCAAGACTGCTCTGCCAAGTCAACCAAAATCTGTTACAGATAAAATTTTAAACTCCAACTCAGAAGAAAGTGATTTAGTTCATTCAACCAACGTTGAAGGTTTCAAGATGAAGAATGGCTCCTGCATAGAAGTCAATATAGATTTTTTACCTGATGTGATAGACACAGATGGTGTCTCTGCTGACCGAAGATTAGACATCATCCGCAAAGGAGATTATTTAGTGAATGAAAAGCTGTTAAGTCAGGAAACTAAAGCTGACTCACCAGATTACAGTGAATATCTGAATGGGGATGTGGATTGTTGTGAAAGACTTGAAGAATTTCAAAATGATTGCCTAAGAGAAGAAAAACTTGATATGAAAAAAACTGGCTATTCAACTAAAGTGGACATAGCTTTGATATGCAAGCATGTACCTAAGACATCTGATAGTCCAGTAAAGGGGGATTGCACTTCAGAAAATATTGATCAAGCACAAATGCACGACCAACTGTTGCCAGATAATACAAACCATGGTGTCAACAATTTGTGTGCAAATCCTGTTCCACTTAAAGATGAAAGTTCAGTTTTGAAAGATGCTGCTGCTGAAGACAACTTTAAGACAATCGAGAACAGCGATCAAAAACCAGCGTTTTCTGATGTAAGTGCATGTACGCAGGATGAGTCTCCCACTGTGCCATGCATTCCTAATCAAAATGATGACATTGAAACAGAAAACAAAACCAATGCATCAAACTTGGATTTTAATCTTTGCTGTAATGATCAAAAGCAAGAAACCAGCCCAACTGAGAGGGAAGAGAAAACTGGCGAAATAATTCCAGAGCATTCTCCTTCATTTGATAGTGAAGTTGTAAAAATATGTGTGCCAGACAAGTTTTCTGAAAAAACGTATTCAAAAGCAATTGGAACAAATGGAGATGGTGAGAAAAATTGGGATGGGGTTGTAATTCCATTTTTGAGAGAAGATGCAGCTGACGACCATGTGTTACAACTAGACGAGGTAGAGAAAGCTGTTAAGGACCAAGAAACAATACCATTTATTAAAGAAGCTACCCGCCCTTTTGATGAGCTCCCAAGTGCAGAAAGTAGTACACTGAAAAGTTGTGATGTAAAGAAAAAGTCTCCTTGTAGCACAACACCTCAAGATAATACTGAAACCCAGAAACTGGAAGCCTGTGAAAGTATGTCTGACAGCAGGTCTGCTACTCCAACAATAGATGAAAAACCATTCGAGTACATGTCATCAAGTCCTACCAGTTGTACATTTACTAATGGTGATCATGAAACCTGCCAAGATGTTACCCTAAAATGTCCTAGCAGAAACTCAACACTTGTGATAAAAGAGCTGTCATTTGAGAAGATACTTCAGCCTTCAACAGCTAATAATGATTCTCCCATTGCTTCCTCCATTTGTGGTCCTCATTCAGACGTCAAACAAAGAACTCTAAGACTTCTTGAAAGTATAAATGATTACATTTCCACTGGATGTGACATCCCACATCAAATCAAAGCAGCTGACATAAAATCTCCTGATCCACTAAATATTTCTGTCAAAAAGTGTCCACCCACTTGTTTGGAACTGAGCAGTATTACAGTTGATGTCACAAACCAGAGAGCTGGCAATGAGCCCCACCCTGATATGTCAAGCTTTAGCTCTCAAGATCTGTACCCCAAACTAACAGATGGTATTTCTTTACCTATAAAAACTATATCAGAGGAAGTACCAAATGTGAAATTGCAGATGAACGAAAAATCGTCAACTTCCAAGCACTATCTTAAACGTTCCTACAGACATCAAACCTCTGTAGAGTCAGAGCATCAGTCCTATGGATATTTAACCTCTGTTGAAGGTTTTCAAGATGAAAATAAAACAACTTTACATTATAAATCTCGTTCACACACTCACCATGCTGTTATGGCAGTGGGATTAAACAAGAGTGTGGAAAGTCAGACGCAGCAACTCTCTAAAGACAACCATGTTGAAACTACCTCCAGGAATAAAAAACCTAGGATTCATATTACTGAAAAATCTTCAGCAACCTCCACACTTTTAAAGAAAACTAAAAAACACATTTTGAAAAAACAAGGACGCTTGAGATACAGGACTGGGCATCTAACTGGACAAAACAGAAGGAACGACTTCTCAGACAAACCATTCACATATGAAGATAATGTTCCAAGAGGTCAAGACTCCATTGTATGTACAATCTTTAATACAAGTCTGAAGAAATCCTACTGTGTTCTAGACCAACTTTCTCAGAGGTCCCTACCAGATGACCCCACTCAGGCATCAATTGACCAAGAGCGTCTTATTTTTTCTGAGCAAATGAAAAACCTCTTGAGAAAGAGTAAGAGTGGACCTGTTTGTCAGCAGAATGTTTTCGACAGTTTGAAACAGTCTTGCAACAATCCTCTAATTGTCAACTTTTCCAACCTTGAGGAGCAGGAGGATTCTCTGGAGTTTTGGGACACGCAGTATGTCAGGCAAAAAATAATGGTGGACATGACTGATAGGAAATGCCTGACAGAGTCAACAAAGGGAAAAAATATGTTGCAGGATTTTTCTCAGGAAACAAGCATCCCAGGAGAAACTGCTAAGATTTCTGAAATTATTGCAGAAGGTGCAAGGATGTATGAGACCAAGATGTGTGATGTCTGTTCTGTCAAAAAGACCTCATCTAGATCTAAAAGAGTCTATTGTGGTTACTCGAGGACTAAACCAAGGAACCATTTTGATTTCTGTGATCAAATGAAGAAAGAGCTTGATAAGACTTTCTTGAGTAATCTGAATGCAGTTGTGAAGAAGTCCTCTAAAACAAAGTACAGATTCTACTTACTAGTGACTTCAGATGATGTCTTCTTCAAAGAAACCAAGGTAAAAAGATTAAATGCCTATTTTTTCATTGAACTTGTGTATAATGAGATTGAAAGTATACATTTTACAGCGCAACACCCTCTCCACTCACTCGCAGTTGATGTAGAGGGAAGCTTAGTTGGTGCTGTAACTACTGAAGTCAACAAAAAATATTTTTTTCTGGGTGATGTTCTCGGAACCCCGAGCTGACAACCTTAGGACCTCCTCTTTGTAGGCTGCCTCATTTCCCTCTGAGATGAGTCCCATCACTGTGGTGTCATCAGCAAATGATTGGGTTGCTGTGATGGGTCAAACTGCAGTCGTGGGTGTAGAAACAGTAGGGGCTCAGAGTTTCACATTCTGGGGCCTGTTGGTGAAGAAATCTTTAATCCCAGCATAACCAGTTTTGTGATGAAATTGACAGTGATAATAGTGTTGAAAACGAAGTTGTGATCTAAGAAGAGTGTCCGGGTCAGTGGTAAGAAAGGTTCTCATAAACCATTACTGATGGAGTTTGTAAAAAATTATTTAAATGACTATGATATTGTGAATAATTTTAAAGCATCCAGTATGAGCTATTGGGTTTGACATTGTTAGCCTCTATTAGTAATAGCAATTTTCAGGGTTACTGAATTGAAAGTCTCAAGGAATGCAAGGAGGAGGGGTAGTCAATGCAGTGTAGGATTTACTTATGAAAAATATGATCTAAAGATTTTTCTTAATTTTTAAAAGGCTTACTTGGATGCAGAGAGCCACACAGCTGTACCTCCATGTGAATTCTTCTCTGATGAGGACAACCCTGCATGTCTACTCATCATCCTCAGAAATGAGGACATTGCGGAACACATTTGTAAGGTAATGAAACAATTGGTGATAAAGGAGTATTGACCCATGCTAGTAATAATTTAATGACATAGCTTTGCGGTTTTCAGATACCACACTTGCTCAGGCTGAAAATGACCCCAGGAGTGCAGTTTGCTGGGATTGATGAACCAGATGATATTGTGAATCTCACTTATCAAGAACTCTTCACTCGGGGCGGCTTCATTATGCTGGACAGAGCTGTACTGGAGTCCCTCAGTCTTTGTGTGTTCCATTAAGATCATATTAACTTTTTCAGTTGGAACAGCTTCACTTCAGCTTGTTACTAACCGTCAGACCTTTGTGTGAATTTACAGGCAACATGAAGTTAATCTCTGACATCTTACAAGAGTTGAACAGGATAGAGAAGTGGAAATGGATGATGCACTACAGAGACAGCCGTCGTCTGAAAGAAAATGCAAGGTAGAGGTCAACTCTACAAAAATCTACTAAAAAATATTCTTAATACTATTTCTGCAGAAAACACATATTTTACAAGCAATAATGTTTGAGGACATGTTAAATCATGTTTAAAATTAAAATAAACTGGTTTGCCTCAATTGCATTTTTGAGGGTAAGACTTACAGTCAAGTGTTTTTCTGCATTCGTAGCAGTGGCACTGGAGTTTCAGGTGTTGCTCAACACCACGCCTGAGCCTATGTAGAGGAAACCCTGGTGACTAGCTCAGTAGCCTAGTGGTAGAGTGTCTGCACTGAGATTGGGAGATCAGGGTTCGATTCCTTGTCGGGTCATACCAAAGACTTAGAAAAAATGGGACCCAATGCCTCCCAGCTTGACACTCAGCATTAAGGGTTGGATTGGGGGGTTAAACCACCAAATGTTTCCTGAGCGCGGCTGTGTCTGGGGGATGGGTCGAATGCGGAGAACAAATTTTGTGCACACACCAGTGTGTGTGACAACTGATGGGACTTTAATCATAAATAATTAAAAAACGGCTTTTCAGTAAAACACACCTTTAATTGTGATTTGCTGTAAAACGTTTTATTTTGTGATTCTGAAGAACGTAGGTTTTGCTCTTTGTCAAGGCTTTGGACATTAAAGGTCAACTTCATTGAAAAACAAATTTTTAATTAATGTTTCTGATTATAATCTTGTTTCTACAAGATTTTCATGCAGGCTGAACATGGAAATAGTCTCCTATACTTACCTTCTGCATTCATGGACTCGCCCGTCTTGACTCGCATGGAAGGCTGTTGTTGCTATAACATCCAGGAAACAGCAGAGAATGTCTCGACCAGCAGAAGCTAACCGTTAGCATTAGCACCACCACACGGCAGAACTTCTTCAGGCTTGTGTTATTTGTGGGGTTAAAACATAAACATTGCAGAGCAAATGGAGTCGCATTGCTGTTGGCCAATCAGAGACGGGATGTCCAAATATCAGAAAATAAGACTCTTAATTCAACCATCTGAAACTCATCTCTCATCTTGCTCACTTCTAGTTTCTGATATAGACACTCCTGAGCATTCAGGAGAAGGCATTCATTCCTACTAGACCCACTGCAAATGTATTAAAAACGAGTAAAATTGATCTTTAAATGTGTGCCTCCCAAATCCAGGTTGAGTGGGGAGGCGAATGAGAAGAAGCACTTCCTTAACTGGGGCCAAGATGCTGGGATCCTTGAGGTCTTGCCTTACCATGAGTGTGACTCTTTGTCGAGAGATCAACCAGACTATGTTGCTTGTTTGCATCGACTGCAAATCCAGCACATATCATCTCGCTATCCTGTTTTTGTAACTGGTGAGAAACTTCTCTGTGTGGTAATTACATCTTTCACTGACTACCATTAGGTTGTTGGCTGTACTTTTAACGGAAGCTCTTGAAAAGGGGGTCAAATTTGGCCACTGTTAATTGCCGCTGCTCAAAATGTACAAAGAAAAAAAAAAAGGTCAAATTTATCTTCTAAATCCCAAAGTGCCACTTCTGACCCCTGCATAGAGACATCTAGTGGATGCATATTGAACTGACATGAGCCAGAGTGGTAGTTGGAAAAGTGGGAAAAAAACCTTGTTAAATGTAGCTGTATGGTTGATTTATTTACATAACTTTAAAATAGTTTACATTGACAGTGCTTGTTATTGTGATTTTTTTTAATGATATGCCTAAAGCCCAATGGGTCAAATTTGACCCAAATCCTAAATCAGGACATAAAGGGTTAATGTTGAAAAAGTGGATATTTTGGTGTTCAGTGAACTTATATAAGTCATTTAATGCGTGGTTCATAATTTTCCGAAGAAGACAATGGTTCTTGGGTTCTCCAAAGGGCTACGCTCATCTAAACACGTGCACTTTCTTACCTTTTAGCCAGTTGTGGTAGAAAATGTGCTCTTTTGTTATGCCTATACACAAAATCATGAAGAACAACTAAGGTTAAAAACTGTTTTACAGATAATAAATGTCGTCGTCCCCCCCCCCTCCCCCCCCCCCCACACACACACAGTATCAGAAAAAATTCACTCAAGAAGACAAATGAGTGGATCTGTTGGTGGCAATTATGAAACCAGGGCCCTCATTTATCAACTGTACTTAAAGATTTGTGTATTTTGTGCATAGGAACGATTTTACGCATTTTGTGGTATTTACTGAATTGTAGAATAATTAACATTTATTTAGTTGTCTGTTTTTCTTATTTTGCAGATGACACATCACACAGTGCCTTCGAAGAGAATGGGATTTTTACAATGACTTTGAACACTTTCCTGAAAAAGTCTGCAACTGAAATATTCCCAATCTGATTTGTCATATTGGTGACCTCGAATTCATAAAAAATCACAAACTCACTAGATGTGAGTGAAGACCAGCACCCTTTGTTATTTAAGATGGTTACATTAAGGCTAGCTAACTTTCTGCACACTCTACAGTTAAAAGATTTACATTTTGATGGGACGTTGTTCATATCCACGTGTAAATGCTCTTATAATTCAGTTCTTGAATAGAATCTTTGTGTCCTGGCAGCTGTGCTGTTTAGTTGTGTGTTGTTTTTTTTTTTTTTGTAATTTAATTTTATGTGTATAATAAAAGGTACTCAAGTACTTCAACCTTTGGAACTTTAAAGCACACCAAGAAGCTAATATTTTAAATGTATAGTAAATTGCATTCGTATGGTATAACAAATAAACATTTGTAAATGGTTTATATGTTCATGATTGTACTTTTTTTTTAGTTTGATAAAGATATACTTTCAAAACGGTGCATACTGTGTAAAGCAGATCTTACCAGAACCACATCTACATCTGTCACAATATTTATTAAAGATTTAATTTGTATTTTAATCTATTTTGATACCATTCTTTGTGTTGATGCCATATTAGTGACTCAATCTGCCTCACTGTAATCAGTGAGCTAGTGCTGATTATAAGGTGAACATCTCATGTAACTTATGCTGTTAGTCTATTCTTTATTTTGGTAAAACCATGTCGCACAAATTTAAACAAAATAGAAGGGCTACAGCATTTCATCATTAATTGACCAGTTGACCAGCATGATGGCAGATATGGAGATGTCAGCATCATCTTGTGGGTAAGTCTTATTGCTACAGGGTGAGGATGAGTAGATGGGAGAACTGGTAGTGTTCACACTGGAAATGGAGTGCTTTAAATAATGCTATTTTGGAATGAGTACTACCAGAAAAAAATGTAAAGGCTAACACAAAAGAAAATTAATCATTTATTTTCAAATACATTTAAAAGATTTTATGTATATGCAAAATTTTAAATGCGTAAAACCTTATTTGACAAAGGAAACGTAGTTTTCGAGTCTTTAAAAGACGATACAAACAATGAAGAGTATTTTGCCACGTTTTAGGTGTTAATCAAATTTTAAGGCTTAAATAAATAATTTACTCTGATTATTGGTAAACCAGCACCGCCGTGTGCAAAATCTTATAATAGCATGCAAACCGAACAGCCACTGCACTGTAAATGTACCTTGGCGTTGAAACAATAACATTAATTTCGTGTTTACAGATTTCCAGCTTGATATCTGATACAGTACATTTAAAAACTATAAATTTCCCTGTTCGTTTTCATTAGCCAGCTAGCTAACATGCCGACGCAGATGTGGCTTGGTGGTAAAGGAAGAAAACCAACAGTGGTTGCTAATTCATCTCCTGCATGTTAGGTTTTTGTAGCACTTTAAAAGTGTTTATCTCAACATTTGGCGATAATCGCTTACATTTCAGTCTTGTTCTCCTCTGACAGACTGAGCTAACAGCCTGCTAAGCTACATGTCATTACTATTTGGCATGCCGCTGTAACATATATTTACACAATTCACTCTTCACGATCAGTTGAAACAAAAGCGTTCCGGGTTAGTATATTTTAAGATCTTCATTATTAAGAAGGTATAAAATTAAGATTGAAATTCGTAACAATGTTGTGTTGTATTATCCATAATCGTGTTATCTTTTTGCAGCAAATATTAATATTTATGTTACTGCTATTTGGGAGTTTTGTACTAAATAAAATCATTTTGATGAGAGGCGATTGAAAAAAATGAATTTTGCAAGTGTGCTCAGCGTAGCAATACTTTATGACAAGTCGGCTCGCCATAATTTTCCTTGTTTCGTATGACAGCGCTGTACTGCATTTGTACGCATGCGTAGATTAGAAATCGGGGTTGGGTTAAGCGATTAACTCAAGATGGCGACTCTGGCAAAAGCGCCAATATATTTACTGAAGTAAATGTCAAAAATTAAGTGGGATAGTGGGTTTTCCCAAGCCTATTGGGGTTTCCGCCAAACATGAAGACCAGGAGCATGTCTCTAATGAGGATTTGACCGGAATATTTACTGTAGCGAACCCAGAGAGATGTGCGAGAGCTATGCCCGCTCGCTGCTGCGTGTTTCGGTGGCGCAGATCTGCCAGGCTCTGGGCTGGGATGCGGTTCAGCTCACTGCAAGCGATCTGCTGTCCGATGTGCTGCATAGGTACATCCAGCAGCTGGCGAGGGTTTGCCACCGGTACTCTGAGCTGTGTAAGTGCTCTGTTTCATACTCCGATCACTTTTCCGAACCAATAAACCTGAAGTTGTCGATCACGTTGTTGATTTGTTTTGCAGCTGGCGCCCCCTCGTGTCCATGTGTCAAAAAGTGCAGTACCATTACAACTGCTGCTTCCTCATTTTTGTGTGAAAATACTCTACTTTCCGGTTATTTTACCATTACATAGATGCATTATTTTCACCTTAATTAGTTGGTTAAGTCAGTTTTAATCCTGTTGATCTGAAGTTAGTTTCTTTATGTGCTGTCAAACATGAGTCACATGTCTTTACCAGCCCTAAAATGATCGATTGGGACAGAATAATTAAAGTGTCTGCTCAGGCTTAAATCTTCTGTTCTTTATCTTATAGATGGAAGAACAGATCCAGTGCTGGATGATGTCAGCCAAGCCTTCAGGTTGATGGGGGTCAATCTGAGCGAGCTGGAGGACTACGTCCACAATCTGGAGCCCGTGTCCTTCGCCCATCAGACACCACTCTTTCCCATGAGCAAAAACAATGTCCTGCAGTTCCCTCAGCCTGGAGTCAGAGACGCAGAGGAGAGAAAGGATTACATTCCAGATTACATGCCACCTCTGGTGTCCCTACAGGAAGGTTCGTGCCATCGTTGATCACATGCGCGACATAAAGTCCGAACTGCGTTGACTTTTTTCTTCAAGGTTTTAGTTTATAAAACACTTATTACAGACACCTGTTGTTTTCTGTCGTTTCACTGCAGCTTTTAACATTCTGTGATTATAAACCATTGAAACTTTGCAGCACAGTCTAATATTTTACATTCATATATTAGTAACATTCCTTTAACTTTTGCCACTTTGTTGAATTACATGTTGTCATTGTTGTCTCTGCCTGGTAGAAGAGGAAGAGGAGGAGGTTCCTGCAGACATGGGCACCTCAGCCGAGGCTATGCAGGTGGCAATGGATGAGCAGGACGAGGAGGAGGTGGATGAGGACGAGACCGTAAATGATGAAAACCATCCGCTAAAGAGGCACCTGGACAGTCCCGATGCTGCTTTGGGCATGATGCCCACCTCCAAGAGACCACGCATGTACCCTGGCCTCAGCCCCGAGTGGGGAGTGGAACCTAGGGAGCCTCTTACCTCCATCAACTCACAGCGCGTTCCTCCTGGCATCCTTCCCTCTCATGACAGCCTGGACCCGCTGTCACCTGAAATGCCGTCTGGAGTTCTACCTTCTTTCAGGCCTCAGCCGATAATACCAAAACTGTCAGACCCCAAGGGCTTCACCACTCCAGTGAGAAAGCCCAAAGTCTCATCTCCTGGCAGACAACGGACTAAGTCCCCCAAAAGGGTAATTCCTGCTCCAGTGGTTGGCAGTCCCATCCATTCTCCAAAACCGTCTAAAGAAAAGAAAAAGTCTCCCGGCAGATCGAAGAGTCCTAAAAGCCCCAAGAGTCCAAAGATGGGTTCCTCTAAAGTTCCCATGCCTCAGAGCAAAGCAGACGTCCTGCAAAAGTTTCCTCTGTCTGCGCTGAGTGAGAGGATGGGCAAAGAGAACATTCACCTTCCTCCGAGCATGGAGGACCAGGACTTAGCCGAAGGGCCTTTTATCAAACTAGAACCTGATAACACAGCCATCAACGATTCTATCGATGCTGTGATAGCCAGAGCGTGTGCTGAGCGGGAACCCGATCCTTTTGCTTTCTCCTCTGGCTCTGATTCAGAAAGCAATGGGTTCTCCAGCCCCAGGAGGTTGACCATCATGGAGCCGTCTACGCCGAAATTCCACTTAGGGACTGGAATGTTGCTAAAAGACACGTCCACGCTTCTTCACCTACAGCCGCGGATGGGCCTGGACAGCTGGACTATGGATGACTCCATCAACGAGGTGATCCGGAAGGCCAATCACGGGGGTCCAGCTGCCCCGCCTCAGAATCAGCCTCCGTACATGTCGTCACGGTCGGCCTCACCTCCGACCCCGGAGCCTCTGCTCAAAGTGTTCGAGGAGAAAAGCAAGATGGTGTCTCCGTTAGACGTGAAGAAGAAGCTGAAGAAGGAGCTGAGGACCAAGATGAAGAAGAAGGACAAAGATAAACAAAAGGACAAAGATCGGGAAAAGGATAAGAGCAAACTCAAGGAGAAGAACAAGGAGAAGAACAGGGACAAAAACAAGGAGTCTTCCAAGGATGTCAAAATGCCTTGGAAGGATTTTGGAGTGAAAGACGAGGATCACTTTGTTCATCGAGACTTTTCTCTACCCGAGGGCTCCATCAAAATTAAATCTAGAGATGGAGATGGCCCTAAGAAGGAGAAGGACAAGCACAAGGACAAGAAGAAGGATAAGAGTAAAAAGGACAAAGAGAAGAAGGACAAGGGTAAAGACAGGAGCAAAGAGGACAAGCAGAAACAGCCTGTCATCCCGCCCTTTTCTCTGGGTGACGTCGCTCCTCTTTTCAGCCCTTCCACTTGCCTGCGTGTGCCCTCCGTGCTGCCTCCTCTGGCCCCGATTCTCCACGACAAGGAGGTGAAGAGCAAGGACAAGAAAAAGGAGAAGAAGGAGAAGAAGAAAAGGAAAGACAAGGAGAAGGACAAAGAACGGGAAAAGGCCAAAGAAAAGGAGCGAGAGAAAGAAGAAAAGAGGAAAGAAAAGGAGAAACGAGAAAAGGAGAAGGAGAAAGATAAAGACAAGGAGAGAATACGACAGGAGAAGGTAAGGTTTCGTTTTGTTTTACCTCCGGCTGTTTGTGACGTAGCTAAAACGGCTGGTCCTACCTGTGTCCTCAGGTGAAGATGGAGACCCCAGCGGCCTTACTGTCTCCAGTCATCCCTAGACTGACCCTGAGGGTGGGCGCCGGCCAGGACAAGATGTAAGAACCCGCCAGATGCAGCCCCACCCTTACGTGGACCTTTACCTCCTTTACACACATCCTAAAGCTGTTTTTAAGAGATACAGAGAGGTTTTACGCTGAATAAATGTTATAGAGACAAAACCCCAAACTAATAACAAAACACAATTAGAAAAGAATCTCACACACGTAAATAAATCCCAACGGTGCAGCTAACTAGCTAACCCCTGTCATTTCAGCGTTATCAGCAAAGTGGTTCCAAACTCGGAGCCAAAGACTCCTGGGCCCAGGACTCCTGCTGCCAAGTCCGGTCCTGGGAATCGTCCTCGGTCGCCCCCTCCGCTCCAGATTCTACCTCCAATCGTTCCGATTCTGCCTCCACCCGCCTCCCCGCTTCCGCCGGCACCCCCTCCGGTATCCTCGCTGCTCGGTGCGGCCTCCACACTGCCTCTTGCCGCCTCCACCAAAACACCTGTCCGCAGCGTCGTAACTGAGACCGTCAGTACTTACGTGGTACGTTCTTCCCACACTCATCATTCATTTGTGTTCATTCGGTACGGATTCCTGTAGAATTCTGATTGTTTTTTTATGTTTTGCTTGCTGGGGTTGTGTCTCCCCGTCTTTTTTTTTAAAGATTCGGGACGAGTGGGGGAACCAGATCTGGATTTGCCCTGGATGTAACAAGCCTGACGACGGCAGTCCCATGATAGGATGTGACGACTGTGACGACTGGTATCACTGGTAAGAGCTTCTTTTATTGCCACTTGGAGCTCAACACTTGGATGTGTCCTGTAACTAACGGAACGCGTCGTCCTCTCAGGCCCTGCGTTGGGATTCTCAAGCCACCCCCCGAGGACCAGTCCTGGTTCTGCGTCAAATGTTCCAGCAAGAAGAAGGACAAAAAACACAAGAAGAAGAAACACAAACCGCATTGATCCTATGCAAAACACAACACCGGACTCTCTGAGCTGAAGCCATCACTGATCACTTGTGGCACTGCTGTATAAATAAAATAGAAAGTAATTTTTGCTGACTTTAACTTCTGATGATTTTATTTGGATGATGTCAGCATTTATGCAATGGGAGTGGAACCGGAGGGTTGGGCGGAGACGAACTGGGAGACCACAGCAACTTTTCTCAGATCAGAGCTAAACTTTGTAACAAACAGAAGAAAAAAAGCTACGTTTTATTATTGTTTTATTTTTCTGTTTGCCTCACGTTGCCACAGAACGATTTCCCTTTCTGCAGTTTCATTCAAATGTACATAATGATGATGAGACGTGTATAAAAGCTGTAAATACCAACCTCCAAGCTAAGTGCGTTTGGTTCTTATTAGGATTCGAACTTGTTTAAACCATTTTCTGATATCCATTTTTAAATCACTTTACTTTCTGTAATTTCTGTACATTTTTTTAAATTTAAAATTTGTATTTTTGCTCTTCGTATGGATCTGTCCTGGAGTTCTACTGTAGCTGTGCTTGTAATGTTATTCATTTGGTGATATTTCAATATTAAAGATGAACAGTCTGTGTACTCACAGACTTTAACAAGTAGATCTCCTCACCACGCAAATTTACCTTCACACACACACACACACACACACACCTGTGTCATCCCCCATCAGTACAGTGTTTTTAAGACGTTTTTTGCTTTTGTCACTTTAACAAGTGGATTTAACAACTTCGTCACGTCTCCATGACAACCATAGCTAGTGATACATCTTACAGATTTCTAATTCAACCACATTAGATCATAAATGATCTGAGGTCAAAGGTCAGACTTTCCCTTCAGTAGAAAGCAGAATTCGTGATTCCAATAATTACAGCAAGTGGTCCTGAGGCAGCCCCTCACCATCACACTACCACTGCCATGTCTGACTGCTAAAGAGTTCTGATGTAACAGGATATACCGGTACGCCTTGTTGTCCTCTCACAGAATCTTTTCCTAAAAGGTAAGATGAGCCTTTGAGTTATAAGTCTCCAAATCATCCCATCTGGAGCTCTCCTCTGAGCTGGCCTTTCGCTACTTCCTGAAACTGGTGCACCTGGGCTTTGTTTGCCCTGAGTATGGCCTTCAAGGCATTAATTCCTACAAGATACCACTGCAAATGTATTGCTTAAATGAGTGTCCCATGCCTTTAAACGTTCTGGTCAGATGAAGGGATTTGTACAGGTTTGTTAGTTCTCTGGTCTGGGTTCCACTAGAAACATCATGGTTATTGGTTAATCGTGATTTAACAGGGGAAATGACTTCTTCACAAAGGGCTGGATTAGTTTTAACATTTTTTGTCTCTGTAGTGTAGGAACTAGTAGTGAAGGACTGAAGGTTAAAGGTTCGAGCCCCGCCAAGTTTGTCGCTGTCAATGTGTCCTTGGGCAAGACACGTCACCCTCCCAGACTGCTGGTGATGGTCAGAGGAACCGATAGCCCCACGTGCCCTTGTGGTGCATCACTGCTGATGAGTGATTGCAATGTTGTAAAGCACCTTGGGGGGCACTAGGAAGGCACTATATAAATACAGGCCATTTATAACTTAATAAAGTAAATAATTGTTTGAAACCTGATTTTATGTTTGCTCAGGTTACCTGTGCCTGACACTGAAATGGGCCGGCCGATCCGAAACATTTAAATGTGACCAAAAGGCAAAAACAGGTGACATCTGTCAGCAGGTGCTCTGTGCATTTGATATTGGTGCTTTTTTTAGTTGCTTTGCAGAAGTATTTTATAAACCACTCTTCATATGTTGACCTTTGTGCCTACCCATTTACCTCTTAATCTCAAGTAGGTTTAAACTGTGCCAGTTAGTGCAGTGCATTTGGGGTCGAGGGGTCACTTATCCTGGAGTTTTACTGCAGATCTAAAGAGTCCGACTGTGATCCAGTCTGCGTGAGTCTAACTGCGTCTCTCCTGTGTTGTTTGCAGCAGACGTGTGGCTGCATTTCCATAAACGACCACAGGATGTCACTCTTCAAGCAGAAAACTGGCTCATCACACCGGAAAAGACAGGAAACACGTGATCAGCTAACAGGCGCTTGTGTAAAGCTGCAGGTGGAGTTTTTATGTCCACGAAATAAGTTTCACTGAACGTTTTTACCATCAAACGAAACACTCAAATGCTTACTTTGATTTTGTTACTGAGGAATGTTTATAACAATAAAGGAGGGCTTAATGGGTTTAAAATAATGCACAATAAATAATAAGACCAAACAAAAACCTTTAGTTACGCTTTGCTGAGATTAGAAGAGCACCCTTGTAGCAAGAAAGGTTTACCAGAATACAATAAAATGAAAGTGTAACAGCAATTAGATCAAAGTTTTGAATCATTAATATCATCAGCAAAATAAATCCAGTGGGCCCAGGCCCAATCTAATCCTGGACCACAAACAGTATTGTTTCAATTAAAAGACTGAAAAACATTATATAACAATAATAATAATAATCGAACTTATATAGTGCTTTATTAGGACACTCAAAGACGCTTGCGTGAACTCTTACATTCACACACAGCTAGTGATGGTAAGCTACTTGTAGCCACAGCTGCCCTGGGGCTGTCTGACAGAGGTGAGGCCGCCATTTGGCGCCGCCAGCCCCTCTGACCACCAACAACACAGGCAAGTTGGGTGAAGTGTCTTGCCCAAGGACACAACAGCAGAATACCTCTGGTGGGAGCTGGAATCGAACCCATGATCTCTGATCATGGGGCAACCCGCTCCACCACCTGAGTTACTGCTGCCCCATTATATTACCCATCCATCCATTGTCTAAACCCGCTTTGTCCATGTAGGGTCGCGGGGGGCTGGTGCCTATCTCCAGAGGTCAATGGGCAATCAGGCGGGGTACACCCTGGACAGAGAGCCAGTCCATCGCAGGGCAACACAGAGACACACAAACAAACAAACAAACAATCACACACACACACACACACACACACACACACACACACACCTAAGGACAATTTAGACAGACCAATTAATCTAACAGTCATGTTTTTGGACGGTGGGAGGAAGCCGGAGAACCTGGAGAGAACCCACGCATGCACAGGGAGAACATGCAAACTCCATGCAGAAAGATCCCAGGCTGGGAAGCGACCCCAGAACCTTCTTACTGCAAGGCAACAGCTCTAACCACTGCTCCACTGCGCAGCCACTCCATTATTATATTATATTATATTATATTATATTATATTATATTATATTATCATACATTATATCTTGTTGTATTGTAAGACATCGCATCCTTTCATATCATATTGCATCGTATCGTATCATACCATACCAACAAAGGAAATACATTAAATTCCCTGAATTTTACAGGTTAATATTTTTATTATTTCTTGTTCAAAATCAGCTAAAAGAACAGGATCTTCATCACTCTGTCTTCAGTAATGTTTGCTGTATTTACTCACGTGTCATTTCTGGTGCCCCAAAGTCTGCTCTTTGTAAAAGTCAGTCAGGTTTGTGGTCCTAGTCACCATGAAAAACCCAGGATTGGGAAAAGAGGAACATTTTTTTTACTTAACATTTTGGCTTAACTGAAATCTTTTAGAGACCCAGTAAAAAGTGAATTTCCATAAAGACCAGCTCACTGAGATGTAGTGTGAACAATACAATCTAAAACAAAATAAAATATAAAAAAGCCTTTCAAAATAAAAGTAACACCCTGACGAGGCTCTTAATAACAAACAAATATTATAGACCAATAAAATAGATGAATTAAATTGTTTAAGCAGATTATTTAAAGTAAATAGGTCAGAAAACTAAAGGAAACTGGGTCATCTTCACATGCTGAAGATGAAGACAAACATCTTTACTCAGACACTAGTACAGGAAGAAGCCAACGACATTTAGTAATGTTTGGTTAAAGACAACAACACACCTTTTAGACAAACATTTGTACTGTTGTGGTTCATGACTCACAGCTCCAGATGAGTTATATTAGCATAAATAAACATGTAGGAAAGATTATAGAAAGCTAAAACTGTGTCTGATGCTGAAACATGACTCCCTGAGTTATCAGGCAGCCCTTTAGGATGTGGGCCCTCCACACCTGATCTGAATTTCCCATTCCGCATAAAAGGACATGAGCGTTACTTCAGAATGGCCCTTCTTCGTCTCCAGTTTTATTGCAGGTCTGCTTATACACGTTTATGGAAACCTCCAGCATGTTCTCAGTCTGAAAACTCTACCTGTTGACTTTAAAGCCTGTAAAAGATCTATTTAGAGCAGAGCAAGTTAATTATTTATGAACAAGTCATGTACTTTAAAATCTATTATTTAACGAAGCCGTGTGGTAAGTGGAGCAGGTTGAGCGTGATCCCAGGAAAACCTGAAAAAAAAAATCACCATGACAAGGTTAAAGGTCCAAACTTAAATATTCCTTTAATGGTCTAATTCAGCTGCATCTTTAATGCAGAAAATGAGCTGAAAATAATGTGAGTGCAAACCTTCCTTTTGTCCTCTAACCCTAGCTGCACAGATAGCTTTAGAGGAAGCCTACTCTGTCAACTGATAACACTAAAATAAAGCGGAAGTGAGAAAAAGGAAGTGAAGGGACTGCTGTTGGCCATGCAAAATGTGCTGACATTCTAATCATATGCAACAAAACCAACCTTGCTAATCGTCATGGATACCAGTCAACATGATATCTGAAATAGCACAGTTACATTTCTGCACATCATTTAGGAAAACCAGTGGCCTAAAATCACTGTGAGAAAATGCACATCAACAAAATTTTTAATTCACATCATCTCCTGTTGAGAAACGACAGATTACAGCTGTTTTGGTGAAATCTCAAAAGTAACAGGAAGTGGAGGCAAATTTAGTTTTGCTAAATTTTGTGTGAGCTGTTCTCATGGGATGTGACAGGAATGGCTCTTAGCTACTTTGACACTAAACCTTAGCTGAAAATATGCAAAAATGACCAAGTTTCAGACCTTTGTGTTTGGAAAAGTGAGCACACACACACACACACACACACACACACACACACACACACACACACACACACACACACACACACACACACACACACACACAGAGGCAGTAGCTGGATCCCTCCCTGAGCATGCAGAGCTAACTCCACTCATGGCTGCGGGTGTCACTTTCCCTCCTCGATCACACAGGCCGGTGTCGGGTCTCATTAGGTCAAAGCTGGCTGCAAACATCTGCTGGATCATAAATTTTACTGTCGGCTGGCTGTAAAGATAAAACAGAGCTCAGGAAGATCTTTATTTTATAAATGTTTTAAAGATGCATCTCCAGCACGTTAGTATGCTGATGTTAACAAGATGAGCCACGCTTGGCTAACCTGAGCAAATTCAAGCTAACGCTGGTTTTAAAGAGCTTCTGTAAACAGCGTTTGGCTCTGTGGAGCTGAACCTGTTTCAGTTTAAACCCACATGAACACAGCTGATATTTGTCTGTGCAAAGAGTCCCAAAGGAGCGGATCGGCGGTTTTAAAAACAAAAAGGGAAAGTTTTCGCCCATCATGAGGCCACCTGCAGTGCTGTAATGTGACTTATTCCACTGCAGGCATGAATGCCTTTTTGTTTTTCCAACCAAGCACTGAAACCCATCAACGCTCACTTTCTCTGTACAGCAAATGCAGGATGTGTGTGTGTCTTTACACCAGTGCACCCTAAATAGGTCAGCTTTCACATGCTCTCATTGTGCTGCAGATACATTTTTTTCACAGCGTTCCCTTTCTGTTTTATTTTACCTCCAAAAGCTCTTTTTTCTCTTCAAGCATGAAGGATTAGCACACACAACATTCCCATCCTGTGGGTTTCAAGTGCTCTCACGTGCTGCAGGATCAGAACAGCAGGGGCGTCTTTCAGTTAGAGACTGTGTGTGCGGAGGGAGGCGTTCGGCTCTGACAGAAATGCTAAACAGCAACAAAGCAAAAATAAGGATTTCAACATTAGTGCTTCATTTTTATGTCAGCAGAACTAGAGGGGGTGAAATGAAGATCTGGCACCTCAATCAGAGGAAGTAGATTGTTGTGTAACCGTTAAAGACGACTTTATGCTACATGTAGAAGCACGTGGTGGAGAAAGAGACCCATATTCGACTCCTGAGACATGCTTTTGAGTTGTTAAACCAAGACAGCAGCCGAGTTTGCCGTGTGTGTTCTGCAACATTCTGCAGATCTAAAGCCTTTTTGTCTGTTTCGCCCTCTCGACTATTTCCCTCAGTCAAATAATCTTTGTCTAATGCAAATGAAGGTGTGTGAGGCCTGTTTTGAATCTTTTTAGCACATTGAATTCTGCCGTCAGATACACCTGCAGTATTCTTTTGTTGCATATGTGCAAAAACGTGTTGCTAATTCTGTGGAATATTCTGGTGTGATCCTAACCTACTTTAACTGAAGAGTTGAACACTGCCAGTCAAACTTTGAGGCCTGAAATAGTCAACATCTGGGTCAGAGCTCCTTATTTGACAAGGATCTGCACTGGTTTCAGTGTTTGCTGATGTTTTAACGCCATGAAGTTTGAGTCTGACAGCAAAACTATTCACATATCTGTCCATTCCCCAGATGGAAAGTCTGACAGGTGTGCTTCTCTGTTGAACAGATGGGTAATTTTGATATGAACCCACTTTAGGTGTTCGATAATGAACAGAAAGTTGATAATTAAATCTGCAGTGACAGGAGTAGGTTTTAGGATTTGTGGATATGTGGATAGTTTAGAGTAATTTTCAGATCAACATGCACTGAATCAATTTCCCTCTGGGATTAATAAAGTATTTTTGAATTTTGAATTGAATTGAATTGAATGTGTCACCAAACTGGGACCAGGATGAGTTCTCATGGCATTAGAGTTGATGTTTCTTCCCCCCCCCCCCCCCCCCCCCCCCCCAGCTGACAGTGGGAATAAATCACCCATAGTCGATATTCTGAAGTTTTCCAAATATGGGTTTCAATTAGTACCAAAGTGGTGCTGTGGACACCGTTTTACAGCCTGCAAACCAGGCTGCCGCAGGCAGCACAATGCATTAGCACACGATGAGCTGTCAGAGAGGATTATTTCAGCCACCACAGTCAGCGAAGGGGGTGGGCGCCACTCTGCTGCACTAAACCGAGGAGAAAGGGTGGGCGGGAGGCAGATAAAGGAACAGAATCACATAGAGAAAAAGAGGGAAAGAGTAGGAAGTGTTCGTTGCACCGGGTGGATTTTTCCAGAGCACCGATGTTGGAACACTCATCTGAGTTGGCCCTGGTGCAGAGTCTGTATGCCAACAGCATGCGCTGCCCCCCCTCTGTGGCTGGGATCTCTGTCAGGAACGAGGACCTGCCTATGAGGTAGGTTGGGGTAGAGGTTGGCCCCTCGTTCAAACTTGGTCCAGCGTTTGTGAAGCCTCCCTGTTTGGATGGCCTCTTTGTCTGCACTGCATGTTGTCACAGAGCGCATTGTTTCTAGTTCAGCTTCCTCCCATGCTGTGCCCATAAGTGTGTGTGTGTGTGTGTGTGTGTGTGTGTGTGTGTGTGTGTGTGTGTGTGTGTGGCTTCTGAATAGAAATTAAGACATTACAGAGATGAAGTTGAAATGGTTTCATTTTAAATGAAACGTATCATTAAATCTACCCGATCAGTTAAATTTTCCTTTGCAACAAATGTAATCTAAAAATGAGAGGGTGAATTTGACAGTGAGGATATTCCTGAGAGACTCCAGCAGAGGCCTGACTGCTCTGAATCAACTAAACACTTCAGTTATCTTTAAAACAACAGCCACACACATAATCTGAGACGGGCATCATTTCAGAGTTAGATTGAGCCTGATGAGGCAGTGCGCCGTGATGTGAGAGCATCTTGACTGAGTAGATTTCCTTCATGAAGCATGATGAGGTGTAGTTTTCTCTCTCCATTTTGAGAACCCTTCAGCTGGTCGCCATTCGGCAAACAATTACAGGGAAGGCAGAGCGAAGGAAAAGTGGGCTTTTAGGGTGATGTCGTTGGGGTTTGGAGCTGACCTATTTTTACGTGGTGCATAAAATTGGTACAGATTTAAATGCACAAGGGGGGGTCTAATGGTGGGCGACTTCAGCTCCACTGCAGGAGGGAGAAATGTTTGATGTAAACAACAAAAGCATGGTGCACACTAAGGATTAAGATGGGAATTCAGTAGTAATAATCTGAGATTAGGAATTAAGTATTAGAAGGTGGCAGCAGCCAGAAGTGGGTCTTGATTAAACATCAAATAGTTTTGCACAAACCCACACAAACTTGACCTTATTGTTAGAATTCAGCCCCTTCTCTTGTGATGTCTTCTTACGAGGGCCAACGGAGTCACAGAAAGTTTGTGAAGCCTGCAGATGGGTCGACGTTATGGTATTTAGCCTCCATCTTAAAGAAACCCGACTCTCCGGAGAGGTTTACACAACCTTTTTATAGCGGCCCCTTGAGCCTGCGAGGGTCATGTGTGTGAGACGGTGGGCTTGACTGTACGTACGGCAGAATGGTTTGCATTATCACCGCGTGTACCAGACCCTTTTTAATAGAAGGCACTCGGCGGAGGCGCTGGGGTGCCCAGAAACTGCTATGGATACAAGGATTAAGCTGGATTTGATAAACGGGATATTTCTTCACACTGGCTATGAATAACATGTGAGGCCTGTGCAGCTGCTGGAGCAATGATGAATGGTTTGATAATTAGGCTCGCCTCCCTCCACCCTCCCCTCTCTCCTGTCTCTCTGCTGCGGACCTACACTTGACAATGCCCCCCCCCCCCCCCCAACACACACACACACACACACACACACACACACACACACACACACACACACACACACACACACACACACACACACACACCCTGTCATCCCCCTCTTCCATTCACCCCCCCACGTGTAGAGGACTCGCCCTGCAAATCCAGCACAACAAAGAAAGATTAGCTCCCCCTCCCCCAGAGAAACAACAACCTAGCACAAAAAAGGGGAATATGACCTATGACACTAGAGGGGAGGGGTGTGTGTGTCAAAACTAAAGAGAGCAAGAAAAACGTCATTTCAGCAGTTTTGCTTTTGGCACTTCTGCAAACAGAACTAGTGAACTATCTGGAAGTGATCCGGTCCTGCAGCCTTTTGACAAAGGTGCTGAGGCTAGAGAAACTATCAAACCAGAGTTGGAACGATGGTCAGACAATGGAGACTCTATTTTAACATGTTGATGTCTCCGTAATTGGTCCCATGAGATCTCTACTTACCCATAAACTATTCTCACTTTGCTGTGACTGATTAGAGTAGCTAAACACATTTACACAACCTGTTTTACATTAATACTTTAACCATTATTCTGTATTTACTGCTACATTATGACAGCTTTAGTCATATTCACCTTAAAACATGACTTAAAACTACAACATGACTAATAAATAACTGCTTTTTAAAAAACCTTTTTGGAGGCCTTTGACATCTTCAACATCCTGATTTACTATAATTTTTAAAGTTGTAAAATCCTAATTCTTCGAACACGGCGTTTCCTTTTCTATTCATATGATCACACTAATGCCAAAAATCTAAGCAACGTTAAAAATGCACACCGAGCAGGGGTGCCAGGAGGCAGTGGCGGACCTGGAGAAAAATGGGGTGATAAAAGAAGGGCGAAGATGTTTGAAGGGTGTTTCCCTCAGCGACACATGCATACTGTGTTAATTCAACATTATACATATATTTCTTTTGGCTCATCATTTCAGCAGATTTTGTTGTAATCAATGTTATCTGACATGCAAAGTTTACATTTGTAATGTACGATCTGCCACAATTATTTCTTGCATGTATTGCTACCTGCTGGGGTGGCAGCAGCAAGACTTAATTCTAGGGTGCCACCCTATGCCACCCCAGTAGACCCGTCCCTGTCAGTAGAATAAAAATAAGTATTGATTTTGTGGTAGGTGTCTGATTGCTGTAATTATATCAGTTTGTGACGCTGCTAAAAACTTAATCTAAGATCGACTTTAAATTAAAAACAGTTAGAATTTTTTTTAAACAACAACAGTGAACACCTTCCCAAAGGCATCCACTGGATCCTCCTTACATGCACATGACTGTACGGGGTTTTAAATTACCAATGTTTCTGACTGAAATATCAGTCAGTGTCCAAAGAAAATCTTGGAAATGTCATAAATTCTGAATAGTTATTGCTCAAAACATTTTTAAAAGATCAGAAAGGGCCCGTTATGCACCCCCTCCCCCCATCAGCTGTGTCATGCTCATGAGTCAAACAGGAGCTGCTGATGATGTCTCAGTCATAAAAGCAGCCAACAAACAATAAGGTGGAGTTAGTGTGAAGCGTGAACTCTCTCTAGAGACCCCGGTATGTGAAGCTGCTCTGGGCTGCAGGGCTCCAGACTTTAGGCAGCCCAGGCCACGCCTCTGCTTTACTGCAGTTCGGTGAGCAGCGAGACAGCAGCCTGAGTTTATTTTCGTTCGGAGACTAGAGAGAAATAAGGCGGACGCTGGTCTCCCCCTCCTCCTCCTCTCACACTCCCATGCACCTTTGAAGAGGAAGACTCCCCCTCCCTCCCTGCACCTGCTCCGCTTCGTCTTCTCCGCGTCGTCTCGCAGGAGTTCAGCCTCTCGCACCGTGCGGGCGTCGCTTCTCATTGTTCGACGTTGTTTTGAGCATGACTTCGACGTATAACCTGGATTTTCTCCCCCTTGCAGAAAGTCGGTTAATGACTTCGAGCGACACAATGTAAGTGGTTGAGGTCTGTTTGTCTGTCGTCTGGCGTCTCTGTACGTGTTTGTGTGTGTTTTTTGGGGGGAACAACAATTACAGGCGAGAGAGGGTGGGGGTGGTGGGTTAGCATTAGCTCACTGGTATGCTAATGGGAGCGCTCGGCTCACCTGGAGTTCAAGTTGTCGGTGAAACTTGGGTAAAAATGCTGTAACCAGCACCTATTTCGGTTAAGTGGGTTACTTTGTTACTCATTTTTGGGGATAAACGTAGTTTTATGGCTTAACCGTGTTCCTGGAATAGAAAACGCAGTTAGCTTAGCGGCGTTATTTGACACTACGCGGGGCGCTGCTAGTCAAGTGACATGTGCTTCCGGAGATCACACGTTTCGGTAACAATTCTGAAAAACAACCCGGACTTGCGCGTCCAAACAGCTTCGTTTTAAATATTTGTCATAGAGGAGTTGAACAAACGGTGCTGTCTTCGTGTTTGCTTTGTGGAAAAAGCAAAACCAGCAAAGAGCACATAACCGGTGGACGTCAGAAGTGTTCCTGGTCGGACTTGTGAAGCTTTAAACTTTGTAATTGTTAAACATTTAAGTCAAAGTTTAACAGTAAGAGAAGCGAATCGTGTTTTTCTACGTGGGTTTGTGCTGTCTCTGTAGCAGCAGCTCTGATGTGGTGGTGTTCCGTCCATGTTGGATGAGGCTGAAAACACGTGGTTTGTTGCATTATTGAGCCATTAATGGAAATCTTGTGACAGTGCAAGTAAACAACGAAGGGCAAACATTCCTGTTCTGTCCACTTAACATTTAGCAGTCTAATGTTTGACAAAAACGTCTCCAAATGAAGATTTTCCTTTTATTATTAGACTTTCACCCTGTCACCTTTAAGCTACTGAAGGTGTGTTCTTGTTTTTAACTGTTTAATACTTGCATATATTACTGGCTTTTTCCTGTAGAGGATGGAAGTAAACATACAACTATAAAAGGAAATAAAAACTGCACCAGTTCTGTTTTGGAGGACCCGACGAATTTATTTGCATCTCTATTCTGCCAAAATTGCATTTGGCTTATTTATAAATAAATCGCCAGCATCAACGTGTTAAGCATTAAATTGAAAATAAAGATTGTGAAACCCTTTCCTTTGGAGATTGCTTGCAAAATAATAGATTTTATTTGTAATGCACTTTACATTTCAGTGAAATCTCAGTGCTACAGCAGAAAATCAGAACAATCAATATAAACAATATATAAAACCATGCAATAGTAAGTTAACACAAGGTAAAACATCAATATCAGTGTGAAAAAGCCTGTGTAAATAAAAATGTCTTCAGTGTTTTTTTTGAAACACTCAACACTCTGAGGTGCTCTGTGTTTCCAGTAGTGCGTTCCACAGGCGTGGGGCTGCAACTTGAAAGGCGCGGTCTCCCATGGAGCAAAGTTTTGTCATGGGCAGTTGCAGGAGTTGAGAATTACTAGAGAAAAGATTTCCTGAGGTAAGGTAATCAGCTTTAAAGGTGCATTATGTAGAAATGAATTAAATTACATCCTGTGGTAAAGTTTAGTCACTGCAACAACTTTAAACAACTTGAGAGCTTTTTGCCAGTCGTTGTCGAATTACAAATGTCGGCGCTGCAGTATTAGCTCGCAGGAGACATGGCAACCCCACGCTCACTGATGGTAAACAGTAGAGGTGCTGAAAAAAATCTATTCAAGTCTGAATCGGGATTCTTATTTATAAAGATTCAGAATCGATTCCAGGAACTCAAATGTTTGGCATGTTACAGGTTTGAGATGCACATTTGTATGGTTTTTTTGGCCTTTGTTAGGAGAGTTAGTACTCCATTTACTTTTGTGGTCCCATAAATTGGGATGATTTATTTTTGAATCTGCTGATAAGTGGGGACTGGAATGTAATTTTTTTTTCATACTCAGAAATCTTAGATCTTCTCATATTTATTTTCTAAGTTGATAAGTGAGTACTCAGGATTACTCATGTGTTTATTTGAAGTTATTGATAAATGAAAGAAAACATTTTCCTTTGTAAGAAATCTGAGGCACTTTTTTTAAACAGGTTGAGGACTCAAATGTTAAACTTGTTTCCACAGATACTTAAAAATTATTTGACTGGATTACTTTCAAAGCTACTGTTAGGTAACTAAAGATTTGTTATATTTTACAAGGTAAGCAAAAATAAATGTTGCCTTTTGGTCAAAAGATTGTTTCTGTTGACAGTTTTAGAATCACTTTAGCTTACCTTGTAATAGGGCTGGGGGTAAACGATTATTTTTAAAACGATAACTAGCAAATCTGGTTCATGGAAGAGCTATTGAAGTGGTGCTTTCTGGTTCACATGAAACCAGACCTGATTTCCAATAGGTTTATTTAAAATTCAAATACACATGGAAATCCAAAAGCACCAACATTGATCCTAAGTTTTATACAGTTGTAGACCGCTCATAGTTCAACACTAAATGACTAAGCTTTTGGTTCAGTGGGCCTAATTTATCTGACTTGACGAAGCGTTGGCATCAATCCATCGGAGCTTATGTAGGATCCACCACAGCCATAGATTCATGCCAGTCAGCTAAATGTTGCTGTAACACCTTTTTTTGGTACCCGTGAGCTCTCAGATTTTTGTTCAGGGGCTAGTCGAGCAGTCCCTCTCGTTGGTGTAAGGGTGCTCGAGTTTAGTGCTGTGAAAAGGAGGGCTCTGATCTGGTTTCTTACCTGGTTTGCCAGTTCCTTTTGAATTGCTTTCCCCATTATAATTACAAGGCTGGCTGCCCTGGAGCCACTCGCACTGCTTTAAAAGTCTCACGATCACGTCCATCTCCTGTGGGATAGTTTGAACAAAGGTCTAACTCCTGCAGCAAAAAACTGAAGGACATAATTGCGTAACACTGAAACTACCACCAAACTGTCAAGTTATACCAGCTTTTATCAGCTCTTTTTAATCGATCAGTAAACTGATGTTTTGGTTATTACTGTGCAATTAGTGAGTAGAAAATGCTTAGATTAGGTCAGCTGTTAGAAAGTGTCTTTAGTAAACAAGTCAGCTGATTGGACTGAGCATGCAGAGCTTCTTTTTGGGAGGATTCCTTCTGCAAAGCAGAAAACATTGCTTCATTTGTAGTTTCACTGTAGAGATGTTCTGTTTGCTGCAAATTTGAATGTAAAAACAAGTCTATAATGGGCAGTATTTAATAAGAGTCAAACATTGACTACGTTTACATGCAGCCAATATCCGGGTTATGATCGGGTTATGGTCGGTATTCGGGTTTCTGAGTTGATCAGAATAACCCGTTTACAAGCATAAATAGAGTTACCCCTAACTTGCATAACCCGATTTAAAAGCGGACGTTGGGGTAGCGTCAGGACGTGTGGACTACGTCCAGACGCAATATGCGTAATTTCCGGTTCTTCTTGTTCCGGTATCCATGAAAACAACAACATGTTTCCCAGTTCGGAGGAGATAGCGACCGCGTTTGTTTGCGCTTTAGTTTCCTCGTCACTCCAAAAGTGTGGTGCGTTGCCGCGACTCGCCATGTTGCTCCCAACTTGTTGTTTACTTCCGGAGTTCTGGCGCATACAAGACGTCTCGCTACTCAAAAGACCAAGATTCCTTGCGAACAGAGCATGCGCAGAACACACGCTTTGATGGGGATATCCCGATATGCGTGTACACGACCAAACATTCGGGTTAGAAAAGGGTTACCCCAGGTGTAGTAACCGGGTTTTTAAAAACCCGGTTATGAGCATATCCGGGTTTTTGGCGGTGTTTACATGGCCGTGCGGAACCGGGTTATTGTGACTATTCGGGTTTTAAAAGGGTTACTGGCTGCATGTAAACGCACTGATAGACAACAAAGATTGCAGCAACTGAAAAGACCGAATAAGTTTCCTATCAATTAAAACTTAGATTACTATCTTGGTGTATGCAAAGTAGCCAAACATAGTTTCTGTTTTTATTCTACCGTTTGCCTACTCACTGCTCATGTGGAGCTCCACCTGAAGATTTAAATAAGTGCCTCGTTTAGCTAAATGTTTAACTGCTAGTTCACGATGGGCTTTAAATTGACAGCGTCATCCATACCCGCCAGGGACTCTCGGTGTGATTATGTAGCTAATGGGGCTGGCCTTGTCATCAGATGCTGACCGTCTGTTTACAAGCAGCCTGTTCAGAGGCTGATTGAACATGTCTGTCTTCATCATGGGACGTGCAACAATGAAATTAGGCCATTTTTGAGCTGAATTGGAGTTAGTTCTTGCAGGGGAAGGTCTTAATTTAATACTCTTATGTAAATCAAATGACAATGTCCTTCTCTTACTTATTGCCTGTGACATCAATTTTTAGTTGTGTAACCCTTGTTTCGGTTATGAACCATACGAGAACGATATCAAATGATCTGGGCCTGGGTCTGGGCTCGTGATAAGGAGTTACAGCTTTATATCCGACTTGATGCCACCAATGTTCTTTACCCCGTAATATGACCTATTTTAACAAGGACCACCACAACTGTATTGAATATTCAAAAATTTTTCAAATATTTATTTATAAACAGGAAATAAAATTTAAGGGGGATCTCAAAACAAAATTACACCAAATGACATCCAGTTCAGTACTTTTGTGTGAATAGAGAATTTTCCAAAATTAAACACTTTCATGAGGTTTTACACCGAAAACTTGTCGTTTCATTTCCATACCAACTATTTCTATTTAAATAAATTTTGAACTCACACTATCCTCGTGCCCCCCCCCCCCCCCCCACACACACACACACACACACACACAACACCTCCTAACCTAAACCTCCCTCCATTGCAGGCCTGTTTGTTGGAAATTGAGTGCGGTGGGGCCTAAAAACTGTAATGGCCGCTTCACTCAGGAACTGGGCATAAAAACAAAAGCACGTGCATTAAAGGTGACTGTACTCACAAAGTCCAGGGTTATGGCAGCATGGGGTAAGGGAATTTTGGATGGGCTGTTCCACTTAAGGTAAAGACAACCGGTGATCACAGATGGAATGTCAACCGCAGGACCTCCACAGCAGAGAACAGGCATGGCATGCGCAGCAGGGCCGTTGGATGGTAAACCGTCTCTCTCTCTCTTCTCCAACCTCGGTCTCCTCGTAGAGCATATTATTCAAATTTTGCCAGCTTATCAAACACTATCTCTTGATGAATTAGCATTAGCTTTGCCGTAAATGTAGAAATTACACTATGCAAAGGCTACAATATGCAGGCACGTTTACTCTGAATGTTACCACTAATTAGCAGGTCGCTAACCACATAGCACATCCCGTCTTTTAACTACAACAGTTAGTCATAGCATATTTCAGGCATTTACAATCATATTCACCTCTTGCAGGTCACAATTGAAGCTTATATCAGGACCACGATTAGTCGACCTTCTTGAGCAAACCTCAACGTTTCCCACACTCAACGCCTCCTCCGTCAGCTCTCGATAACGTCCGTCTTACTCTTCAAGTCTGGCTCGCTACTCCCACACTAACTGCCGTTCTTAGTCCCGCCCCTTACCAAAGGAACAGGGCTCTGATTGGCTCGTGAGTACTAATACAACCACTGGAAATACAGAGATTGAGTGATTGACAAATGACCGTAAACAAGTCAGGTTACACACAACAGCTCTTTTTTTTCTCCTTTTTTTTTTTTTTTTTTTTTTTTTTTACATTAAACATTATGAACCAAGTTATTATCTTTAAGCCTCTGTACCAGAATAAAGTTTTTATTTTTTTATTTTTTACAGAGCTACACTGCTACAGTTGGTTTGTAAAAAAATATGAGCAAGGGCAGTCTTTCAGCTGTAATGTAATTTCTTTTACTGTTTTCTGTGATTTGTTTATGCCTTCAGAGCTGTCAGTTAAATGTTTATATTCCAACTAGTAAGCCATTTAACTTGTTGGACATTATTTTGCTTCTTTGTTGAGAAATGAATTAAAGCTGAAGAGGTATTTTGCATCAGACAGCTGCCATACGTCATCATTAGGACTTAAAAAAGTCTTTCTGGTTTTCTTTAGTCAGCTTATGTGTGCATGTAGGGGTTTAGGAACAAGTCCTCTTGACTTTGTTTTTCTTTTTAGTAAATCATGATTGCTACAACAGCCTCAGGCAAATGGTCAAGATTTAATTTAGCTAAAAACAAATGTTTAAATACACACAGCTCTTTAGTTAGATCAATTTTAATTGTCGACATTATCACAATAAACGCACCGTAGCAAATATTGGCAAGTAAAACAGAAACAGTTTTAGAAGTTGATTTCTATTGAAAATTAATGCAAAGGATATTTAATTTCAACAACTTTTAAAAAGGACCACATGACGTGTTTTTGTTAATGGCTGAAGCCGAGGATTAAAAGGCAGCTGACATAGCTGTCTCTTTTTGTGTTTTGAGGCACCTCAGAGGTATTCCTGGCGTACTTGCACGGTCAGGTGTCACCAACAGGACACCTAAATGATCCAGATGAATCCCCCTCTTATGGACGGTGCAGCCGTAAACATGCAACTGTCCTGGCTTTGGTTTTGAGTGACTTGTCAGCTGCTGCAGGGCGTCTTAAAGCATGTGGAGCTGCCACATCACAGGGCTGTTAGTGAAAGCTCAGCACAAGTCTTAAGTTGGTGTGTAAGCAAAGCTTTAGGGTTCTCTCCAAACTAAAATGTCAGAACATTAAACAAAATCTACTAACATTCTTTGTGTTAATACTTTTGTAAAATTCTATTTTTCTCTATATATGATGTTTCTCCCAAACTTGGCTGGAATTTTTTATGGCATAATTTCACAGGAGTTTTGGAACAACAATTAAATGTTAGTTTGGCTTTTAAATGCCCTGGCAGTACTGTTTATCTGGAGAGGTTTGCTGTCTGTGCTATGATTTAATCAGAAGGCCCTCAGCAAAATGGTGTCAAAAGTGCCCCTGGCAAAAATGGATAGTGTGTCACACACCAGAGCTGTTGCCTTAGCAGATGAAGCTCTCAATGTGTTGCGAAGCATCACTCTGACTTGGCCCATTGTACTGCAGAGGAATGTTGAATAGTGTTCTCCAGCATGGGGGGAACAATCACATATTGTTCTCCCGCTGTGGTGAAGCTGTAGGTTACTCTCTGTACCATCGCCAAAGCGCCTGAAGAGAAGATGCACTGTGAAATCTGTGCCTGCTAACCAGGTCTTGAGCTCTGCATCACTTTTCTTGTAGTGGTGAGGAGCCAGTGGGAGAGGGTCGATCGCCCCTTTTCCAGCCGAGTGGATTTTGTTGTATTTGAGCGTTTCTCTTCTGATCTGAATGTTTTGAAAGCTTCTGGGACAAAAAGAGAAATTCGGTCATACCAAGGTGGGGAGTTGGACTTCAGCAGAACAAGAGTTGAAGTGACTTGTTAGCATGTCGCTAAAGTCCCTCAGGGATTTTGGTGTTTCTGTGGAACGGCTGGGCTCAATTTGTAAAATATGGATGGCTCGTGTCCAAAGGTCTGTGTTTAAATACTTTTGTTGTAAAAAATATATTTTTCAGTCCTTGTGTTTCATGGCCTCCCTGTTTGAGTTCATATCTGCCCCTCCTTATCCTGTGTGGTATTTTTAGTGTGTATTGGAAGTGTTTTTTCATGTGTAACATGCTGGGTGTTTCAGCAGAAAATGTTTGTGTTCTGGTTTTTGTGACGCTGAACTCCTGTAGTTGTGTGTACACTGATGGATATTGATCCTTTTTCCTTAAGGCTTGCCTCAAAGGAAACTGCACACTTCAGGGTTTAATCGATCTGCCACCATTATTGTATGGACCACCTGAAGTGTTGCTCAATGTAGTTTTAAGTATGAATTTTGTCCCTGTAGTGAGATATAGCTTCTTTTTAGCCTGTACAACAAATACAAACAATATTCAGTCTCCACCCCCCCCCCCACACACACACACACATATACACTTTAACTACATTACTTGAATCTGTCTGAACAGCTTTCAGCACCAGAGTGACTATCATCTAAAATGGAATAACAATTTGAAAACGTCCTTGCTCTGAACGACTTCCTGTGCATCTTAGCATCATGTTTTTGTTATTGCCCTGGAGGAAATGAAGCTCAAATGTAATTTTGAGAGGAACTATTTGTTTCCTTAGCTGTCAAACTCACCTGTTGGAGGTTATTCAAAACCTGGAAATTGATGTCTTTCATGGTTTTAGTTGTGCAAACACATGAGGCCTTACACAGAGCAAAACATGTCTTATCGGCATGTTCTTGGTGTCAAATTGCTGAGTCATTTGTAATTTATCTTGGCCTTTAATATATTAGCTCTGTGTATAGTTAAATGTTTAGTCATTTTTAATAAGTTTATCTAAAACCCCAAAATCTGTTTTTCTCAGCAACAGCAGCAAGATGAATGGGTCACTGGAGCACATGGACCAACCAGACCCAGACTCCATCAAGATGTTTGTGGGACAGATTCCTCGCTCCTGGACAGAAACAGAACTAAAAGAGCTTTTTGAGCCCTTTGGACCTGTGTACCAGATCAACATTCTCCGAGATCGCACCCAGAATCCTCCTCAGAGTAAAGGTATGCTTTTAACCAGCTGATTAGATTTATAAATAAGTTGACCTATTTAACATGGAATACACTTAGTGTCTCATTTATAAATCATTAATCAGACTAAATACTTGATTTTTGGCTTCAGGGTGTCCATTTATTCCTCAAAAGTTGTTCATTTAAACTGTTGCAGTTGGACTGGTGCAGTGTCTCTTGCCTTTTGTAGGTTGTTCACACCTGTTCATTAGTGTATTTAAATGATTATCTGAGTTCCTAATTCACTGCACTGCCAGTCTGCAGGGCCTCATCTGTAGACTGAGTATAGTGACTAATGTTGCTCCAATAGGTTAGAACAGCTTGTTACTGCTTTCTTAAAAATCAATTGTCCTTTTGAGGGAAAACCGCTACTGTTAGTGTTGAGGGCTTATTTGTAAGCAGACTGTGACATGGTGCCATGGAATATCCGACTGATGTGTAAATTACTATTACCAAAGAGACGCAAAGCCAGATTCATGAAAACAACTTCATTTCACTGGCAAGGCACAGTGAAAGAAGGTAAAAGTTGCTATGCAGGTGTTCTACATGCATCTGCTAGTTACATCAGCAACCATTTAAACAGACTACAAATAAGACTTAAAGCTAAAATGGCAAATCTGCAAAACCTATGCCAATAACATAACTCTGTCAGAAAACAACGATTGGACTATCTACTTTCTTTACTGCGCTTTGTATTTACCTGGGTCCTCCACTCATTGTGTGCTTATGAATTTTGCTACAGAATGCCACTGTTGTGAGAGGTTCTTAGCTCAATATCGGTGAAGGAAAAATGGCCAGCTGCTACCACTTCAACTTTAGGACAAACTAAAACACAATTTTAAGTCATAAGAGACGTTTGGACGCAGAAATCGGCGACCAGTGTTTAGCGCTCTCTCGTTTACTCTGGCAAGGCGGGTTTCTGTTTCTGGCATACGTGGCCCAGGGATAAATGCCGACAGGAGTGGTGAGAGTTCCATGACCGTGCTTGCGTTTAAAAGCTAGCTTGTTTGCAGATTTGCTATTGCTGCTTGCTTTTTAACCTCATGTTGGCACAGAGAGCAGGCTGCGTCTTTGTTCATGCTTGCTGCTGCACAGTTCTGCCCTTAGTGCAGTACTGGATGATTCCGCTATGGGGCACAGAAGAGCACTCAGACCGGACAGAGAGCTGGGTTTGTAGGGTACAACCAAAGCAAACATGGCATCAATAGAAGAGATCAGTAACTGGCTAATTTTTAGATCACGGCAGAAAAAAAGACAGCAGCAATATTGTGGATTGTGGGAAAGATCTGTAAACCAGAGACTGCAACCAGTGTCTCAGTTTCTCTCATTTTGTCAACTCTGCTTACTGGTTACTTGTATATTGCAGCGTTTGTACACATAGCAGAAATTTTGGGTTAAGCGCACAAATAAAGCTTCAAATCGATGCAAATTACGCGAGGCAGCCATTTTAAACTTGTATGCGTCGGTAAAAAAGCAAGTATATTCCGCCCCCAAGTATGAAGGTAATGTTTCTAAGTGGAGAAAAAGTTAAAAGTCCTTTGATAATGCAACATTTCTCACATATTTGTTACCGCAATGACCTTAATAAGTGGATTAGTCCTACATACTTAAACTGTTATTTCTGCCTAGATAAGTTAAGCTAGAGAAAGCCAGTTTTCTCAAGTTTTATAAACAAAATGTTGAGAGCTGACATACTTGTTCCATTAACGTATTTATTCTATTATCGATACCTTTTCTCGTCACATATTGCTTCATATCCTTGAGGAAGGCTGTGTATATTTTCTAAATAGGCCATTTGGTTCAACATCTATGTGTACTGAACAAAAAGGGTGTAACTGTACGCTAAAATCGTGTTCGGTTCAGTGTTTTGAAGAGGTCCGATCGATTAATTTTCGGTATATTATTATTTTTTTAATCTGAAGCGGCTCCTATAGTGAGCAGAACCAGGTGTCGTCACAGGCTGCTGATCTAGCATGATGTCTTTAGTTATTTCACAGGTTATTTGTGCAGCTATAAGTAGGGATGCAACGATACCACTTTTTCCAAACCGATACGATACCGATATTTGGATCTGAATACTCGCCGATACCGCTTACGATACCTATACTTCTACCACACAAAAAAATGCAATGATTTGGAATACAGATTTTATTTTCTTCTCTGCTTTCAACAGGAAAAGACTGAGGTGGATAAAAAGTAAAATATATGAATAGAAATCATCACATAACTAAAATATTAGGTGAACAAAAATGACAAGTTACAGTGAAGCCATTTTCAAGCAACTGCATTGGTATCGGTTCCTGGTATCGGTTAACTTTTATCGATACCAGTATCGTATCTGTATCTGCACCGATACCGATGCCAGGATCGGTATCTGTGCATCCCTAGCTATAAGTGTCACGCTCATACAGACAAGTGTTGTTTGACTGTTGATGATCTGTGTCTTTATTTCTGCAGCGAGCCTTAAAAACTCTAACACTGCCCAGAGTTTCTTCTGTAAAACTCATTTTTTTAACGTTCAGCAGACGTGTTTTACATTTTTGCTGCTGCGTGCCTGCACAGTATGAGAGAAGGGAGGGAGGGGCGATGCAACGCTCCGTTCAACGTCTCTACCGGCTCCACAGTAGCAGCAACAGCTAGCTGGTTTGATCCGCTCTGAAAGGCGTTGATCAGAATTTGCAGATCACGTTTTTTAAACAGAGATTGGGCACGTCAGCCATCATGCGTCAGTCAATACAGCGTCCGTGCGGAAACTTGCCTAGGAACTTTCATATGCTGCACTTAAATCACGCAAATAAAAATTAATTATTTAATGGAAAAAAATTAACCGAAACGGTACGTAGGTGAACCGAACAGGCCGAACCGGGTTGGTTCAACATCCTCCGTGAACCGTTACACCCCCACTAAACAATGCTGGTTTTTTTCACCTAGACACTTATAAGTGGAAGTGAAGGTGTCGCAATCAAACATTTAAAGAAAGCAATGAAGCTTCATCACAACATAAGATAAATCTATCTTCTTTCATTACGACTACAATCAAGATATTATTACCTTGAGGGAAATATGTCAAGTTAACACATAAATACATGTTCTATATTAAGAATCCTTCAAAATAAATATTGGGAAATATTTAAGGGTTAAATAATGGTGAATGGAAAAAACCCAGTAAATCTTGTTTCTGACTACTATCAGGTCACTCTTTGAGTTTTTCATGCAGCTGATTATAGAAATAGTCTCCTACACCTTTCTCCCACATTAGCTTCTGATGGAAAAAAGGCGGTGAAACTCTAGGATTAGAAAATCCTGACAGATCTACATCACACTGTCACTTAACGTTCATGGACTCAACCATTTTGACTCACAGGGAAGGCTGTTGTTGGTTTAGCACCCAGGTAGCAGCGGAGAACATCTCTGCTAGTAGAAGTTAATCGTTAATATTAGCTACTTCACCACACAGCAGAACTCCAGGCTTGTGTTATTTGTGGAGATACATCAACAATGCAAGTCAGTGGTAGAGTTGTGTTGCTGTTATCCAGTTCAAGTTGAGATGTCCAAATATGAGGAAATAAGACTCATAAACCTGCTGTCTGAAGCTCAGCAGGGATGTAGCTCACTTCTAAGTCCTGAAAAAGGTGCACAGGTGTTTATTTTCTCCCTAAAGTGCGATTTACAAGGTATTCATTCCTACTAAAGACCACTGCAGATGTATTGATTAAACGAGTGTTCACCATTTTTAAGGTATTTTAAAAGTTGTAACTGTAATTTAAAAATTATAGGCATTACTTTGATTTTACAAATTAAGTTTTCTAAGCAAAATTTCTGAAAAGGATCAATAGCTCTTTGGGGGTTTGGGTATGTGTTTGATTTATATATGTAATACAAATGTAAAACAATCGTGGTAATCATGAAATCATGGTTATTTCTCAGATTATAACCTTACTGCCAAAATGTATAATTGCTGCAACCCTAATGACGACTATTGCGACTTTAACTCTGTATACTTTAAAATGAGTGATTCTTAGTTTTTGTGTGTCACAGCAGAAAGTAATCACACTGTTGAAAATTCAACTCCTCTTTAAAATGTTAGAAGATGGTACAATATAACAGGCAAAATGGTCAGTAGTTGTAATGTGAGTAATGTGAAATGTTGAAAGAATACAAAGAGCCACAGAGCACTTTTGCGCTCTTCCCTGCAGCAGTGTGCAGTATATCATGTCTCTACATGCAGTCCAACTGTGCTCCTGTTTCAAGACGGTGATTCATCTGATTTTTGTTTCAAAGTATTGCACTTTTTTATAGCCCCGTTCTTTCAATGCTGTTTAAATGCAGTGTTGAATGAAACATTAATATTCCATTAAGACATCAGTTGATGCACTCACCTTAGTGATGGCGCTCAAGTTAAATGATTCAGTTTAGGCTGCAATTAGAGGAGATGGTGAAGTAAAAACCTGTCTGCACGGCAGAGCGCTGCAGAATGCTCGTTCTCCTGTAACTAACTGCGGGTAAGTAAAATAACAGTTAACAGTTTATTGTGTTGGGTGTAGGGTTGTCACGATACTAAAATTTCAAACTCGATTCGATACTTGAAAACATACTCGATTTCGATACTATTTAAAAACACCCATTTATCGAACAAGTTTATTCAAAAAATAACATTCCTCAATTTATATTACAAAAATTAAATGTTAAGAATTAAGTGTATTAAGTGCTTAAACCTTTCAAGTATCAGCATTTTTTAAAACGTGCATACAAAAACTGGTGAAAGTTAACACTTTAAATCATGAATTGTCTCACTATATATACACTATTTGCAGAGTGATATTTTGCTGCTTAAACTCTGTTTAAGGTGCATTTTTGTCATAAGATGTAATGCCATATGTTTTGTTCCGTACTTTTGAACAACTCTGTTGGTCAATAAAGGGAGAAAACGAATTTCTCCACAGTAGGACAAAGGTACATCTACCGGTAATCTTAATAAAAACAGACTGGCGCACGGCAGTGACGTCATTAAAAGCGCCGGTTAGATTAGCTGCAGCTAGTCTGTTTACGCCTAGAAATCCCAGACCAGACCCGCTCCAAACGAACAGGGGAATCACGTTAATGATTCCTAACAAAACCTTTCGACATGAAGATGTTTTGGTGCAGATAATGTCTTATTTCGAGGCTGCACCATGGGTGCCCGTCCGCACCCGTTGTATGGATATACGCTGACGGCGATTCGGCGATGGACCTACGGTAAATACCCCGGGGAATCCAAGTAGCACCAAAGTTGTCAGTGTGAGTAAACAAACGTACTGCATGCTAGAAATTAAGTCCGGGTTGCAATAAACGGGAGTTTCCTTTAAGCACATAAGCGTGAATATACAACTACGTGTCGGACTTGGTATGCTAATTAAGTTGGGCTGTGAAGCGCCTCCCAAATTCGCTGTTTATGTTTTTGTTTATTTATTTGGCAGACAAAACTTGGATCGGAGACAACTCGCGTGGGAAATTGCAACGTAGCCATGCGGCATCTTCTTCTGTTTGTCTGGGAGGCGGAGGCTGCTTTACGGCATCTGGCTGTCGTGCGTGTCGGTGTACTTGAAGAAGGCTGTGTATAATAGTCCATAATATCGATACCAAAGTGATGGAATATCTCATTTAGATACCACTTTTAGTATCGATTTATATCTGGGTATCGATTTTTTTTGACAACACTAGTTGGGTGAATCCCCAACCATGGCTGAGAATAATCCATGATATAGTTTTAATGTGGTGGGACAGGTTTAATTTTGGAAGTCAGGTTTTGTACTGCTGTTAGTCTGACGTTTCCTACAACACCTGATGAAGCTCATTCAGCGCCGCTGGTCGAGTTTTGCTTCTAGCTTGGAGTCTGCAACATTCAGCTGTGATTGGCTGCTGGTCCAGTTGAGCAGAGAAACAGTGTTTGATCTTCAGAACTCATCTCTCGTTTTTGTTATCAGCTCAATCATTAGAATATACTAAATTAAATATTAAGCATTGGTTTTGTCCCCCAACAACCCCAACACTAATCCGATTATCCTCAAATGTGCATAGTTGTTGGTTTAACTGCCCGTCCCTAGGTGGATACCAGATAATTTAAACACCAACTGAAAGTGCTCATACTCATGAAAATGAACCGCTGTTGCATTTCTTATCTAAATATACACCCTAGTAGTCCCATCAGTACCCAAGATAATCACTACAAAGAAAAACGGTTGTGTAATCTACAAATATGTGGCCTCCCTTTCCCCCTGCATTGGTAAGAACCATTTAGGTTTCATGTAGAAGAGTGTTGTGCTCTCTTTTGTAAGTGTACCAAGCTTTTTATTTTGGCAGACTCGTAACTGGCGTTACCAACAGATAGGATTTTTACACACTTGAGATTCACCTATGTTAGGAATTGGAGCCTGAATCTACCACAAAGCTTGTTATTCACTTACTCTCTCCACTCTCACTCACTCACTCACTCACTCACTCACACACACACACACACACACACACACACACACACACACACACACACACACACACACACACACACACACACACACACACACACACACACACACACACACACCAGTTTGTTTAAGAAGTTCAAAGCCTCTTTAAGGACAGCCCCATCCCCGCTTCTAGACAGTGTCAGCTGTGATGTCCTATTGACATGTTAATGCCATGTTAATGTATTCTGATAGATAATCTGGTCTCATCGCTGCAGTCTTCCTCACAGAGCTTATGAGTTGGATTTGCTCTAGCGGCACCACTACCACATTCTCCCATTAGGAAATGGTTTCACTTAAAACAAGATGGCCCGATAATTGTCTGGCGTATGTTTACTTGTGTCAAATATGGTTTTACATTTTTTAAACCTATGTAATCCCACTTCTATTTTTGTATGTGGAGATGTATATTTTTAGGTCCTATTTATCGCGGGTCATAAATCATCTGACTGTCCTCGCCTTTCTGGATGTTTCTCTAGCTTTAGTGGATCAGAGCCCAGGCCGAGCAGCAGAGAAAGGGTGCTCCCCGATGGTTGTGAAAGCGAAGAGTGTAGCTCGATGCATATTAGAGTTCAACAGCCCTCCCCACAGCCTGGGAGCTCCAGTAACAGAATAATGCACACTATGTAGGTCAGAGACGCTGCAGTGCTCCACTTCCCCTACCCAGTGAAACTGACAGGCTGGAACGCCACTGGCGGTCTGCTGGGACAGAAGGATGAGAGGCTTTTTTTTTATTTCCACCCTGCTTTTCATTTCTTTATCCCATCCCCCACTATCTTTCTTTTTGCTTTTGCTCCTTCCCGTTTTTGTCTCTGTTCTGTTTTTATGACTACAGTGTGTTAGACCCTTATGTAATACAGAATGTTGTTGGTTTTCTGCCCTGAATTGTCTGGGCTGTGTTGACCTGCCAACTGTGCATCAGTGTCTTCTGACCATTTCCTAACCCTGTGGTGTGCTTTGTGGCCATGTCATAGCCTTATCGAACTCCTCACCAAGTCCTTGATGCAACCTCTCACATGGCTGGTGTGCACTGTCTCACTGTTGGTGCCTGCCCTCTCCTGTCACGTTCCAAACATGACAACACTCATTACACTTATGTTGTGTAGCAGTCAGGGTGTTACTGTCTATGTGCTGTGTTTTTAATGTTGTTTTTTGTCTCCTTTTCCCCTCCCATTGTCCTGTTTTTACTCTGCAGGATGCTGTTTTGTAACTTTTTATACAAGAAAAGCTGCACTGGAGGCCCAGAATGCACTGCACAACATAAAGACCTTAAGTGGGGTGAGTAAGCACAGCATGGGCTGCTCTTAGCTGCTCGAGCCCCCCTACATCCCCGGTGCTGGCTGTTAGCTGTGTGCTAGCCAGTAATGAGCTTGGTTCAGTGAATGCCAGTCTGGCCCAAAAACCATTTCAACACCAAGAATCGCCAACACCAAACTGACGCCCTGTCCACACGTAGCCGGGGATCTGCCAAAACGTAGATATTTTTCTAAGTTTTGGCCTGTCATCCACACGAAAACGGATCTTTTTAAAAACTCCGGTCAAAGTGAAGATCTGCGTTTTCTCCGTTTTGGGTGTCTGCGTGAGGACAGACAAAACCGGAGTTTTAAGGTCCGCAACGTCACTTACCGCGACAAAAAAATGCTGACATCACGTGTGCGACCTGTGTTTACACTAGCCGACAGCATGGATGCCCTCAGAGCTGCGCTCGCTTTAATTGTCCAAGCGCTTTTTGCTTGTTTTTCCAAGCGGAATTGCTGCTCCTTGCGGAAGACCACAGATGAAGGACGAGGTTAAGAACGGGGGAAGTACTGCCGCCTACAGGTCTGGCATGTCCTTAACAACGTATTTATCCGGGTACGTGTGGACAGTTTTTTTTAAAACGAGGTGGTGTGGATGCAAGTTTTTGGAGGGGCGGATATTCGTTTAAAAAAAAAACCTGGCTACGTGTGGACTAGGCCTGAGGCCTGCCTTGACCTTTAAAACACTGTATAGATAAGATAATCTCAGACAAACACACAAGCGTGTGCCTGGCCATGAAGTGGATCATTCCTGAAGGCCCAAAGTGACACAAATTATTTAAGCTCGTCTCTACGAACCATTGATTCACATTAGTGAATCGTCTTCAACGTCTGCAAGGTCATTTCTACTATAATCTACCTAAAAGTTAGTAGTTCTTCTCACCTACTGGTTAGAAAAACCGAAAACTATCCAAAATGGAACCCTTGAAGTAGATCCTTCCTGAATACATAGTGGATTTCTGTCTGCCACATGGTAATATGACATTTTTCTTTCATTTTATTTTTTCAGATTCTCACTGTAGTTGATTTATTTTACTGGTGTCAGTTTAGGACATGATTTACATTTTGTTTCATGTATAGGCTAACTTTAAGTTTAGTTATTTTATCTTTAATACTTCTGAATTACTGAAACAAAGTGGAACAGTTTAGTTTTCTTTACTCCACATTGAGCAGTGATGGATGGTAAATTTCATTTATTTATTTTTTAGGTGGGGCGCATTTATGCAGTCTGTTTTCAGATACGCCAACCACATATCACAACTAGAGAACGATCACTTACCATTCTTATGCATCACACAACCCAATGAACCCGGTACCAGGTCCACGAGCACTTCTAGCAACAAAGTTGTTCCTAAAACATGCTTAATATTCACCAATATATGCAAACTTCACACGTACTTAATGGGAGGGGTCTCCCAATGACAATAAGTCACCAAATGAAAAGGTAAAAAAATAAGCATAACACGCATATCAAGAAACACTGTAGCGCCAACGAAATATGATCCTATCCACAACAGCCGTTTAAATCGACCCTGTGCACGAAAAAATGCTAATTTCCAGGTTCCGACTAGAAGTATCAGTTAGTTATTTCCAGCTAGTATTATGCTAATGTAAGTACATGGTGAATGAGAGGATAAATTAAGAAACTGTACATTTTTGCTTTGATTGGCATGTCTGTGTTGGTATGTATGTTTCAACCTACTCCCCACCCCCTTGATTGAAATGGATGATTAAGCGATATAGCTGCTAGAAAACTGGCGAATAGCGGCACATCTTATTTTGTGTTTCTACTCAAATATTCACATATATTCATATAACTGGAGTTTTTGGGGTAACAATGTCCGTGACGTCACTGAAATCGCTGCCAGCTAGTTTATTTAAACGTCAGTACAGGACCCGGGATGATGACAACAAAGCACATCTGAGACGTTTCAAACTAACGGGAACAGTGCTAGTGAATCATACCAAATCACTGGCGACATCAAGGACTTTAGTGGGAAATAATACCTTATTTAGAGGCTGCACTGCTACAACAACTCCAATGTATGTTGATCATAGGTGGATATTTCTCTGACTCCAACAATCATCAAAGTTTACTGGGTGAGTAAATGAACATATTGCATAGTAGAAATGAGGTCCAGGCAGCAAAACAAAGCTAATTTCTTGAAGTCAAAGCCGTAAATTCAGTCTTGCGTTCGCTGGTTTATGGTCATAATTCGTGTAATAGTATAAAAAAAATAAAGCACTCTGTTCATGTTCGAAAGTCGCCTGACTGTTTTGGGTTGTTTCTACCAACAGCAGAGTGTTAACAAGTCTCATACGCCACCACATCCCATAACTTTCTGGTTCTCTAAAACAAAGAACAGCAAGCTTAAAAAACAAACATTGTACTGTGAGAAGCTTCTGGTTCCAGGTGAAAATCCTGAGCTGAGTCTTCCCGGTTTCGTTCGCAAATCTCTGCGACCAAGGGCTCTCCTGTTTTTTGTATTGGAGGGGTATCCAGCATGCATGCGCCAGTTGCTGTGTAGGTCTGTCAAAAGGAACAGGAAATGCGTCCCAAGACGATTCAGTTGTGTTAAGTGTGAGAAAACATTTTTAAACTACACTTAAATGCTGATTATACCCAACACTTAGTCTGTATGATGCATACATTTAGTTTAATTTTCATGTTAATGTATTTTTATATTTAGTGATGCAGATCATATTCTTCTTCCTGTGAGACTGGTGGGGCGGCGCCCTAGCGCCCCACATGTACGAGCTGCCACTGACTTTGAGCCTCATTGTTTGGTAACTAGGGATGTCCTATTTCTATATCGAAAGTAATTTGACAAATCAGCCCAAAAACACTATCTGATTATATCAGACTGCATCAAAAATCTCCGATATAAGCAGTCCATTATTTTTTTTTATTAATGTTGTTGGCTCTTGTTCTCCAATTGAGTAATATCTCTTCATCAAGCCTGTCATACATTCACCACAACGAAATAGGTAAAAGTATTTATGATTTGTTCTGATATCATATCAAATTGATATCCGTATCTGTCAATAGTGAAGGCTGCATCGGGATTGTAGGAAAGCCCTCAGAGTTTTGTGAGCAATCTTCCTTTGTTACTTTATTTTGAAGTTACCAGGAAGTGACTGAAAGTTCGCTCTGGAAGTATGCCTAGAGATGAATGACTTTAGGTTCATATCTCTTGAGGCTCATGTAGCTTTAGGTTTATGTTCTGGGTTCCTATCTGCAGCATGTTGCTGCCTGGGGAGCAGCACCTGGATGTGGCTAAGTGTGTGCTAGGATGAACAGTAAGTGTCGTTACCTTTGGGTTAATTATCGTTCACCGGGTTAAGTATTTCCTGTTATGAGAACGCTGTTCATGTACCTTCCCTCATGACCGGTCGGCGTTGGTTCGCTAGCGTGTCAGTCGTACAAGGAAGAATAAATGTGCTTTATATGTATATATGTGAATGTTAATAACTATGTCTTAGGCGGCATTGTTGCGGTGTGAGAACGTGTGTATTTAAGCTATGTTGGTAACCACCATGTATGAAAGTATACTGGCCAATAAGGTTTGGCGATTAGACAAATTATTTGACCATCTGCGATTGGCTAAGCCTTTTGCTGGTCAGCATCTATTTTGCTATACTTGTTCAATGTACATATTACACATCATTTTATAGCTAGGGTTCTTGTGATTCCAATGTTATATGGTAAATATTCAACCCTAACTGGAGACACTGTAAACACTTGTCAAACTACTACTAAGTTTTTCCTTCACAATCCAACATAAATTACAGCTGAAAACATTCTAAATATTCCTTCCATGCTTTTCTCAAAATCCCTGTTGGCATCCAAATGTTGGCTTCAAACTTTTCTTAAACCAATAGGTGATGGCTTTCCCCACCCCCTCATCTGCTAGCCACCCCCTCATCTGCTGGGGCAAAATCATCAGACATTGACGGGTCAGAAGTATCACTTGTGTAGCATGAACCAACTGCAGTGCCGTCTGTAGTTGACCAACACATCACATAGCCATTGAGATTTTGGGGGGAAAGTCTCATGCAGAACTGTCATGGCTTGCTTCTGCAAACTGAGTAAGAACAATTGTAATTTGTGAAGCGCTCCACCAGTGTGTGTTAGGCCCGTGGATCGTCTAAACCTCTCCTGCACAAATATTTCAATCGTCTTTTTTTTTTTTTTTCTAATGAACGTTGAACAAATGTTATAAAGACCAAATTTACTGGACAGTTTGATTAGTCCTGATCATTTGAATAGGGTAATTTCCTTTACTTGCTCATGTTATGTTGCAATTTATTGAATCACATTGGATTGTGGGCTGAGCAGTGTATCTGGTCCTGTCATGTCACTTTTTTTTTCCTTTCTTTTATTTATTTACTTTTAATTTTTACGTATCTTAAGTCATTCACTGCCAACAGTTTCCTGATTGCGAAAGGCCTTCGCTGCCAGCGTTTCTCACCATTTTTACAGTTTTTTTTGCGTCACAGAACGTTGCGCGCTAGGATGATGTCGACACCAAAACAGCCAAAACAAAGAGGAGACTCGCCTCTTACATCAGGAAGAATCTGCGTGTTTCGAGCGTTATCCGTTCTTTCATAATCCGTTGTCGAATTGTGATTGTCAGACGCTTTTCCGGTTCGCGCCTCACTTTTTTTTTTTACAGGAACAGCCCAAAACGATCTAACACATGGATGTTCTGCTTCCTGATCATGTGACGTGTCACATATGCGGATGAAGACCGGCTGTTTGTTCTCTCAGCACGGGGGCTCGTTCCGATGCCCAAACAGTAAAAAGAAAAATGCAAATGACGTCTTAAGTCGTCATTGGCAGTGAATGAGTTAACATACCAGAGTATTGACCGTGTCTATTCATATTTTTCACATGCAGAACTCTAATGCACGTGTGCAGTTTTCATTCTGAAAGGAAGAGGATGACTGTTCAGTCTTGAGTGTGGTCTCATCCCTGATTCTTGTGAGATTGAAGTCTGCTCAGCTGGAATAAGTGCACTGGCTTGTTAAAGCTCTACAAATCTGTCATGCCTGTGAATCGTCCTAAATTGCTCTTTCCAATCAATTAAATCCATACCAAACAACTTCAGCTGTCAATTAGTACTGTAGCCCAGTCTGTTGTAACAGGAGCTACTGTCAAAGGGGTTATAGGTACATATTGAACCGTCTTGATGGATGAGTTAAGCTGGCTGAGTATACAGTCCTAGCTCCCTTCTCTGGAAGACCATCAATCAGGCAGACATTTCAAATAAGAAGCAGCTCAGCTCTGAAATCCCAATCCTGGATCCCGCTGTTCCTGGCATTTATGCAGGTAACTGTGGTTTGTGTGGAAGTGGTGTAGAGGCTTCTTTCACTTTTTCTATCTCTCTTCTTGTGCCTCTCACTTGGTCATTGATGCCAGCTCGTCCCCATACCGAGCTGGCCATCTGTTCACTTCCATCTAAAGCTCAGTGAAAACAAAACCACCTTTGAAGTACAGCATGTATCTCGTGACTAGATTTAAAATCTTCCTGTTGCATTGTAGATGGTCTGTTGCTGCATCTATTTAAACTCCTCTGAGTTGTCTTTAGGGTTGGGCATTGTTTGATTTTGAATGATTCAGATTCCTCGTTTGGATTCCGATTCCTATCGATTCCCGATTCTCTGAAGACATGACATGTTTTACATGAGCCAGCTAACCACAGGTCCTACTCGATGAAATAATCTCAACTTCAACATGAAATTTAACTCTATGAACGATAACATCACCTTCATTTAGACACAAACATGTTTTGGAGAAAAAAAAGAAAGACTTGCAGCACAACCAGTGTGTTTGTTTCTGACCACAACCAAAGTCTGGAAGAAGCCTCTGGGATGAGAGGCTAAATGTCTCCAACATATCCAGAAACGTGCAGCTGTTTTCAGCTAAAACTCTCAGGATGATCATGTCCAGGATGACTGAGAACTACACTTCCGTGCTGCAGCAGCATTCAGTCAGAACAGGAAGTGAAACTTAAATGCAGACATGAAAATCCCTCACCTTTCGGCGAAATTCGCCATTTTGAGTCCAAAATAGGTCACTTACGTGATTCATGTAGATCTGATGAGAAAATATTTGAGGGGGTCGAGGAGCCGAGGGCTCAGTTTAACTACTCTGTGAAATATTGTGGTGGACTTTTAATCCTCCTAACAAGCACCATTCCTGAGACCCTACACTAGAAACTGTAATGAATAATAAAAATAATCCGCTGGACCGGACGTTTACCTGATTTCAAAGTAATAGAACAAGCCGGTTAGCTTACAACGAGCATTGTAAACGTAGCATATCTGCTATACATGATTTTCGGAATACTGCTACCTGATTGGTTTGTGCTGATCAGAGCGCGAGTGAGCTGACTCAAGGACAGTTACAATGGAATATATCTTTTGCTCAGCGATTTGATTTGGGCTTGGTCAGATGGATGCTGAGAAGTTCGAGTCTTGGCTAAAGGTAATGTTGATTAACACTGACTTTTCGTCAGTCTATGTTGGTTTTCTTTCTGTGAATCGGCCCGTGGCTGGCAGTAGCTCGGTTGGAACCGGTGTTCTGACTATCTGTGCTTCCTCGTCGACATCCTACTGCAGCGTGTTACGACAGATTCGCTCTTGTTTATAGTCTAGTAACACGCTTTTAAAGCACGGTTAATTTTAAATAGGTGATATTTCTCAAATACAGAACTGTAGTATAAATAGTGTTTATCGTGATTTATTTATCAAAAAGACCATTTTTCATAATTCCGTGAATGACTGTAAACATTGGGAGAAATTTCTTGTTTACAGTACAATAGCGATATTCTTCAAGCCATTTACAAGCTAACTGTCATGTAAACCTAAAACAAGCAGTAATATAACAACTTCCAGAGGTAGCGCGTCTCTTCAGGTGAAAAGCCTGTGACGTAGCAATCAGTCTGCACTTGCGCATTTCCCCAAGGATTTCCCCAATTTGCACAAACGGATGAAGGCTGAGGAGCTAATTCCCTGTACAATTTGTCACTGGATATGGTGCTGGCCGGTCACTTACTGTGTCAGCAGAGGACCAACACCCTGACAGCTGGAAAATGTTTTCAGTTGTTGCAGCTACCACCTTTAATCACTAGATGTCACCAGAGTGTGTGTTCCACATTCAACTTTTAAAGGTGCTATATGTTCACACTGTGTAATTTAATGTATACTAAATTGAGATTGTTACTGTAACAGACATGGGTGCCAAATGGTAGGGAAAACTTATGTCAAATCTAGGGGCCCAAATCCATTTGTTTATATTTGGCCGCTGCACGCCGGGTGGGGGGAGGGGGGACTCGGTGCTGCACACAGACAGCTGGTGTGATCAGCTCTAAAAAGCGTTGATCACAATTTGCTTATCACATATATTTTCACGGAGATCTGCCACGGATTACTCTTCCGGTCGGCATTCTAGGAATCTAAACTAGAATCGAAATACAAAAAAAACTTTGAATGATTCCGGGAAAAACTAACAACCGTTTCCAATCGATGCTCGATGCCCAACCCTGGTTGTCTTTGACAAACATGGTTAAATTGTGGGAAATGTCCTGTTTTTTTTTTTTTTTTTTTTTTTTTTTTTCACTGATGATGCAGCAAGTTCACAAGTTGTTCAACATGTTCACAGCTGACATGCTATGCTTGGTGAGTGGTGGATTGGCTGTAAAAGGTAGTGTCTTATACAGAAAAATCTGTACATTTTAAAATAATATTGTACTAATTTGCTTGTCAACAATCTCCAAAATGCCCTGAAGAAACTGAAGGATGTTGACAAGAGAAATCAATAAGTTCAAGTCTACACTACAGCTCGAGGTGAAATTGGATAGTGGAGAATTTGATTCCCACCGGCAGCTCATAGACAATTCCCCCTGAATCTCTCTGGTGAGGGATTATGGCCTTACAGTGACCGAACCAGACACTGACATAATAATGTGAGGATGTGTGAAGATCTGATACCTTTGTGATGAGTAATAAAGCTGAGTACCCACCGTTAACCATGCCCTTACCTGGTTATCTCTCCAGATGCATCATCCTATCCAGATGAAACCTGCTGACAGTGAAAAAACAACTGGTAGGTTGCCTATTTTTAACAGGAGTAACTGTACACAAAGTTAGAGCAATTTAATGCACACATAGTAGCTTGTTTTTAACACCCCCTGGAGTTTATCAATGTAGTGTCGTGAAACTCTCCACTTTGCTGTGCGTTGGTCTTTTTAACTCCTTTATCTAACAGCTGAAATGTTTCCTCAGCCTTCATTAGTTTCTACAGAAGAGGTGCATCACTATATCAAACAAATAGCTGTGTTCATGATCTAAAACATTCAGCAATCAAGTGCCGGAAGCAGACTCCAGTGCCAGGCATTTCAGCTCCACTTTACTATGGGCTAACGGGGACCAGTCCGGATATGCTGAAGTTGCAAGTGCTGTATTCTGGCCACAGGGGTCAGCGGGGTCTGAGTCACTTCATCAACTCTGTAAAGGGTCATTTTAGCACATACTGGCTGAAGGAAATTAATTAAAAATATGAAAAAGTGCAGATTCACTTTAATTCTCAAATTGGGAAAGGACTGGAGAGAGTGAGAAATGAGGGCTTTGAAAAGCGTCAAAGGTTTAGGCACAAAAACGACTGCAGTGCTGCTTCCATGGTTGCCTAATTATTTGTTGCTTTCTTTTTGTGTTCCTGCAGCAGTGGAAGACAGAAAACTCTTCATCGGAATGGTTTCAAAAAAATACGGCGAGAACGAGGTCAGAATGATGTTCTCGTCTTTTGGACAGATAGAAGAGTGCCGAATCCTCCGAGGACCAGATGGTCAGAGCAGAGGTGGGTGTGCTTTTTAGTGTTGAGGCGCTGCGTTGTTATTCTGGCAGCCGCCACTGCCTTATGCACAGATATCTCATGGAGACTTGATAGAAGCCCCTCCCAAACCTAGCTGTTCCCATATCAAATTATGTTTATTCACAATACATAGCATCCCTCTGTAGACCGTCCTCCCATCACTGATCCTCAGCCTCCACATGTTACAGTGAAGGGCCACTGTGCTCGCTGTCCAGCACAATGGCCTGTTGCCCTGGCAACTGCTAGCTGCAAGTGTTCATAGGCTCAGCTGCTCCTTTACCACCTCCTTAATCACATACTGCAAAGGCTGGAATTACCTCGTCGGCACATCTCCGCTCTCTGCTGCATAAAGCCTGAGACGGCCGTTGAATGTTTGTGCACAAATATTATTGGACAAAGAACTTCCATTTAAAATGGGTTGTGATAGTCTTTTATGTGCAGGCCTTGTATATGTAAGTGTGCATATGTGTAGGTCTAATCATGTTCACGTTTCACCATGACACCATGTAGTCGAGCCTTTCTAGGTGGTATTTAAGTTGATCATTGTGCTCATGTGACACGTGTTACTGTTCTCCTTGTCGTGTTCTTTCTCAGTGTGCTAACCAGTGAGGGTGGTTCTGTGTGCTTGGGAGTTGCCATTCTCTGTATTGTAATGTCTTTTTTGGGGTTCATAACGAGTTGTCCAAACCTTTTTTGTCTTGTTTTGTTTCTTCTTGTCCCTCCCTCCCTCCTCCCCCCTTTCCTATTGTTTTCGCCCCCTACAGGCTGTGCGTTTGTCACATTTGCTACCAGGGCAATGGCACAGAATGCAATCAAAACCATGCATCACTCTCAAACTATGGAGGTACTGTACCCCTAGCACCTATTTCTCATTTCCCCTCCCTCCCCCCCCCCCCAATACATTTTGCTGCCCCCTTGTGTTGGAAAGATGGAAAGCTTGTCCAAAGCAGGTGGTCTTCGTTCATCAGAGCATGAGACATTTCAAAAACACTCTAGCTGATTATAAAATGTAACTGTTTTCTGCAAAGTAACTGAATGAGACTTAAAGCTGAGCTAACGAGATGCAACACAAACTCTTATATTTTTATTAAAAGCAGCTCATTTATTGATTCTCATATTTTTAGCACTTATAAATCTTCCATTAATCTTCTTTAAACCACAAGGGAAATAATTTAATCAAATTTAGGTTGACAAGAAATTAACCTAGAACCCAGCAGCCACCCTATCAGATGTCTTTAATACAAACTGGGGCTGAGGACTCTGCTAGTGGAGTCTGTGGAAGTAGAGCAGCAGTAATCTGACAGCTAGGTCAGAGGCTCCCCAGTGAAGTGTTGGACCAGGTCTAATTATGAGTTCCACCAAACATAACGCTGCTCCTACCAGATAAAATTTGGGCCTTGCTTGGGGCGCTGCCCTTTCCCCCACCCCGTATCCTGGTCCTCCCCTATATTTAAGCAGACATGGGGGGTGCTGTTGGTGCAGAGGCCATTTTCCCTGTCTAGCCTGGTCCCTGTCTGGCTCTAAACTCTCAAAACTTTTGCACCGCATGCCTTGTCCATGCGTCTTTCTGAACAGTATCTGACTGTTTGTTTGTGACATTCATTGTATCGTTATGCATTTTTCTAAATGTCAGCTGACATCCATGTTTGAATGTCTGTATTTTTTTTAAACGTTTCCATCTGTTGTGTGTTTATCTGTGGACTGAATTGAGCTCTGCACAGTGCTGAAAGGATTCACCGTCTGCACCAGCGTCTTGTACCTATTTTGGAATGTAGCCTGGCTCCGCTATGCATGGCAGATGTCCTCTGTGTGTGTTAGCTTTGGTATTCGTTCATATTGAAGCTAATTCCTCGCCACAACATGCCTGCATTTATCAACAGATAGCTGAATCCTGCTCATGGTTTAGAACTGGTTTAACATATTTTACCTGTTGACTGCTTCAGGGCTGTTCCTCTCCTTTGGTGGTGAAGTTTGCCGACACACAAAGGGACAAGGAGCAGCGGCGCCTGCAGCAGCAGCTAGTGCAGCAAATCCAGCAGCTTAACAACGCCTCTCCCTGGGGAAACCTGGCAGGGCTGGGGACCCTTACACCACAGTACTTGGCTGTAAGTGATGCTCTTGTTTCACCTGTTCTTGTGTGAGGATGATGTCAGCTTTACTGTGAGGTATCAAAAGCTCAACAATAGCTACAAATGCAGCATTGATTGAGATAATATGTTCTAGTAACGGATTTTTAAATGGTGATGCTTCAGAGTGGAAATGTAAGATATTGTGCAGGATTCAGATCTGAAGTATAAACTCATCCTCTTGGCTGAAACTGGGAACATCTTCCCACTCAGTTTGTGTTCTGGCTGAACAACAATGGCACGTGACTCCTGCCTCCTGTAATTCTGAGCCAAAGACCACGTGACTTAAACATGAACAGACGAGCCGTTTTGTTTCAGCCAAGGAAAATCGGGACAAAAAATGGCAATCTGCTATTTCTTCAGTTTAAAAATGTGCATTTTTATTAGAGGCAAATTAAGCTTTGATGCTCCACCTGAGAGTAAATCTGTAAGGCTTGTTACCGGCATTCAGACATCAGTTCTGTTTGCTTCACAGCCAGACATGGTAAAAAAAAAAAGGCAAATTACTGTTTAAAAACAAATGTATAATTTTGAATGTTTAAATGCACAAATGGTGCATCAGCCCTCATTCTTTGTTAAATGCCAAGTCAAACGCTTGTGTATATTTAGATTCTTAAACCATTATAATAAAAAACATGTTCTGTCCTGTTAACAGTTGCTGCAGCAGGCTACGTCGACCAGTAATCAAAGCAGTTTTAATGGCCTACAGAGGCTAGGAGGTAAGTTCATAAGTCGGGCTGCAAAGCCAATTAAAAATAAAATTCAAGTAAATATGACTTCAGTCAACATTGTTATAAGTAACTTGTCACGTTTCATCAACTCTTTTTGCACATTGGCACAATGTTAAACATATTTTCTGTATTCTGTATAAATTGGGCCCTTCTGAGACCGTTTTGGTTGGGAATGTTATTCTGTAAAATCAAACGAGGTTGTTATCTAAAATTACCCTTTTTCTTCTCAGCTGGTGTAAATCCTCTTCAGCTGCAGAACTTGGCCACGCTGGCTGCAGCTGCAGCTGCAGCCCAGAGCTCCGTCAGCCCAACTTCTACCAGTGCACTGTCCACAAGCACTGCAGCGCTGGGAGCTCTGGCCAGTCCAGGTAAATTTAACATCAACAAGCTTATGAGCCTTTTATCAGAACAGTCCCAATTTCCAGTTTGAGTTGAGGAGGTAGATGTGTAGTTAAAGACCCACTGAAAGTTATTGTTTACGTCCGGGTAACTGCGCACTTCCACACAAGAAGCCTGTCTTAGCTGTTATCCAGAGCTGTACGTCTGTGATTTAAGCTAACTAAATAAAACCACTATTACACAACACATTTCGTGTAATTATTGTAACAAGACTGTTACAGCGGGTCACACACAGACCTAACCCCCCCCCCCCCTACTCTGGCATTGTCACTTTCACACACCTTTTTTTCCAGGACTGGTCAGCAGCACAGCTCTCCCACCTCCCTCCTCTAACTCAGTTGGTTCCGCCCGGCTCCTCGTCCCTGCAGTCGCGCATAATTATACAACAAAAGCAAATAAGTCATTAGTGGCTATAAGTTTGTTTCTAGAAATGTGGAGCCGATATTTTCTCATTTTTTTTGTCATGAGACTTTGTCTGCCACAGTGTGGGTGGTTTATCCACTAGAAATGGCCGTTAACCACTGCCTTCTGTGCGTTTTATCAGCTGAAAACTTGTAAAATTTAGCTAACAAACTTAACAGATGAACAACGGTGGTCATTGGGGAGGTACCCCAACTGTTGGGGTATAATGTGTGGGTTGGGACGGTAAGCAGCTAACTGGACTTCAAAATAAGAGCATCTAACGGCTCAAAAAAATGTGTGTATGTATGTACACACACATATATATTATATTATATTAGGGCTGCACAATATATCGTAAATATATCGTTATCGCGATATCAGCATGCACAATATGCATATCGCAAAGAACTGATGAATATCGCAATACATGGTCAGCTAAAATATTTGCTAAACATAATGCATTCTGTCAATCAAACGGAAGTATTAGGATTTTTTAACAAATCAAATGGAGCTCTTCATCCATTTGGCCAATTGGGTGGGCTCTCATAGATTAAATCCCTGCCCCCGAGGCGGACAGCACTTAATTTTGATGGTTAGCAAACACCTGAGTTAGCTTTGTTCTGCTTTTCCCGGGATCCACTGATTACCTTTTCTTGTTAATTTTCTTTTCCCCTTTTAAGTTTTTATTTATCGCAAGTGATATCATCATCGCAATATTAATCATTGTTATCGAATATCGCAGGTTTTCCTAATAACGTGCAGCCCTAATATATATATATATATATATTAGGGATGCACCGATCAGGATTTTTGCTGCCGATCACCGATACCGATGTCAAAGAATGCTGATCACCGATACCGATCACGTGGATTGGCCAGAAGTTTTCTACAACATTATAATGAATGCTACAAACTACATAATCCGGGGCTAAAGGAAATGTAACCTAATCTAAAATGGTCTGTATTAGGGTTGTCACGGTGTGAAAATTTAACCTCACGGTTATTGTGACCAAAATTACCACGGTTTTCGGTATTATCGCAGTATTTTTTTTAAAACGTGCTACATTTTCACACATTTAGATAAACCCTGTATGTCAGGAAATATTGTCCTCAGTTTGTGTCTAAATTTTGCCTAAAATGTGTTATTTTGGAATTATGTTGTTTATTTGTTTACATTTTTTCCCTTTAGTCTTTAAAATACCAATATTTGCCCATAACTTCTTATTTTATGTCTGTTTGATGTCATCATTTTAAAAATATTAGTTCAGATGATACTCAGTACTCAAGTAGCCTTCTAATCAGATACTTTTTTACCCTTACTTAAGTAAATAAACCCTATATCAGGAAAATATTGTCCTCGGTTTGTGTCCTTCCAGTGAGCTTTGCAGATGTGGGAAAATGTCATCAGGCAGTAATCATTGTTAAATTCATAATTATTCTCGGAGAGAGACCAACTCTTATCTGCCCCTGGGAGCCCCGTAATGCATAGCATCATTTCAACATGGGGGTGTCGGCGACACGGTTTATATGCAGGTAGCGGCGCTGCGGCTGCTTTATATAGCGACTCGTTGCATTCTCCCTCAACCCAAATCCTCGGATCACGCATTTTAGCTAAAACGCTAACGTTAGCTTGCCTTGCGTTGACTGTAGAGTTGTGGGTGATGGTCATGCAGATGTGTCATGAGATTTGAAGCGTTGCTGCCTTTCACAGACACTTTTTCTGCACATGCTGCAAACAGGATAGCTGTCTTCTATCAACTGTCCCTCGGCTTTCTTCAAATATCCAAAAAATGCCCATACTTCCGACTTTGTCTTCTTTGAGGGATAATAAATGTCCTCCCGAGTGCTGCCGTCTCTTCCTTTGGCCATTATTTCAGCTTTAGCTTCAAGAAAGTTTTGGTTGTAAGCAACAAAGTGCGCATGTGCCGCCGGCAACTTCAGCAGATGATACGGTGGCTGGTAAGGGTCACCGCGCCTACACCGCAGCCACGGTAATCCACCAAGATAATATATCTTTTTTAAAAAACAAGACTGTTATTATTATTGTCAACTTTTTTTTACCGGGGTTTACCGCTACATTGGTTACCTTGACAACCCTACGATGATCGGTCTACTTTGATCTATTTTGAAAACTCCGATCAAAACCGATAGGGGCATTATCGGCCGATTACGATCAAATGCTGATCCTTCTGTGCATCCCTAATATATATAAATATATATATATATAAATAAAACGGGCTAATCAGATTGTCAGCTAATTACCCCGGGTCACAAAACCACAAGATTCTTGATGGTGAAAAACGTAAAGACAAAGAACATTTCTTCCTGCTTTCCTGATACATTCATTTTTCTTTTGCTCATAGAAATTAAGTTTTACTTTAGGAAGGAATAACTGCAGGTAAATTGATGCTTTGCTGCATTTTTTTTGATAATATTAAAATAAGGTTGGGGGGTTTATCCAATTTCTTTGCCTTTTTTGTTGAGCTGGGCTCAGATTAGCGTTCGGATCAGCTGATCCACCAGGATGCACACTGGCAGCACAGAGCGAGCAAAAGAGAGAGGAGCTGGTTTCAGACTAGACCTTTTTAATGAACAGGAGAAATACCAGAATCTGTGAAGGACTGTAAGAGAAAAATTGTTCCAACTAAATCACAGAAGAGGTCCAAAAAGTTTGGAAACCCGTGTGTTAATCATATGTTAATCATAAAATAAACTTCAGTTAAGGGAATTGGTGTTAAAGTGCCATTAACGCAGACCCAGCATATGCTACCGAGGGTGTTTTTCTGCTCGGCATCCCCGACTTTAAACCCAAACCAGGTCCAGATAATTGACATAAACCTGCTTTCTTCTTGACCACACATTCTGTGCTGCAGCAGCTCCTGCTGCTTTGGTCCAAACTTGATGCAGATTGACAACAGAATGGTCACAATGAGTTGTGGTTGGACAGAGTCAAAATCTCTACTGGTAACTGCATACTGGTTATACCGTGCATTACCACTGTCAAGTCTCCTGCTGCTTCCTATCAGCTATTTACTTAATGACCCTCATCCTGTGCTAACATAGTTTATGGGTTTTAATCACCCACTTAGGAAATTTTATTAGGACCCCAATTCCTTTTTTATCAGCGGCCGAATACACACACCATCTGGGTTAAATATGGCCGTTCCTCATTATGAGGCAGATCTTTCAACTACCCCCTCCTCTGATTTTCATCACATCTTCTCTCATGGATGGCAGTCATTATAAATTCTGTGTAGTGTTCGCCTTTGCTGCTCCCAGACTCTGGAACGCACTCCCTCTGGTGGTACGCCAGGCTTCTTCACTGGCACAGTTTAAATCCAGCCTAAAGACACATTTCTTTAATTTAGCTTTTGGTCAATGATCAGTTTTTTTATGCTGTGCCTCTTTTCTGTTTTTATTGACTTCTCTTTTTATTGGCTGTTTTAACTTTTGATTTTAGGTGTTTCTATTTTATGACGGTTTTAATCTGTTTAATTTAGGTTTAACTCTGTGCAGTGCTTTGGTCAGCTGACATGCTGTTTTTAAATGCGCTATATAAATACAATTGGATTGGATTGGATTTGAGTGTCATTCTGTTTTTCGACAGCTGGGTCAACAGCAGGGTCCAGTGCTGGTGCTGCCATGAACACGTTGGCATCTCTGGGCACGCTGCAGGGTCTTACAGGCACCTCTATGGGCCTCAACAACCTAAACGCTCTCACTAGCGGCGTCAGTGGTGAGAATCTCCCCACTTGGGTCTGATCAGATGATTCCCTAGGTTAACTATCCTGATGGAGTATAACGTTAATTAGGTGGTGTACCTTTCTTTGGCGTCACAGGTATGGGGGCCATGAATGGTGGCCTGGGAGCCTCAATGGCCAACGGATCAGCTGCCAGCTCCATGGATGCTCTGACCCAGGCCTACTCAGGGATGCAGCAGTACACAGCCTCCGCCCTCCCCTCCCTCTACAGCCAGTCTCTGCTGCAGCAGAGCGTGGCTGGCAGTCAGAAGGAAGGTGAGCAGATCCTTAACTCACTGTTGCAGTGTGTTTGTCAGCATGAACGTCTGTGTGTGACTTGGGTTCTTGGATTTATTTCCGAATGGAGTAGGGCCAGAGGGTGCCAACCTGTTCATCTACCACCTGCCGCAGGAGTTTGGGGACCAGGATCTTCTGCAGATGTTCATGCCTTTTGGAAATGTGGTCTCTGCCAAAGTCTTCATTGACAAACAGACCAATCTGAGCAAATGCTTTGGTAAGCACCCATTTTCACGCTGTAGTTTCTAACCCTGAATAAGTCGGCTGTTTGTTGTTTAGGAAATGAAAAGGGCTTCACAGTTTGGTATGGATGGAGTTATGTAGAGACTGCTCAGACTTCATCGGTGTAACGGGTTGATTTACTTTCTCTCGTCCAACTGAAACCTAAAAGTGCTTTGAGAAGTTCCTAACAGAGCTACAGACTTGCTGAACACACGCCCTCTCTGTCGTTCGCTGTTCCTCAGACCCCAGAGTTATTTGACACGGTGCTTCTGTTTGTCCCTCAGGGTTCGTCAGCTACGACAATCCTGTGTCTGCGCAGGCTGCCATTCAGGCCATGAACGGTTTCCAGATCGGCATGAAGAGGCTGAAGGTTCAGCTGAAGCGCTCTAAGAACGACAGCAAACCCTACTGATCCTAGTCTGGGGTCTCCCCCCCCCCTCCCCAGCTCTAATGCTAGCACTGCTAGGGTAAGTTCACCCTCCGGCCAAGGTCACCACAGCAGAGACTCAGGGGGTACAGGGGGACAGGAACCCACCACAGGAGGGAGACTCACCCTTTTCCTTAAAAAAAGTTTTTAAAAATGAGGAAAAAAATGCAATGATCTTTCCACATTTTGTTGTGTTTCATTCCTGCGATTTTATCATGTACTTTGAGTCTGAAATATTTTATTGTATATGATTATTTATGACGATCACTGGAGTCAGTGTTTGCTGGAGGTACTTTGTGTCACTGTATATTTAGTAGAGAGCATCAGGTGTGTTTCCTTGCCACTTCATTGCCTTCAGGTCAAGTAAGACAGGTTGACTAAGGATCAGATTTTGTGTTTAAGGGCTGAAGCGAATCCACATGGACCCTTAACCCAGTGCTTCAACCTGAATCTGACATTTTACATGTAGTCTGTCTCATCTGTGCTGTTGTGGACACCTTTTGCAGTCTAGACGTTTCCGTTTGTCCCCTTCATCTCTTCCATGTCTTATTTTATGTTTGTCGTCGTTCATTTTGTAAGCCATGTTGAGCTAGGCTACCTCTCTACTTCTATATTAACAACTTCCTGCAGTCATTCATTCATTCATTCATTCCATCCATCCTCAGAGTCTCCCACAAGGGACTGGCTCTAGATGGATCTCTTTGGGTGCCAAGTATACAGTATGTGCATGTCTGAGTCTGCCATATATCCTGGTGGTGTCACTTCCTTAAATCTGTGTATTGTTTTTGTGTGTGTTGGGAGAGGGGGTGTGTTGGCCGTGTTGTCCGTTACTGTTTGTGGTGACTGGCATTATTTTTGTTGGTTATTGTGCCTCATGGCTAAATGATTCTTGTGCCTGCCCCTAACTTTCTCTTCTCTCCTCTTTGTTGTCTCTGTCTCTCCTCTCTCTCCGTGTTTTTGTTCCTTTTTTAGAACAAATCTCCATGCCTGTTTGCTCATCATTAGCCTAGCATGTCTTCATGATGTTGAAAGCCAAGCCAAACCCCCCTGGCCTCATCATCCCACCATTGTCTGTGATGTCTCTCTAAGCTCGCCTGACCAATACCTGGCCACCCACTGACCCTGACCTTAGCTCAACCTGATTTTTCTGCATGTATACTCATATTTTTTTGTTTTTCTTTGCATTTTTCTGTGTAGAAATGTGACGGGCAGGAGAGAGGTCAAGCAATTAAATGTGAAAATGATTTAATTTAGGAGATCTTTTTTGTGTTAACGAATGTTTTAAGAAAAAAAAACCTGTGGGATTTCTAACTTTTTAATTTAGTGTGTTTTTTTATGTTGCTTTCTTTTACCTCTCTCAGTAAAGTTCACTTGACAGTTGAATACAGGGATTGGCACACAGCTGTGCTATTTGGTGCCATTAGCAATATTTTGGCTTCTTACGAAAAGAGAAAAAATCCTACAGACCATTTTCCGACATTTTTGAAAGTCATAAGGAAAATCCCTCAGTGATCTGTATTGATCTAAGTGGGCAGATTAACATCAAGGCTATTTGAAAAATAATTTTTTCATTTACCAAATTCTTCAGTGTATTTACCTTTTTATTAAACCGTGATGGCACAATAAGAGGTACATTTGCTCTGCTGAGAGAAATGACTACCTACATGAGTCAACTTTTTTAGAACTGATTCACAAATAGACAATCTGTGGTTTAAATGCACACTTAGATTACCTATATTTTATACCATTGAATCTATAGAGGTTTAACTAACAGAACCCAGGCACAACTTTGGGTTTACTCTTTTGTTTTGTAGATTTATGTTGTATTGTCATCTGTGTTGGGAGGGGAGGGGTGAAATTCTTTTTTAAGAGGACTAAAAATCTGTTTAATCAGCACGACTGTTTGGGATCACTTTTAAACTCCCAACAGCTCAGAAATTCCTCTTTTGAATTCTAGTTTGGGTTAATTTTTTCTTTAAGGGTGACACTTTTGAGGCTAGTGATTTTCCTACATTGAAGTGGTACGTCTTGTTGACTTTCTGTGAATTAACTAATTTAATTGATGGATGTTTCACTTTGGGTTCATTTGGATGCCTTGTGATGGAAGATTTACAAACTGTTAATCACACAGATGCTAGACAATGTTTCTGATTTTTGTTTTGGTTGTGCAAGTGCCCATGTGTCATAATGTTTTTTTAATACACAATTTTGTTTTGCTGTAATATCTAGTTTTTCTTTTCACACAAACACGCGCACACACACACACACACACACTGCAGCGTGCACACTTATGGTTGCAAACGTGGGAGCCCCTGAAGAAGAGATATAACTCGGATACCACACAGCCTGTGGGTCTCTGCATATTTTACACACACTTATTGCTTTGTGTCTTTTTACTTTTGCAGATTTTCCTCCTTTTGAAGTGACTTTCAGCATTATGTCTCAGTTTCACTCGTCACACAGCACATAAAGACTAAATCCACCACAGTCGTGTTGGTAAACAAAAACATTCCATTATTCTGCACCAAGTTTACACTTTTTATCAGGGTGAGATTTTCTCTGTTGTGTTTCACATTGTTAAAACAACCCTGGTAAAATAACCACTTCACCCTCCCCCCTAAAAAAGTTCCCAAAATGCTTACCTGGTGGCGCTATAGAGTTGTCAACTCAGGGGTTTTTATGTGTTTGAAACTCGGCATGCAGGATTACCACACAAAATGCACAATTTCACTATTTGACCTTTTTTAAGTTTAGATTTTATTTTTTCCTAAAACCCATAAATATAAAAAAGAAAAAATACCAAATTTGAAACACTGCTCCAGGAGTGTTCTAGTTTTGTAAGGAAATGTTGAAGCACAATTGTGGGAGTTAAACACTTTGACAGAATGTGGTGTGTGTGTGTGATTTTGATCCCAAATTTTTCAAGGTACCACTGATTTCTCTTTTAATATGGGCTTGTGCTTTTTACAGTGTTTTTTCTATCCAAATGCAATACAATATTCAAAGTGCCATATATACGTCTAGAAACTGCCCACACATCCTTATTATTAGGCCTCGGTTTAGCGATTGCTGCAGCTCGCTTTTATTTTTATTTAATTTTTCTCTTTTTTCTGTTTTATGCCGTGTCATGAAAGCTCTCATCACCCAATGATGTCCTCTCTCTCCCCCTCCCCACCTCCCTCTACGGTGTGTTATTGTATTTTGTGATGTACTCGATTTGAACAGTTGGTTTTAAAAACATTGTAGATAAACAATAAACTTCCCTATACATTTGAAGATTACACGTCTCTTAGTGAACATGCAACACTTTGTGATGCCAACTGTTTTGTGGTTTTCCTTTTATTAAAATGTAAGTTAAATTGAGCTAAAAGCATAAGAAATGTCAGCTGGTGCGAAGCAGTTTATGGTGTTTACTGTGAATTGAGAGTTTAAAAGAAAAGCAACCAAAAACAGCAAAGATGAGCACAAAGTATAGTCACAGCAGTCCCAACAGGAACTGGACTCACTTCAGGGGCTTCCATCACAAACCGGCTCCAACAATCACCTGATTCATCTCCTAGCTCATGTTCTGAAGTGCTTTTTCCCCAGTGTGGTAGTTCTGCATCTCTTTAGGTATTCTTGTCCAACAAAAACGAGTGAGGCACGTCTGGTAATCAGTTGGACTTTGTTCGTATTCCACCAGTACTTTAGTAGATGTGTTGTCTTGAGGAAAGCCAAAGTGAGTGCATCTTGATGTGATCCGTATTAACACACACAGTACAATTTTGTTTTCTGTTTGGTCTAATTTTTAATTTTCAATGTGGGTGGGATTTGAAAACGCATAACCGGCTGTCCAATTTCTACAACTGGTTGTTCATACATATTTTGTACCAGTGAAGCTTTTTATATTGGGAAAATGACAAAAAAAAAAGGAAAAAGATTATATTAAAGACAAAAACAACTGAAAAATTGGTTGACCTCTCGATGTGGCCTTGACCAGTCTTAAGTTTGGCCCTTTGGTGATGTCAAGCAGTTTTTTTTTCCTCTTGTGCTTTAGCGTCTAACAGAAGCCTAATTTTTATGAATTTATGTGGATCTCTTAGTTGTTTCTCACCTGTAGGTTTTTGGGGAGGGTTGGGATCCTCTAAATTGTGGTAAGTTTCATGTTAGTTATTGTGCTTTCCACATAAAATTGCCGGTTAGGGTTTTTGAAAACTTGTGTGGGTAATTGTCTTAGTTGAAAAGTTAACTGTTTAGTTTAAGCCTTGCTTTTTAATTATGTAGGTTATTTTTTGTTTTTCTGCTTTTCCCACCATAACAGAGTGCATAGGCTTAAGACTCTGTTTATTTTTTGGTCAGTGTTTGTTTTTGTGGTGTTTCTTTGCCTATGTCTTGAAATTAAACCATTTCCCCTAATATGGACTGTGTGTGTGTGCGTGGGTGTCTTTGCGTTTTTGTCCAGTGTTGTAAAGACCTGTCTTTTTTTTCAAATCTCTATTCCCTCCCCAGTGTGTCATGTCTTTGGTGTGCTTCTGTTGAAGCATTGTAGTCATATGTAGAGCCTACTTCATCTGTTAAAGGTGCAGTATGTAAGAATATAGTGAGAATTTTACAGTGAGAAAATCTAAATTTAGATTTGTAGAAGGAAGGTTAAATGGAAGCACATTTCCTATCCAGTTGGTGGTGGAGATTTTTTTTCTCCTTCCAAAACTATTGAGGGATGTAACTACTGTTTACCATCAGTGAGTGTGGGGTTGCTGTGTCTCCTGCGAGCTAATACTGCTATTGTAATTGGATGACAGCCAGCAAAAAGCTCCGTAGTTGTTTTAAGTGGTTGCAGTAACTAAATTTTACCACAGGATGTCATTTTTACTTAATTTGTACAAAATGTAATAGTGTAAAGATTATAGGGAGTTTAAGTCACGGCCATCTACTTACAATAATGAGGCTTAGGCTCTTTAGTCTCCTCCCCTTCCTGTTAACTCATCAGTTCCCCGAATGAAGAAAAAGTGAATTTAGTTATAAAAGTTTTATTCTGGTACGTTTAGCCTTATACCCCAAGTCACATGTTTTTAAATTTAAATGAAAAGTATTATGTTTTGACAGTTATATAATTTCTGATTTATTAGCTTAAAATTTGTAATTAAAGACTACAAATCAGACGTCTCCTATATGACGTCACAGCAGGATCTTTACGCCCACAGCTAGCTGCTACTCACCAAGGTCAGATTTATAGTGGTTTACGTTTAACGCTCCTGTCGTCCTGGAAGAAGGATGCAAAGCTTGTGAAACTCTGCCATTTTTCCTTTGTCTGGTTCAATAACTTATTTTAAGAGAGACAAACATTTGTAGTCCTCTACGTCTTCTCACACAACCCAAAATTTCTATTGCATTTGTATACAAATGCTTTTTTGCCTCAGATGTGTTTTTGAAATCCACAGACATGTTAAATCCGTGGCACATGTCAAATGGGATCAGAAGTTAACTTTTTTTTTTCCTCCATAGACTTTAATTCTCATTTGTTAGATGAGCAAGACTTGGGCTCCCTATATGCATACTTTTACAAGGCTTTGTTTTAAGAGGACCACTAGTGCAGTTGGGGTTGTCACCTTCAGTTCAGCCAGTGAAGAAAGGCTCCCAGAGGCCGACTCTTTGGAGTAAACATTTTCTTGATGAGCCCACATCAGTACAGATTTTATGTAGAAGGAATCAGGAGAAATGTATCCAAATAGGAATTAGTAATTAAATTTAATATGCTAATGGTCTTAATGAAAATTATTAAACAGACAAGAGGAAAATGTTTAGCTTTAATTTGTAATTAAATAAATTTGTGTTTAGACTTCAGTGATGAAGGTGGATCACTGTTATTGACAAGTAAAAAATAAATAGAATTGTTGAATATTGTGACTTCATATTTGAATCTTGGTCTTTATATAAACTTAATACTCACTGGCCACTCTATTGGGGAACATCTTTCCAACTGCCTGTTAACACAAATTAATCAGCCAATCACATGCTGGCAACTCAATGTATTTAGGCATGTTGACTTGGTCAAGACAATCCACTGTAGTTCAAACTGAGCTTCAGAATGGGGAAGAAAAGTGATTTAAGTTTCTTTGAACGTTTCCTGGTTGGTGAGCTGGTCTGAGTGTTTCAGAAACTGCTGATCTTCTGGGATTGTCTCACACAACCATCTTTAGGTTTTACAGAGAATGGTCCGAAAAAGGTAAAACATTCATAGTGCAGCAGTTCTGTGGGGTAAAATGCCTTGTTGATGTCAAGAGAAGAATGGCCAGAGTGGTTTGAGCTGATGGAAACACAACAGCAACTCGTACAACCAAGGAATGCAGGAGAGTATCTCTGAACGCACAATATGTCGAACCTAGAGGCAGATGGGCTACAGCAGCAGAAGACCACACTGGATGCCACTCAGAGGTGTGACCAGGTCACTGCAAGTCAAGTTTTTCGAGTCAAGTCAAAGACAACCAAGCCGAGTCCAAAGTCAATGATGTAGAAGTCCAAGTTAAGTCCAAGTCCTTAACTTTGAATTTTCAAGTCATCTATCCAACTTCAATTAAATGAATGATGAAAAATTCGAGAAATAAAGCTTCTGAAAGCTTCATTTATTTGCTTAAACAAGCAGAAAGTGCACCTGAACTTGATTATAAACAAAGTGCTGCTGCATTTAGCAGTACAAGATCAAACCCAAAACAAAGAATGATTTATGATTTTTGGCCATTTCGTTCCACTTTTGTGCTAAAATATCAACTATGATCAAGTCAACAGATTCAGGTCAATTCAACTCACAAGTCACTGACGTTCAAGTCCTAGTCAAGTCATAAGTCTTGGATTTTATCAAGTCAAGTCAGAAGTTATTAAAATAATGATGACTCGAGTCCAAGTTGTGACTTGAGTCCAAGTCATGTGACTCAAGTCCACACCTCTGGTGCCACTCTTGTCAGCCAAGAACAGGAATCTGAGGCTACAGTTCGCACAGGCTCACCAAAACTGGACAATAGAAGATTGGAAAAATGTTGCCTGGTCTGATGAGTCTCGATTTCTGCTGCAACGTTCTGATGGTAGGGTCAAAATTTGGCATCAACAACATAAAAGCATGCATCCATCCTGCCTTGTTTCAACGGTTCAGGCTGCTGGTGGTGGTGTAATGGTGTGGGGGACATTTTCTTGGCACATTTTAGGCCCCTTAGTACTAAATGATCACTGATGCAATGCCACAGCGTACCTGAGTAGTGTTGCTGACCATGTGCATCCCTTTATCACCAGTGTACCCATCTTCTAGTGGTTATGTCCAGCAGGATAATGCACCATGTCATAAAGCTTGAATCATCTCAGACTGGTTTCTTGAATTTAATGAGTTCCCTGCATTCAAATGGCCTCCACAGTCACCAGATCTCAATCCAATAGAGCACCTTTGGAATGTGGTGGAACATGGATGAGCAGCCGACAAATCTGCAGCAACTGTGTGATGCTATCATGTCAAGATCTCTGAGGATTGTTTCCAGTACCTTGTTGTATCTATGCCATGAAGGATTAAGGCAGTTCTGAAGGCAAAAGGGGGTCCAACCTGGTACTAGCAGGGTGTACTCAATTAAGGGGCCAGTAAGTGTCTGTGATTTATATGTATCCCAACCATGCATGGAGGGTTCCATCCCAAATCCAGTGTAGCGGAGGCAAATTCTATTTTATTTGTTATAACCAGGAAAATGTAATATTCTATATAAATATAAAATAAAAACCTGCTAGGTTCTTTATTATAATTAATCAGAAGATTCTAGGATTTAATTCAAAGATCTAGGTTCTTAGCTTTTTCAGTGATCAACCACACTTCGTGTTATTTCAAGAAGAGTCAGGTTTATAAAAGTAAGAATTTACTTTACAATTTAAAACATGACTAAGCATTTTCTGTGATTGGATGTAGCTAAATGTGTTGAAGGCTATGTGTCAATGTGATGTTGGTCAGAACTTCCGAATCTCGGAAAGCGGCGTCTCCGGATGAAAAAGAATTTGGTTTGCTCTAAACTATAAAGTTGTTATCACAAGAACATTCAGATGCAATCTGTCATGTCTACTTAACCCATTTCAGAGAGACCCTCTTGGTGGATCCGAAAGCCACAGGGGTCGGCTGACCGCTGGTACCGGAGGGCTGTAGAATACCGTGGTACCGACTCTTCAGTCCAGAGATGTCTCTGGTCACAACAGCTGGATGGAACCGTGCGTCTGGCGGACTCTTAAGGAGTCTTAACAATATCAGCTTTGTTTATGCAGGAACTGTTTGCTCATCAGCTTTGCAGGTGAAAAAAGGTGTTGATGACGTGTCAAAATCTTTGATGGTTAAAGAGCTTTTGCTACAGATTCTCTAGAACTGTCGAATCTCTCAGAATGATCTAGTGTTAAGGTTTAGCTGTTATGATTTGCACAGCCAATCAGAGGCTGACACGTTTGGAGATGTTTTACCAAGACAACTCAGAAACACACCTTTGATATTGGATGTCCTGACTGATATAAAAAAACAAGTTATGTGTTGTAGTCTAACTTAACCGTACTTGTTATTGTGTGGATGCAGGTGTGAGGACCTTGTCGTCAAAACATGTTGAACACATGGCAGGTTCTAGTAGACAAACATAATATAACATCCATTCAGTGTGCACAGATTAATGAAGCATTTCATTATACTATAATTATTATAAGTAGTAATAAACAAATGTTTATTTAATGATTATCTAGATTATAAGTCATGGAAGAAGTTCATTTTGATTTAGGAAATCATTCTTGAATTTAGCAACTGATTCGAGCTGGAGTTGTTTCTTCTGGAGGCAGACAGATGGGACCTTGGGAAAGAAAGTTATTGTTTATCTTTCAGACTTGAAGAGTCTGTGAGTCCCAGCTGGTATTAAGGCAGACTCATTTAAAGGGAACACATGCAACGTTGTCTCTTTTCTGACCAGATGTTGAATAGGTGGTGAAAGGTCAGGCCGTACCTAAACTGACCATTGCTGGACGCTACACCAGCACCCTGAGAATACACTAGCTGTAAGGAAGGAGGCTGAGGACTAGGAAGTGTGAGAGCTACCGTCCAGGATGAAACATCCAACATCCATCAGAACGTAAAGGATAAGGCCTCAACAGATGACATGCTCAGTGAATGTCTCGGACCATGGTGAACAGAGGAAGAGGGGCTGGAAATATAATGGGAGGACAAACCCCTACATGGGATGTACCACCAACAGATAACTGAAGTGGCTGATATCAAGAAATTCTACCAATGGCTAGAAGGAGATGGCCAGCACAGAGGCCCTCATCATGGTTGCACAGGAACAGGCCCCGAACACCAGAGCAACAGAGGCCAAGATCTACCGCACCAGACAAGACCCAAGGTGTAGGCTATGCAAAGAGGCCCCTGAGACAATCCACCCCATACCTGCAGGGTGTAAGATGCTGGCAGGGAAAGCATACTCTATTTTTATTTAACCAGAGGAGTCAATTGAGAACTCATTCTCATTTTACAACAACAATCTGGCCAAGAGGCAGCAGCAACAGACCCATAGTTAGCTTTACATAAAAGAAAAACAGATGAGATGAACAGTCTTTAAGTACTCAGAAGCAGGCACATTGATCAGAAACTATTGATTGCAATGAATTATTGAAGGTAGATCATGGAATGTAGGCAGTGAGCTTTAGTGATTTTTGCAGCTCATTCCAGTCGTTGGAAGCAGCAAACTGGAATGAGGAGCGGCCAAAAGAGGGGCGAGCTTTGTGAGTAACCATAGAGATTAGGTTACTGGAACACAAATTGCGCTGGCTGATGGGAGTGATGAGTAATGAGCAAAGATATGACGGGGTTTTACCAATTTTGTATATAAATTGACATCAATGTAACATCCTGCGGGAATGGAACACCACAACCACGTGGCTGGCATCATGCACAGGAACATCTGTGGAGAGTATGGACTGGAAGCCCCCAAGGTCAAAGTGGGTAACACCCCGTAAGGTGGTTGAGAATGAGAGAGCCAAGCTCCTGTGTGACTAAAATGGTGATGGCGAACCATCTGGACATTGTAGTGGTGGACAAACAACAGAGGACAGCTGTTGTGGTTTATGTGGCACTACCAAGCGATGGCAACGTCAGGAAAAAGGAACACGGGAAACTAGAGAAGCACTAGGGCCTCAAAGAAGAACTTGAGGAAGCCAGGAGAGTGAAAACACCGGTGGCGCCTGCGGTCATTGGGGCACTCGGGGCAGTAACCCCCAGACTGGAGGAGTGGCTAAAGCAGATCCAGGAAAAAAATTTGACATCTCAGGCCAGAAAAGTGCAGTTCTAGGAACAGCTAAGACACTGCAGAACCCTCAAGCTCCCATGCCTCTGGTACAGGACCTGAGCTTGGAAAGATGAGAGTAAGGGTAAGGTACTATTCAATAAACTTTTTCCTTCAGAAGATGTTCAGTTCAGTTCATTTTATTTCAAACATATACATTCACCAACATTTCATAAAATCATTCCATGCAGTTGTTTGAAAAGGAGTAGGGAGAAGTATATACTTATTTAGCCCTACCCCCTCAGGTTTACATCCTCATCATCTAAATTTGAACAACAAAACATTTACAGTGCCTTCAAAAGATAAAAAATAAAAAAGTCTCATGTTCAACTAGAACTATATTTAGATTTGCTAATTTGTAGAAGAGATTAAACATCAGTATGCATGCCGTCCTGGGTTAATTGCATTTTCTTCATTCTTATACTTATTTAACATTTCTTTTTTGAGTTTTATTTTAAACTGGTTTATATCACTACTGACCTTTATTTCTTCTGTTAACTCATTCCAGAATGTGAACATTACCTTTAAATATTTTTTAAAAATCTATAGTTATATTAAATCCCAAAGTTTAATGAAACATTTGTATAACTTTAGGAACTGTGTGCAGATCTGGGCTCTCGAACGCCTTTTTGGATGTCAAATTATTTTTGTTTACTAACATCAAATTTAAAAATGATTAAAATAAATTTGTTTTTACTATTTGCTGTACAGGTCTTTTTTTTACTGTGTGTAATTGATACACAATAACGTTTTTAAGCACCAAGCTATTGACTCAACCACAGTTGTACAAGATGTGCCTAGTGAATTACACCAAGTTCCTAGAAGGAATGCAGAGTTGGTGTTGCGCCAGGACAATTACACTCCAGAGAGACAAGACCTGGGAGATAAAAGCCTCAAGCTGACATGATCACACCCTGCTCTACAGAACTGAGAGAGGCGGTTAACAGATATCTTAACATTTTAGTTTCACAATTAGCCTCAATAACCCTAACCCTAGCCAACGAAAGACTTGTTTTTTTATCACTTCATAAAATGCTAACTTTTTTCCCCCAGTATGGCACTAAATGATCGATTTATTTGGGTACATTTTCACCATGTGCTTTTCAGACAAAGGTGCCTTGTATGTGTGTGTGCGCGTGTCAGCCAGCCAGTGGTGTCCCAGATCATTTTGACAGGGGTGGCCATATGGGGCCAGAGAATATTTTGGGGTGGCATGCCAAATTGGTCTTTGTGGTAACTAGAACGATTTAGTCCGTGGGGACGCCTTTATTGCATGCCCCTTTACACTTTATCATTAAAAAACAATGTGCATCCAAAACACTTACCTCAAAATTGAGAAACACAACAATGTCAGTAAACGACACTTCAAACAATTAGTTATTCCAATTTTTATTTACAAATTGTAAGACAGTTGCTGTCTTGACAAAAACACCCAACTCAGTATGGATTGTAACGTTATGGAGCGGCAGACCCTTCAAATGCATGTTTTCTGCTCGCAAAAATTTGGAAAAAAATAAAATAGGAACAAATAGCGTCTAGTGATGTGTCGGTCGCGAACGAACCGGCTCTAAGAGCCGGCTCTTTGAAGTAAACGACGGGAGCCGGCTCGTCATTGGGAGCCGTCCCCTCCCCCTCCCCTCTTGCTTTGGTGCAAGCTACAGGCGATTGGTCAACATGTGTAACTGCGTGTCCAGACTGTCCACACACAGAGCAGTAGGGGCGGGGAACAGGGAGGATCAGACTCAGACACACAGCAGAGCACATGAGGGTGGAGGGAGACGAGAGGGAATGAGGAGGAGGAAAAAGGAGAGCGAGAGAGGAGAATGCGACAAAGACGGTGAGAAAATGAGCGCCAGCAGTTGGAAAGTGTAGATTTCTTAAATCCATATAAATGATAAATATTTGATACATTGCATTTTTTATATTAGTAAATCATTTTACATATAGTTTAGCATTATGTTGGTTATAAATGTACTCTACGCAACAGAAAATCTGAGGAGCCACTAGGGAGCCGAAAGAGCCAGCTCTTATTGGTGAGCTGAGCCAAAAGAACCGGCTCTCTTAAAAGAGAGATAGCGTCGTTGACGCGTTGCAAAACGTGGCCAGGAACCAATCGGTTGCCGCTGCGGCGTCCCCTCCCACCAACGTCCTGCTGTCCGCCTGTGGCGTTGCAGTATGGCCGCCATCTAGAAACCTTTAGGCTGGCGAGAGTCCCCTCTGGCTCATGTGGGATTGAATATTCACTCGGCTGAAACATGTCGGCGGTGCTTCTTCTGAAAACGTTGCTGTGCAGGCTGCCACCGAGAGCCTCTCGGCAAGTCTTCGGCTGCTTTTACCACACCGAGAGAGGCGTGTACGGGTACCAACCCAAGCAGGTTGTCCGGGACCAAACGTTGCAGCTCGAGCGTATCGCTGCTCTAAACCAAGGTAAGTATGAGGTAAACTTTTCAGATACTTAGCACCATCTTCTAATGAGGCTTCCTGTTGTGTTGCCTTTCCGCTCAGATCATGGTCTGGCTCGTCTGGTGGAGGCATACAGAGTACATGGACACAAGGCTGCTAAGATTAACCCCCTACTTCCCCACCAGCCGGTTGTTGACACAGTCCAGGAGATCCACATGCTGTCCGGTACCATGAGGGGAACGCGCAACACATCAGGTGAGCTACACTTCTGGAGATGTTCACAAAACATGTTTCATAATGTTCTTTTTTATGTTTATTATCAACAACGTAACATACAAATCACCACGGTTTCACTGAAATCCAGCTTGGAGAGTTAAAGAGATTACAAGTACCGGTTTATACCAGCAGGGGGAAGAGTTGAGCTGTTTTTAAGTTTAGCCTCTGGAAGAGCCGGAAGTGCTCATCGTTTAAGAGAAATTACAAAATAAGAGCATGCTTTTAGATCTGAATATGTCAATCTACTTTTATTTTAATAACAGGTTGTTTAAGGGTGTAACTAACACATGCAAAGTCCTACACAGTTGTTTTTCTTCGAAGATTAATGAAAACACTAAATATTTACCTGTACTTTTTATAGTTTACCATAACTTATCTTACCATATTTAAAAAGCATGATTTAACAATAGCATGAGAGCTAACCAAAGTGCTGTACATTAAAAGAGTGAACTCGATTCCCGAAAACGTCTAAAAAGCATAACAATAAAACTATAGTGATGCACAATGTAGGGAAAATGACAATAAAACAATCTGGTGGCTAAGAACAAGGGTAGGTATAAGAGGTGTGACCAAATTACTGCTTTGCAAGTCACAAGTCTTTCCAGTCAAGTCTCGAGACGAGTCAAAGTCAAAGACAACCAAGTCCAAAGTCAATGTTGTGGAAGTCTATGTCCTTAACTTTGAATTTTCAAGTCATCTGTCCAACTTCAATTTAATAACAATGATAATAAATTCCAGAAATAAAGTTTCTTAAAGCTTAATTTATTTGCTCAGACAAGCAGAAAGTTCAACTGAAACTGATTATAAACAAAGTGCTGCTGCATTCAGCTGAACAACATCTAACCCAGAACGAAGGATGATTTATGATTTTTGTCCGTGTCGTGGCACATCAACAAATCAACAGTTTCAAGTCGCAAGTCACTGGCGTTCAAGTCAAGTCTTTATAGATTTTATCAAGTCAGAAGTCATTAAAATAATGACTCAAGTCCAAGTCATGTGGCTCGAGTCCACACCTCCGAGGTATAAAATTACTAAAATACATAAGAAACCACCATACGACACAGCTTATGCAGTGAAGCACAAATTTAAGTTGGCAGTCATGGAAAACAACTTGAGCAATGCCTGGATGCAGAAACAGGCCCCAGAGAGGTCTAGCTGGCGTTAAGGTGGCTGATCATGAACGGAAAGCAACTCTAAAAAATGTGTCTTGAGAGTGGATTTGAACCTGGTAAGAGATGGTGCTAGTCACGACCGAACCGGCAACGAGGTCCAGAGCTTAGGAGCTGCATATGAGAAGGCATGCTCCCTCCTCGATTTAGCAAACTTTGGGAACGCACAGGAGCAAATGAGTGTAAAGGAGCATCTGAAGTCAGCAAGTCAACTATGTTAAGGGGAGAGGGACCATTCAAGGCCTTGTAAATGAGGGTGAGCATTTAAAACTGAAACATGTAAGCCACAGGGAGCCGGTGTAGGTCAGCCAGAACCTGTGTTATGTGTCTACACCTATCAGAGTTGGCTAAAAGCTGCGCTACAGTATGTTGTACCTTCTGGAGTCTGGCTAGACAGGATGCATTGACCCCAATAAGTCAGAGTTGGCATAGCCTACAACAGGAGGAGATAAGCACATGAATTACAGAGTCAATGTGCAGCTGTTCGAGGATTGGTTGTTTAGAAATGCAGCGAAGTTGGAAAAAAAACAACAACCTGATGGTGGCGTTAATTTGAGACGACATCGACAAGCCGGAGTCCAGTTTCACGCCCAAGCTGGCGACGCACGACTCGAGGCTCAGTGACAGGAGAGACGGGACACCTGTGGGGTGGTTTACAAAATATCAGCAACTAGTTAAGGTTGTATATAGATCTTTTAAGAGAAGAACACGTTTGCAGTTTTAAGATAAGAATGTCTCAAACCATCTCCTGTGGATGGATGTAATCCTCCTAAATCAGTCCAGAGTTGTCTTTAACTGACTTTTATATGCTTTACTGGTTCATGACGCAGAGGAATTAGTTGATAAATATTTGCAATTACAACGTAATCCGTAATAGAACAAATCATACAAAGCTCAGGCGTGATTATGTTAAATAAAGAGATGATTCAGATGTTTAAATAAGCAGTTTTGGGTTTTTAAAGCAACATCTGGAGCAGCTGGTTTACGTGGAGGAGGCGTCCCAGCCTGTTATAAGTTTGAAACATTGTTTGGTGCTGCCCTCACACACCTTTTGCTTTTTGTTCAGGTCTGCGGCACTTCGGACAGCCCCAGGCTCCAATAGAAGAAGTTCAGGCCTACCTAGAGAAAGTTTACTGTGGGTTCCTGTCGGTGGAGACCAGCCAGCTGAGCAGCATGGAGGAGAGGGAGTGGTTCGCTGACCGCTTTGAGGAGCTCAAGAGCAAAAGCTTCTCTCCAGGTGAGAGGAAACACCTGGCCAAGCTCATGCTGGAGTCTCAGGTAGGTCTGAGAAGAATCACGGGGATAAAATTCATCTGCAGAGGAATAAAGTCACTTTTGAAGTGGTTATTTATTTATTTTTATTGTTTTTCCACATGTAGGAATTCGATCACTTTCTGGCCACTAAGTTTGCGACAGTGAAGCGTTATGGAGGAGAAGGAGCAGAGAGCATGATGGGGTTTTTCCACGAGCTTTTCCACCAGTCGGCCCACAGCGGCGTTACCGACATCGTCATTGGGATGCCTCACAGGGGCCGGCTCAACCTCCTGACCGGCCTCCTCCAGTTTCCACCAGAGGTTAGACACCTGACCCCCCTTATCGGAGAGGAACCTCATATTTAAATTACAGTTCTCTCCGTTCCCCACAGCTGATGTTCCGTAAGATGCGTGGCCTCAGCGAGTTCCCCGATACCTCGCCTTCCATCGGGGACGTTCTGTCCCACCTCACCTCCTCGGTGGAGTTGGATGTAGGAGCAGGACACCCCCTTCATGTCACCTTGCTCCCGAACCCGTCTCACCTGGAGGCCATCAACCCCGTGGCTCAGGGCAAAACCCGCGCCAGGCAGCAGCTCAGGAAAGAGGGCGACTATTCCCCCGAGGAAAACGCTCAGCCTGGGGACCAGGTCATCTGTTTACAGGTGCTGCTTCATACCTGGAGTGAAAAGTGTTTGTAGGTGATTCGGGTGCAAATGTGAGAGTCTGTAGTAGTGGTCGACTGATATGGGTTTTTTTAAAGACCGATGCCGATTTTTAGAAGATTTTGTTGCTGATATCTAACACTGATTATTAAGGCTATATATATACACACAGTATATACACGTTTTAGCAGCACGATGATTGTGAAAGACAACTGAACACTCACTGTGTGCAATATAAATTAAATAAGTCAGTAAATCTCTTATATTTATGGAACTTTATATATAAAACAAACTCAAAACATAAAAACGACGGTGTGTTGGGGTCCGAGTCCTTTCTTCAGTCTAGTAGTGGCGGCAGTTGGCCACACAGGTGCCTGATTTATTATTTTATTTTTTTCAATCGGCTTTTAAAAATAATTTTAGCCAATGTAGAAAAAAATTGAATATGTCAGCCCGATGTATATCGGTCGGCCTCTAGTTTGCCTGATAACGCGTATGGAAGTTGTTGTCACATTATTGGAGCACCTTTGAAGATTTGAGGTTGTTTATTATTCAAATAATTTGAATCTTCCTGTCGGCCTCCTCTCCACAGGTCCATGGGGATGGCTCCTTCACCGGTCAGGGCATTGTTCCAGAAACCTTGACTCTTTCAAATCTCCCCCACTACAGAGTTGGTGGGAGCATCCATCTCATTGTGAACAACCAAGTGGGTTATACCACTCCGTCAGAAAGAGGGAGGTCCTCTCTGTACTGCAGCGATGTTGGTCAGTGAACGCCTCAGAACTACATCAATGACCAAAGAACAACCGACTCCTGATTACTTTACTCTGCTACAGGTAAGATGGTGAACTGTGCCGTGATCCATGTAAATGGAGATGAAGCTGAGGAAGTGCTGAGGGCCACTCGGCTGGCCGTGGACTACCAGCGACATTTCAGAAAGGATATCATCCTGGATCTGATCTGCTACCGGCAGTGGGGCCACAACGAGCTGGATGAGCCTTTCTTCACCAACCCGGCCATGTACAAGATCATCAGGTGGGTACATCCTCACTCACATCCACGTTTCAGGTTGATCGTAGACCATTTAAGTGGATATCTGTGTGTTTTTTTGTATTTAACGAAGGAAGAATGTACAAAAACTTGCAGTCAACTTCCATCCCAGAGGATGTTTCTAAAAGTGACTTTTAAATGAAAAATGTTATTTTCTGTTTAACGATCGTGTCCTTCCAGGTCCCGTAAGAGCGTCCCTGACTCCTACACTGACCAGCTGATCTCAGAGGGTCTGATGAACGAGGAGGAGCGGGCCGGGATCAAGTCCAAATATTTCAGCATGCTCAACGAAAAGCTGTCCAACATGACGCTGTACAGTCCTCCGCCCACCAACCTGCAGGGTCGCTGGGGGGATCTGGTGGAGCCTCAGGCCAGAGTCACCACCTGGGACACGGGGGTCCCCGTCCCACTGCTGCAGTTCATTGGTGCAAAATCGGTGGACATCCCTGAACAAGTGCAGCTGCACAGCCACCTGCTGAAAACCCACGTACAGGTACGACTGTCATCTTTAATCAAGTATCTGTTTCTGCTGCAGCAGCTGAATCCTGTTCTGTTAAAACAGGCTCGGCTGCAAAAGCTAGAGGCCGGATCCAAACTAGACTGGTCCACAGCAGAAGCCCTGGCATTTGGGTCTCTTCTCATTCAGGGTCTGTTCAACATAACCTGAGCATCGCTGCTGCCTTAAAACACAATTATAATCTGAAATGATCTGTATTATAGGCTTTAATATTCGAATAAGTGGACAGGACGTTGGGAGAGGAACGTTCAGTCAGAGACACGCCATGGTGGTTTGTCAGGACACCAACGACACGTACATCCCTCTCAACCACATCAGCCCCCAGCAGACGGCGTTTCTGGAGGTAAAAATACACCTACAGGAAGTTCACATGTGGATTCAAGTGTAGGGTGTCATCATGTCCTGTGTGTGTGTTCAGGTGTGTAACAGCCCGTTGTCTGAAGAGGCGGTTCTTGGGTTTGAATACGGAATGAGCATCGCTCAGCCGAAGCTCCTGCCTATCTGGGAAGCTCAGTTTGGAGATTTCTTCAATGGAGCGCAGATCATCTTTGATACGTTCATATCTGGAGGTGAGTGTCTGCCAGCTTTAGCTCACGGTAAAGTCCCCCTAGACCAGACGTGAAACCTTTGTCTCCTAGGCGAAGCTAAGTGGCTGCTTCAGTGTGGGATGGTGATCCTGCTGCCTCACGGCTACGACGGAGCTGGACCCGAACACTCGTCCTGCCGGATGGAGCGCTTCCTCCAGGTATGGGTTCAAACCAACACAACTCACAAATGAGTTTAGAATTGCTCCAACATGTCCGCCTTTTATTATTGTAAATGTTCCTTTAACTATGGAGAACCTGACCTCTAACCCCACACTAGGCTTGGACGGTACTATGGTAATACTGTGTACAGCCAGTGGTTAAAATCAGAAAAGTGTCACACAGTCATGAAAAAATACAGTGCACTTAGGGGATAAGGATTTAATATAAAAAAGTCATTTAATGTGTAAAATGGATGAATGGTTTAATTTTCGTTTTTACTTGAGTACTTTAATATCATTTGGCCGACTTTTGGAGATGTTCCATAAAGTTTATAAACATGACATCATCATGTGACAGCGTGGAGGAGAGAGAGGCATCTTGACAGAGACTAGGATAGCAGGTCACACACTTGGGCTGGGAATCGAAAAACGGGTTTCCCACTGTTCCAATTCCTAGGAATCGTTTGCCATTTTTGCAAACAATTACCTTATCAGTTCCAGTTGGTGCGAATGACGTCATCGCGCACGTTGCATAACTTAATAACATAAAAAAAAATGGGGCCCAATGCCTCCCTGCTTGACACTCAGCATTAAGGGGTTGGATTGGGGGGTTAAACCACCAAATGGTTCCCGAGCGTGGCTGTGTCTGCAGCTCACCGCTCCCCCAGGGGATGGGTCAAATGCGGAGAACAAATTTCGCACACACACCTGTGTGTGTGACAACTAATGGGACTTTAACTTTAACTTTAACTTACGCATTGGCTTGGCAGGAAACATGGCGCCTAAGCGCCAACAGGGCAACTTGCAATTTTTGCAAAGTAGATATTTCATCAAACAGAGGAAACACTACAAATATGCAATAACTTAAAGTGAATGTTGTGTTTTTGACCTGCTACGGACTAGTACATTTCAACGCAGCAGCAGTGATGTTTGCGCGTCCTCTCCTGTTCACACTGCAAGTAACTAATCAGCTAACGCTGCCTATCATGTTAGTCATTAGTCTCAGATACACACCTCCACACTAGCAGACTCCAGCCACTAAAGTCTGACCTTTGGTGAGATTTTTCCCACTCTGCAAAAGCTACAGCAACACTGCACCACATAAGAGGACTCTGTCTTCACAGGGAGCATAAAGGAGAACAGTTGGAAAAATCTTTCAAACCGATACAGGTACCACAGATTATTTATCATTAATAAGCTGACAGGTATAATGCAGGAGACGGTGTGCAATAAATTTTTTTGCCACCTATTGAACTAGTTGGGAATTGATAAAGGAATTGCACTGATAGACAGAACTGACAATAGCATTGATGTTGATAAAAATGTATCTGTTCCCACCCCTATCTCTCACCTACCAACTTAGTTTTAAAAAAGAACAATTTCTGCTGTTTGGAAGTATTTCGGATTCCACGCAAATGATCAGAATGAATTTTGAATTTAATTTAGAATTTAATGATAAAGCGTGTTTCCCCATCACCGAGTGTTCGTCGTGCAATAAAGAGGTGACGGCAAGAGATGTCCCGTCTGCAACACAGAGGAACGCTCCTGAGCTGAAATAACAGCCTGTTTATCAATCAATCAATCAACCAATCAATCAATCAGTCAGATTTTATTTATAAAGCGCTTTTCAAACAAAGTGCTACTCAAAGTGCTTTACAAAATGACCCCAAATTCCCATAACAGTTTAAAAACATTAACACACACACACACGCACGCACGCACGTACGTACGTACGTACGTAAAAATTTATATTCGGCTGAGTCCAGATGGGCCAAGTAAGGTAAGGCAAGGAAACGCCATCAGAGGAGCCGTCTGCCTCGGCTGCATCAGGTCTTCCACAGCAACTAAGTCAGGGCGCTCAGAGGAGGGGGAGCATAGACCTCCACTTAAACACTACTTATAGAGCGCCCAGGAAGCTACAGTCGACCACCGTCCCCGGGGCAGAGGGCCCCTACAGAGAAAACACTGGATTAAAATGAGTAAAAATATGAAAATAAAAGAGCTAATATAAATGACAAATGTAAGAAAATAAGTAATCAGTAAAATCATATTGACAGTAAAATAATAATATTAAATAATGAAAAAGTGTTAAAATATAATCATATAAAATGTGCAAAGCAAGCAATAGAATCTAATCATGTAAAACGAGAAATAAAACTATAGTGAATAATTAGATAAAAGCTAACCTAAATAGATGGGTCTTGAGCCTGGACTTAAAAACATGAACGTTCTCTGCAGCCCTGAGGTCTTCAGGCAGCTCGCTCCAGAGGCGAGGGCCATAAGGACGCCTTGCCGTGAGTGTGTGTCCTGACTTTAGGGTTGACCAGGAGACGCCTGCCAGAGGAGCGCAGAGGACATGAGGGTTCATATTGTAAAAGCAGTTCTGAGAGATAAGAAGGCCCAAGACCGTTAAGACCCTTAAAAACCATTAGAAGAACCTTAAAATTGATCCTGAAACACACGGGGAGCCAATGCAATGATTCTAAAACCGGTGTAATGTGCTCCCGCCTCCTGGTCTTCATCAGGCTAGTTTAAAGCCTGTTATTCAAGGAGACGACAAATGAAATTTCTGCTGGAAGTATGCTGCTAGTCGTCTTCTCCTGATGATGTGACAGCAGTGTTGAAGCCGGAAAGTAAACATGCTGGTTTTTCTGGCGAAAAGTCTTTTTAATAAGCTACGTTTTTTTTTAATCTGTTGATAATATTATGTGTGTTACGTTGTTTTTCTCAGTAGTAATAGTGCTTGGGATTTAGTTTCTGAACGGTGAAGGTCCAAGCCAACAGTTTGGTAATGCCACTTGAGTCTTAAGTCATAATTTTTAATGAATTAGTTGTGGTAATACACCATGGTAAAATATGGAGGAAGTTTAACTGTATTAAAATTTGGATATTGCCCAAGCCTACCCCACACATCACAGATTTTACTCAGCGTTTGACCCCTCACTTCTTTTATTTTATTATTATTTTTTTTCTAAAAGCTAAATTTCATGGGTGTGCTTCTGATTTCATTTCATTTATTTATAAAGCCCCTTCTGTGGCCAGTGCAGACGCCCAAGGTGCTGAACACAACACAATAAAAACATAAAACCATCAGAATAAAATATAACAATCGTAAAACCAGCATAAAATCAATTAAATGAGGAGAGTAAAAGCAAAAAATAAAATCCAGAAAAAGATTAAGAGGCCGGGGCATCGAAACTGGGTAAAATTTGCTAAACCTGAAAAGCCTTGACCAAAAAAAAGGGTCTTAAGGCGAGTCTTAAAACCCCCCAATGAGGGTGACTGTCGACTTCTTTTTTCTTTCTCGTCTCTGCTTGTCCTGAAACAGCCAGCATTTATCAAGGGAGGAGAGCTGATTATTTGCAGGTTTAATTCAGATGAAGTCACCAGAGATCATGTTAATTCACCACAGCAGTGGTGGGACAAGATGGAGCTTGTTGTTTTTAGACCATCTTCTCCCAACTGTGTTTAGATTTCAGTCGCTTATTTTTGTTGACAGACGAGATAAACTCTATAAAAGTGCAGCCTTTTGAGTTTAGAACATCACACTGACGCATAGATGGTTGCTGACCCTTTTCTGTCCATCAGATGTGTGACAGTAAAGAGGAGGGGGTGGATGGTGACAGTGTGAACATGGCAGTGGTGAACCCCACCACCTCCGCACAGTACTTCCACCTGCTCAGGAGGCAGATGGTTCGAAACTTCCGCAAACCTCTCATCGTGGTGGGACCCAAGATGCTGCTCAGATTCTCTGTGAGTTTAGATGGAGTAGAGATAAGGAAACAGGTATTTTTGTTTTAATCACAACAACTGAAAGATGTTTGTTTTTATCATCCAGGGAGCAGCGTCCAGCCTGAGTGAACTAGCACCAGGAACAGCCTTCAGGCCGGTGTTGGGAGACGATTCTGTCCCAGCAGAAAGGTACAAACCTGTCAAGTCAGCTGAAGTGTTCAGAAGTTACCCAGATATAGAAGGTCTGACTAGGAGTTTTTGTCATCCACACAGTGTCCAAAAGGTGGTGCTGTGTTCTGGGAAGCATTACTATGCCCTGCTGAAACAGAGGGAGACCTCAGCAGCCAATCAGAGTGCAGCAATCCTCCGTTTGGAGGAGTTGTGTCCGTTCCCTCTGCACACTCTTCAGCAGGAGCTCAAAAAGTACCCTAATGCCAAAGGTAGTATTATTTAAAGAGTAACTAAACCCCAAAATAACTTCTTTTATTTATTTTTTGCTAATTAACATATAATCGGGTCATTACAAATGCAATCTTTCTGTTTCTGTGCATTTATTGACATGCTTGTGTAAACTTGATAAAATCTAGAATCTAGGTCTAAAAATTAGAGCCCTGCACGGGCCTAAAATCTGAGCCCGTGTCCGGCCTGGCCCGAGGGGGTGGAGCCCCAGCCCGACCCGGCCCGAAAAGGTTTTCAGGATTCTCTGGCCCGACCCGAGCCCGACTTTTTTTAACCAACTAAATGAAAACAAAGTGCGTCAATCCTAACCAATGTGTTAAAAGACGTGCAGGATCCGATCAATTTGTTTTTCCCTCGTTTACCGTCACGGAGATAACGGCGCACTGGCTCTGGTGGTAATCAAGTTAAATTTGATCTCTTTCCAACAATTTTCACAAGAAAACAAAACAGTTATAGCAGGGCTTTTGTTGACCGGATAGTTCCCGTATTTGACAGTTTATTTTGACGGAGAAAGAATAGAAAGAATTACCCCGACGCATGCAGACGAACTGACACTTTATTCTACGCACATTGTAGATGTAGCTAAATCACACAAGAAAAGATTCCCATCTGAACATCTGAGCTGGACCCTGCTCAGCGCAGCTCGCTGTCGGCGCGTATGTGCACAGCGAGCTGAAGTTCTGGAGATTGGCTTGGAGCGCGTCGCAGAACCAGAGCGCATGCGGGAAGGTTCCTCCCACTGAAGCGAGTGTTTTCCAAACCCTGTCGCTCAGAGAGACTTGTCACTTAGAAAATGTTCCCTGATTATGAAACTTTGGCTGAATAGTGCTTGTTCCTGTCTCCAATGTGGCAACGCATCCAGGAGCCGTCTGAGGAGAAGCCCAGAATCTCACATCCTCTTCAGCTCAGAAAGCGCCGATATGATTACGCACAAGTGTGACGCGTCAACCCGGTCTCACAGTAAGACTGGGTTGGAACTATTCAGGTTTAGGCAGACAATCTTTACATAGAATTGACTTACAGATATAAAATTAATTCAGTAAAATATAAAGCATTCTATTTAAATATCCATTCATTATTTTACAAGCACAGAGAGCCGCATCAGATTCAGATCAGCGGGAAGATTCCTCCGACTGAATTCAGTCGGAGGAATCTTCCTGCATGCGCTCTGGTTCTGCGACGCGCTCTAAGCCCCTCCCCACATCTTCAGCTCGCTGCGTACCTTATGTAGTACACGCTGACAGCGAGCTGCGCTGAGCAATGTCCAGCTCAGATGTTCAGATGGGAATCTTTTCTTGGGTGATTTAGCTACATCTGCAATGTGCGTAGAATAAAATGTCAGTTCGTCTGCATGCGTCGGGGTAATTCTTTCTATTCTTTCTCCGTCAAAATAAACGGCCAAATACGGGAACTATCCGGTCAACACAAGCCCTGCTTTTAACTGTTTTGTTTTCTTGTGAAAATTGTTGCAAAGAGATATAATTTAACTTGATTAACACCGGAGCCAGGCGCACTGCGCCGTTATCTCCGTCACTGTAAATGAGGGAAAAACAAATTGAACAGATCCTTTTCTGACCTTCCCCACCTACAAAGTTTAATTACAACAATCAAACGTGACAGAGTCTGGATTTGTATTCTGAACAGTCTAATTATGTTTTAAAAAGAAACGTATGACAAAAGTGACATCTACTCAGTAAAACCACCAACAGGGTGAAAAATATCAAAATATTGTAGCAGAGACGGGCTACAACTTCTGGATCCACTTTATATAAATCGTTTTATTGATTATCTTTTTATGAAAGATAACTTTGATGTACACGAGCGACCGGTACCGGCTGCTGTCACCTGTTGTGAGCAGCGCTCTACTGTCTGAGGGTAGGCCCCGCCCACAACTCAGCGGCTGCTGTGGCTCCCAGTGTTCACTTTACTGTGGGAAATGGGTAATAATGGCTCTTTGATGGGAACAGGTTGCCAACCCCTGGTTTAAGTGTTTCAATTTTTTTTTTATGAATTCGATTAAAAATAAAGGCGCCCGGCCTGTGTCCGAGGTAATTACACAGTCGTTGGCCCGCCGGGCCGACCCGAGGGCCTAGGGCTTCAGTGCAGGGCTCTACTAAAAATGTCTTAGTGCTGCCCCCTGTGGCAGAACAGCGGCTACTGCATTTTACACTTGTGATTGACTGGGGCTGGGTTATCGGTACAGTCTCCTCCCACTCCCCCTCTCTCCCAGGATGGAAATTCCCCACACTTGGCCATGCCACTCTGTGCCTCCTGGCAATGCCCACCTTCATGGCATTTTTCAAATCTTGACTAGGGGTGGAGTTACATTTTCTGATGGTGTGCACTGTGCAGTCCCTCTTTAAGTTTTAGTTCTTTTCTCTGGATGATTAAAACCTTAAATGTGTTCATTTGCAGTCAGAATTCCATTTTTTGGGTGATACGGGTATGGATGGGTGGAGTCTCTGTGTCCACGGTTCCTCTTTAATAACACGCCATTCCTGTGTTTTGCATAAAGATGCCAGTTTGAGGAATTCCCCTTTAACACAGTAGGAAACACCGACTGATGCACAAAGAAAGGACTGTATTTAATTATAGCTGCTCGCATAAGGAATGCAAATGTAGGAAAACTCATCTGTTTGAATTTTCTACCCTGTCACGAACATTTTTTAGTTTGGAAAAAATTGTGCTTTGTACTTTAGACTAAAATGTAGTTTATTTCATTTATTTATACTGTCAGCATACGTTTCATTGTGCTCATTTTGACATCCAAGAGAAACTTAAAATGAATAAAAAATTGATTAGCACCCTTGGCTGCCACCTTACTGTGGTAGAGATGGTCTGAGTGTCCCAATGGTAAAAGCTAAGTTGTCTGAGGCTTTATGTCTCTGGTAGGGTCACCCATGGCAAACAGGTCTTTGATGAGGGATCAGACAAAATGTATCCCAAAGACCCCTCATTATGATGATGAACATAAATAGAAAGGGTGTTCCCTCACCTGGGGCCCATTCTGGAGTCAGGCCTGAAGTTGGAGCATGACGGCGAGTGCCTTGTGGCCAGGCTTTTACCTACTGAGCCCGGCCGGGCACAGCCCAAAGAGAAGAAAGACTCGGGTCCCCTTTCCCACGAGCTCACCACTTATGGGAGGGGCCAAAGGGGTTGGGTGCATTGTGTGTCAGGTGGTAGCCTAAGGCAGAGACCATGGTGGTCTGATCCTCGGCTACAGGAGCTAGCTCTCTGTACGTGGAATGTCACCTCTCTGGTGAAGAAAGCCAAATTTGGTGTATGAGTTTCAGACGTTCCAGCTAGATAGTCGGACTCACCTCAACCCATGGCTCTGGCTCTGGAACCAGTTTCCTTGAGAGGGGTTGGACTTTCTACCACTCTGGAGTTGGGTGCTGAGAGGTGCTGAGCAGGGGTGGGCATACTTGGTGCCAGTACGTTGGGGTTTACCCCGGGGAACATGAGAGTAGCCTCCCTCCGCTTACGTGTGGGGCGACGAGTCCTGACTGTGGTTTGTGCTTATGCACCAAACTACAGTTTAGAGTACCCACCCTTTTTGGAGTCCCTGGTGTGTGTGTTGGAAAGTGCATCTTCCGGTGACTCCCTTGTTGTTCGGGGGACTTCAATGCTCACGTGGGCAACGACAATGAGACATGGAGAAATGTGGTTGGGAGGAATGGCCCCCCTGATCTGAATCTGAGCGATGTTTTGTAATTGGACTTCTGTGCTTGACATGGATTGTCCATAATGAACACATGTTTAAAGGTGCATTATGGAAGTTTGACAGCCAAAACATGTATAGAAATAATACATTTCTTCTTCATTCCTTCTCCTGTAATGCCCTCATCCTGTAGAATGAGCCCTGGCATTTTTACTGTGATTGCCTGTTTTTCTGTAAAATCACAGAAAAAGAGAAATGCTCGGGTCGAGCAGGCTGCTTCATGCGTGTTCACGCTCAGGCATAGCCCGTAGCATTTGCTATCCGTAGCTTTAGCAGCAGAGAGAGAGGGGGTGCCAACTCGGCGACTTTATCGCTGTTCCTAATGCCTAGTGATGAACCTAGCTACATTTCTGAGGACACTTAGCTACTTTCTTCTAGATATTTCCTGCAAATTAGCAACAAAATAGCCATTTTCGCCCCGAACTGTTCTTTGAACGTTGTTTCAGCTGTCCTCAACGATATAAAAGTTACAGAAATGAAAGACGCTACTGGCTCTAGCTCACCTAGTAAGACGTCGGACTCTCGTGCAGAAGATCCGGGTTCGAATCTGGATGTGAACATAATTTATTTAGAATTTATTTTTTACATTAATGGTCTATTTTTTTACAGTTAAGATGCCCAAATTTTTATTTGAGACTCGCCGAACGGCATTGAATTCACAGATAAAAAAGATGTGGGTTCAATTTTCATTTTGGAACAATTTTTCAAGCAAGGGAAGGGAATGATCTGAACATGCAGGAGGACTGACCCATCTTAAACCTTTGTCGGCTGTGCTGAAGAGAAAGGTACAGAACCAAATTATTTAATTAATTAGCTGCGCGTTCTCCTGTCCTCTCCCCCCCCCCCCCCCCCCCCACACACGGGACTGTCTCAGCTGTTATTTTCGTTAAGGAGTGTGCACGTACAGCATGCGTGCCTCGTGCACGAGCCTACTATTGAAGCTGCCGTTACGCTTTTGGCCTGAGGGGGCAATCGCAAGCATAGAAATTCAAAACTCCGTAAAGTCCCTTTAAGCATTAAGGTGATCATATTTGCTCTTGGCACCAGAATACCTTTGGCCGCAGTTCAATAATCAACTTTGTTGTCCTTTCATTTGTTCTGCAGCCGCATGTCTTGGAAACTTAGGTGAAGAGATGGTGGCACAGGAGTTAAGTGCTCGCCCCATAATCGAATGTTTGCAGGTTCGGGCCCCGCTCAGTCTGTTGCTGTCGCTGTGTCCTTTGGCAAGACACTTAACCCACCTTGCCTGCTGGTGGTGGTCGGAGGGGCTGGTGGCGCCAGTGTACGTCAGGCTTGCCTCTGGCAGTGTGCCCCAGGGCAGCTGTGGCTACAATGTAGCTCATCCCCACCAGGGTGCGAATGTGTGTGTGAATGGATGGATGACTGATTGTGTTGTAAAGCACCTTGGGGGGTTCCAGTACTCCAGAAGGCGCTATATCAAATACAAGCCATTTAAGAGAAGGTCGGAGCTGTCAACTGACTGATCTGGTGGTGAGTTGGCTTTAATGGTGGGGAAGAAAGACGGTCAAACCTGGCAGGCCCAAATGTATTGTGAGGGTCTGCTGGGAATGTCTTGCAGAGTCTCCTGTCAGAAGAAGCTTCAATTTCCATCTCTGACAGAAAAAAACTTGTCCCGTGGGAAGCAGGGGACATTGAGTCTGAGTAGGCCATGTTCCGTGCTTCCACTGTTGAGGCGGCCAATCGGAGCAGCGGCCGCAGTATCGTCGGTGCCTGTCATGGTGGCAACTTCTGAAACAGCTGGTGGACACCGGCAGTTAGGGATGCTGTCAAAGAGTCCTATTGGGTCTTTTTGGCTTGTGGGACTCCAGAGGCAGCTGATGGGTACCAACAGTCCAAGTGAAATGCAGCTTTGGTGGTCTTGGAGGCAAAAACTTGGGTGTGGGATGAATTTGATGTGACCATGGCATGGAGCAAGACTTCCAAATAGCTTCGAGGAGATTGTGGTCCACCATCCGGCATCTCAGGAGGGAAAAGCAGTGCGCTACCAACACTGTTTACAATGTGGACGTGTGCTGTTGACCTCTACTTGGGACGTTGTGGATTGGTGGGCAGAGTACTTCGAAAGCCTCCTCAATCCCACTGGCACATCTTCCAGTGAGGAAGCGGAGTCTGGGGATGGGGTGGACTCTCCAATCTCTGGGGCCAAAGATTTCTGAGGTGGTCAAAAACCTCCTTGGCAGCATCACCTTGGGGGTGGGTGAGGTCTGGTCGGAGTTCCTTAAGGCTCTGGATGTTGTGGGACTGTGTTGGTTGGTGCGACTCTGCAATATCGCTTGGGCATCAAGGTCAGTGTCACTGAATTGGCAGACTGGGGTGGTGATCCCCCTATCTAAATAGGGGGACCACCTACAGAGGAATCACTCCTGAACCTCCCTAGTAAGGTCTATTCAGGGGTTCTGGAGAAGAGGGTTCATCAGATTGTCGAACATCAGATTCAGAAGGAACAATGTGTCTTTCGTCCTGGCCGTGGAACACCCCTTAGGGAGGTTAATCAGTTCCTCTAAATCCGAGACCATGGTCTTGAATCGGAAAAGGGTAGAATGCCTTCTCCAAGTCGGGGACAAAGTTCTAGCCCAAGTGGAGGAGTTTAAGTATCTCTGGGTCTTATTCATGAGTGAAGGAGAGATGGTGTGTGAGATTGATAGCCGCATTGGTGCTGCGCCCTCAGTGATGCAGGTGTTGTACCGATCTGTCGTGGTGAAGAGAGCTGAGCTGGAAGGCAAAGCTCTGGATTTACCGGTCGATCTACGTTATACCCTCACCTATGGTCATGAGCTTTGGGTAGTCATAAGATCGCAAATACAAGTGGCCAAAATTAGTTTTCTCTGCAGGGTGTCTGTGCTCTCCCTTAAGCCGGGCGTACACTGTGCGACTTTTTCACTTTTTTTGAGCCGATTTTCCAGTCGTGCGAGAAGCCACGACATCGGGGCGAGTTTTGCGCCGAGCGGTCGTGTAGTGTACAGGGGGTTACGAGAGGCGATTAACACCACGTGACCAGCTGCCGATCAGCAGTCGTGAGGTCGCAGGGACTTCTGGTGTGTTTAATATTTCGCTCGTCCCTCGTGAGGGTATCGCAGTGTTGAAGCGGCGCTGCGAGCAGCTGCGAGCAGCTACGATCCAAAAAGCATCAGAACCGCTCACGGCGCATGCGCGCGCAATCCTGCATCAACGCCGGCCGGTCGCTCGCTATTTCCCTAATAACACACGCTGTTCGTTTTTGTTTCTACACGTTTTTTTTACTCAAAGATTGTCAAGAAAGCGTGTTTGTCGTGTTCATGTCAAATTAAACTGATCACAAAACACAGATTCACTTTCTTTATTTCGTTTTCCTCATCCAACCCCCATAAATCCCTGTGTGTCCTCCTGCAGCACTCCCGAAGGACAACAGGCAAGACAAAAAAGTCTGACGTGTTGAGTAAAAACTGCTATTTTTAGCACAGTTTTAGGGCCGACGTGTTGCTACCAGACGTACAGTGTGAGCAGTCAGGTCGCATGCGAGAATTGGGTCGTACAGTGTGAGCACACGACTCGTGAGATCTGCTCTGCGAGGAAGTCGTACAGTTTGAGCTGAAGCTGAACGCTGCGAGTGAAAAAGTCGCACAGTGTACGCCCGGCTTTAGAGATAGGGTGAGAAGCTCTGTCATCTAGGAGGGGCTTGGAGTAGACCCGCTGCTCCTCCACATTAAGAGGAGCCAGTTCATGTGGCTCGGGCATCTGGTCAGGACACCTTTCTGGTGAGGTTTTCCTGGCACGTTCAACCAGGAGGAGACTCAAGGGAAGACCCAGGACACGCTGGAGGGACTGTTTCTCAGCTGGCCAGGGAACGCCTTGGGATTCCTCCGGAGGAGTTGGGCCAAGTGGCTGAGCAGAGGGAAGTCTGGGCCTCTCTGCTTAGGGTGCTTCCCCTGCCACCCAACTCTGAATAAGCGGTTGAAAATGGATGGATGATTATTTTAATTTACTGATCCGAAACCGTGCCAAAAATGTATTCTAATCACCATGTATGGATAATGAACGTTGGGGTTTTATTGCAGCCACACAGGCGTACGCTCTAGCTTATTTCCAGGTAAAGTAGCGTTACACATGGTTGCATCAGGAAGCTTTGGTGTTTCCTGGCCCACCCTGTCAGCTGCTGCTGCTCTTACAGAAGAAGCCACAGTTTGGTTCATCAGAGCATCTGCTGAGTGAAACTACACCCTCCTATATATAATATGTGTTTAATTTATAATATTAAACCTTCATCATCCCAGGAAAACCAAGCTGAACTCTCACAGGGAGCTGCTGGGTTTTGTCCTCTGGAGGAAAAACTTGCGTAAAAGATCTGAAAAGTTTGTCACCATTGTTTCGCGACCTTTCCACGTTTTCCCAGAAATCATCAGAGTTGAACTGCTTTGTATTGATGTTATATTGAGTGAGACCGGTGTCATTGAACTTAGTGCTGCTGAGTGTAAAGAAACAGTCTCAAAAGCAGATCCAGGGATAAGTCAAGGTGATCGTAACAAAATGTCTGTCTCAAAGCTTTCTGATGCTTTTTATCCTCTTCCTGTTTGTGCAAACAGACCAGAAGCACATGCAGATTTTTAGGTTTAAAAAATCACGTTTCTCTTTCTGAAAATATCTTTTAAAATAACAGATCTCAGAAATAACTACTCACAAATACTCATGTTAATGTGTTCATTAGTACTGAGGATAGAAATAAAAATGTGAGTTTAGAGGCTATCGATGGATCTACATAACATTTTATTATTAAACTGTATCTGTCATGAATGTAAATGCAGTAATATCTGTTGTTTATGATGCTCTTATGCAGTTTTACTACTATCTTTATGTGTATTAGAAGTTTAAGATGATGATTTACTGTCAAAAACAATAAGGGTAACATAAGTAGTAAATATTAATGAGAGGTTCCGTTTTCTGCACAGACTCAGTGTAATATGTGCTAACAAGTTATTTTCTGCCAAGGTGACTCTGAAAATGTTTTTCTTATGAAACAAACCATAAAAGTTGTTTTAAAATGATGTTCAAAGCTTCTCTGCAGATGAATTGAAAAATCACTTTTTTAGTTTAAACTCATTTTGAAAGTGTGTGTGTGTGTGTGTGTGTGTGTGTGTGTGTGTGTGTGTGTGTGTGTGTGTGTGTGTGTGTGTGTGTGTGTGTGTGTGTGTGCGTGTGCGTGTGCGTGTGCGTGTGTGCGTGCGTGCGTGCGTGCGTGCGTGCGTGCGTGTGTGTGTGTTGTTTTTTTAACTTACCCTACAGAGTTTATTTGGAGTCAGGAAGAGCCTCAGAACATGGGTCCCTGGTCCTTCGTGGCCCCCAGGTTTGAGAAGCAGCTGGCCTGTAAGGTAGGTATTTTGTCTCACGTATAAAAGTAAAGGTGGCTTCAGGTAAACTAAGAGTGAACTCTGACCTATCAGCTCCGGTTGGTGAGTCGACCGGCCCTGCCCGCCCCTGCTGTCGGTATCGGGACCCTTCACCATCAGCAGCAGGAGGCCATCCTCACAGCTACGTTTTCCTGAGAGCCAACAGAAACCAGTGGTACTACACTACACTCTGCTGCTGGGACGTTTGTGTGAAGATCAACAGACCATCATACTCAGACTTTTACGGTTAAACGTTTTAAAATTGTTTTATTTGTCTTAATTTCCCTCCGTTCAACATGTCTTCGTCCTGTGTTTAATGACAAAAGCACTTAAAGCCTTAGATTGACTGTTTACAAGGTCAGTGGAGGTGATTGTTGTGCATTAGTGTTGATCAGAGCCTTAGTGAAACCTGTTCAGGATTCTGGCTCGAGGACTCTCAACCGTTTGGTCGTTTTTTTATACTGTTGAGAACAAAAAAGATCATTTCAAGGCTTTTAAATTTCTGAAGTTACTTAGGATTTAGAAGGAAAATACCACAGATGTCTAATCTAAAAATAGATTTTACTGTATTATGATCAAGCCGATTATGGATGATTAATAATATTTAATTATTTAACTGATATTTGAATTTAAACATACAGGCTGATGTAAATACAACAAACTGAAGGTTTTTAAATAAATCTATTTTCATGTTTTTAATGGTGTTTATTTGCAGCAGACACGAACATCACTAGTACTGGTTGGACCCATTTTTGCCTTCAGAGACTCATTACTCTTTTATAAAATGGATTCCGTAAGGAGTTGGAAATATTCCTCAAAGGTTCTGGTCCACATTAGCATGATGGCGACACAGCTGCATCCATAATGAGAATCTCCTGTTCCACCATATCCCAGAGGTTCTGGACTGAAATGGAGTTTAGTGATGTCATGTTCTATAAACCAGTTAGAGATGATCTGAGCTGTGTGACACGGTGCATCATCTTGCTGGAAGTCATCAGGAGATGGGTCCATGTGGTCATAAAGGGATGGGGTAGGAACCAGTGGCTATTTGAGCTGCTGTTGTCCTCTAGAACCAGTCTGACCAGTCTCCAACCTCAACAGCCCATTTTATCCACACATCTGCTTCTCTCTAAACCAGGGGTGTCAAACGGCAAATGTGCACATTTTCTTCATCAACATATACGCAATTTTGAACCTTTTAATTTGGAAACAAACTTATTTTTGCATTAACACTGAATGTGGAATAACCAAATTACACACGAGCAAGTCAATGTTAAATAGCACGCATCAGTGCTATTCATTACTGGTGGTGTATTCAGCATTTTTAAAATCTATTCAGGATTTATGTTTTCTTGTTTATTCATTTTTCTTATTTTTATTCTCCTTTTTCTCTCCTGTAATAAGTGTCATCGCTGCTGTGACGTCTAGCTTTCCCCACTGAGGAACAATAAAGTGATTTTCTATTCCATTCATCTATCTGCAGCCTTTCCACTTCCTGTTTACTGTAGGTTAAATCTTTTCTCACGGGCCAACAACAAAATAAAAATATCATTTTATCTTAAATGAAAATGCAACATCTCACCTGTTAACTTTCATGTTCTGGAGCAGAAAAAGAGCATAAAACCAAAATATTTAAAGCTCAGTTTGCTCCACTGGTTTACTGTGATGCTCACCTGTTCCAGCCAGATACCTGCATCATGGGGCTGATCTGAGCTGAGGAGGAGACTTCTGTTGCTTTGTTCATCTTCATCATAATGACAACATTAGATGACAACAGGTGCTCGCATAGGTTTGTGCTGCTGAACATGTCTGAGCAGCTTGACCACGTCGTTGTGTGTCGGGGAGGAAAAATAAAAACTACAGCAGCCACAGAGTCATGCTGGTTTGAGTGTGTCGCTGCTTGCTGGAGTTATATCAGCTCTGTCTGGAAGTTAGTTGGAAAATTTTCTCTTTCAGTCATGAACACATTACTGAGCGGCTAAAATCTCCGTTTCTGGGCTTCAACGTCGGCAAATAGCTGAATAAACTCGGCGCTGAGTGAGTGGAGTGTTTAGTTTGTCCGAGACAGCGGAGCGGCAGACACTGGCAGCAGATGCTGGAAAAAACACAAAGGAGGGGGTGCTTCGGCTCCGCGCTAATGCCCCAAAGCGTCATGGGAGTTGTAGTCTTTGCGGTAAAATCGGCCAGCGGGTCAGTTTTAATATATTTTTGAAATTTATCTCGCGGCCCACATAAAAATGCTCCGGGGGTCTTGTGTCTGACACGTGATCTAAACCCTAAAATTGTGGGTTAAGCAGGTATTGAAATTCTAAAACCAGCTTTTCTAGAACCTACAACAGAATCACTTAAATTCTATTTCTTCCTCATTCTGATGCTCCATTTGATCTTTGTCTTCATTTCATCTAGATGTTCAAATGAGTTACTGACATCTGATTGGATTAGATATTTGTTCTAACAAGCAGCTGAAAAGCTCTACCTATTAAAGTGAGTGTACGAAGATTTTTTAGTCTGGTCATAGATGTACAATCCAACCTTCATCCCTGATTTTATGTAATCAGTTGGTTAAAGACCAAGTTCACTGGAAGCATATTTGAGGTTTTTTTTTTAATTCATGAACGGTCACTCTGAGTTTCACATGCAGGTTTAGTGTGGAAATAATCTTCTAGCCCTATTTCCTGCATCAACCACTGGTAGAGAATGAATGGGAAAATGCTCGGATTAGAAAAGCCAGTGACGTTAGCACGTCTCACAGAAAATTAGCATTCATGGACTCATCCATCTTGGCTCATGATGGGGAAGGCTGTTGTTGTCTTAGCATCCAGGAAACAGCAGAGCTAGTAGAAGCTAACTGTTAGCATTAGCAACTCCATCTCACATCAGATGTACTTCGGGCTTGTGTTATTTGTGGAGATAAAACATCAACGTTGCAGAATGAACTGAGTAAGTGGTAGAGTTTTGTCAGCCAATAGAGGTGAGATGTCCAAATATTAGGAAATAAAACGCTAAAATTCTGATCAGGCACATTTCTAGTTCCTGAAACCGGAGTACCAGAGCTTTTTTTCCCCCACAGAGGTTGAATCACAAGGCATTCATTTTTATTAGAGACCAATGCAGATGTTTTGGTGTTTAAAGCTCTCCTATAAATGATTTGTTTCTCCTTACACCTTTTGGAGATTTGAGCTTGCGTACCTGAAACGACCTCAGATTATAAATAAAAGACTTGAACAAACTGCAAGGACTATAAATATGTAGATTTTGTTGAATGACCTCTCCGGTACTTGAAGAAATGACTCGAGTGGATTCAGTTTCCAGCTTCTCTTTGTTCTTGATTGTCCGAGCATATTTTACAGCCAAACGTTGAGCACCATTGGGGAAAACATAAAAGCAGCAACAGAGGAGTCATCCCTCTTGTGAGACAGAAGCACAGCATGCACTACACACAACAAGCTACTTCCGCCAGCACGACTTAAAAAGTGAAGTTGTAGTCGTGATTTTTCACGTGTTTGTGGTAAAGTAGAGGATGCTATTGTGTTGCATTGTTCAGAACCTGGAAGCACCTCAATGACAATCTTCCATTTTTTTTAACATAAAGCGTGCTCAGTTAACCCATAATCACCCCGTTTCTCCGTTTTGTGGTACTTTTGTATGAATTTACTCTGAAATCACATTTTATAAGTTTCTGTTAATTACATTTTTCTTCCTTTGTTGTGCAAATACTTTTCATTACATGTTTTTAACCTAATGAGTAGGTAAAGGAGCCGAAGAAAGTTTTAATTTTATGTGATTTGGAACTGTAACCTATAAGTGTTTATGTTGAAGATGAACCGCAGCCAAAGGAAACAACTCAGTGTCATGCTCTTGAGTTGGGTTCTGAGAATCTGAGTCATTTGGGATCTGGTCTTTTTCATGAGCACAGACAGGAAAAACTCCTTAGTTTCCCATGGGAACAGTTTATACAACTTTACATTTCAATCTAAAAAAAACATCTAAATGGTTGTTTGTTAGGATTATGTATGAAATGTCTGTGTTACGCAGCTGCGCAGTGGTTAGAGCTGTTGACTAGCAGCAAGAAGGTCCTGGGTTTGCTTCCCGGCCTGGGATCTTTCTGCATGGAGTTAGCATGTTCTCCCTGTGCATGCGTGGGTTCTCTCCGGGTACTCCGGCTTCCTCCCACAGTCCAAAAACATGACTGTTAGGTTAATTGGTCTGTCTAAATAGTCCTTAGGTGTGTGTGTGTGTGTGTGTGTGTGTGTGTGTGTGTGTGTGTGTGTGCGTGCGCGCGCGCGAGCGCGTGCACATAGTTGTTCGTCCTGTGTGTCTCTGTGTTGCCCTGCGATGGACTGGCTCTCTGTCCAGGGTGTACCCCACCTGATTGCCCATTGACTGCTGGAGATAGGCACCAGCCCGCCCGCGACCCTACGTAGACAAAGCGGGTTCAGACAATGGATGAATGGATGCTTAAATGTGGAGGTTGAAGCTGAAAGAAACCAAAATGTCCCCTAGTGGATGGCTGCTGTGTTGTTTAAGCACAAAACCTCTGCTAAATCAGAACCAAGACATGTCTCTTTTCCTGCCTGGTCATTAAGTTGGAAGAGCATATTTTAAGTCTCTACAAGAAAAAAAACAAATATGGAGATGTTTGAAGAAAAGTGCATAACATTATTACATTGCATTGTCATTACCTTAATGTTACTACAATTATTATTTTATTACAATTAAAGTTAAAGTCCCACCAGTTGTCACACACACTAATGTGTGTGCGAGATTTGTCCTCCACATTTGGCCCATCCCCTGCGGGAGCAGTGAGCTGCAGCTGCAGCTGCAAACACGGCCGCGCTCGGGAACTATTTGGTGGTTTAACCCCCCAATCCAACCCTCAATGCTGAGTGTCAAGCAGGGAGGCATTGGGTTCCATTTTTTCAAAGTCTTTGGTATGACCCGACCAGGAATTGAACCCTGATCTCCCAGTCTCAGAGCAGACACCCTACCACTAGGTCACTGAGCTGGTAATTTACATTATAGTGAAGCCCTTAATGTTGCTCAAAATCCAAAAAGGTGAAACATGTTTTTCTTGGTGAGGAAGTTAACCCAACTCCCGTCCAACATTTCGTTATTAGCCTACATATGACTTCCACACAAATCCTGCTTTGCCACACCAAAATTATCACCACCCCCAATTTTCATTGAGGCACCCCCCATTGGCAATTCTGGAGGGTGGGAGAACATGGGCCTTGGCACCTGCTGAAATCTGATTGGCCCTCAGAAGTGCCCCTGTCCTGTCACTCATTTATCCTTTGCCTCTGGCCTGTATAAATATTGTGGCCCCTTGATGGCCCTGTACTCAGAAAAATCCTACATCCGCCACTGGACACTTCTGTACCTGTAATACCTGTTCCTGATTAGTGCACCAGTTAAGAGCAGGCATGATCTGCTGCAGCCCAACACTGGATTTATGCAAAACGGAGAGCGGTCCTAAGGATGTGGAGTTTCCAGCGGACCTGAGATTTGGTGCAATGCGAACCGCTGCATGTGCTGTCAGATCGAAAGGCGGGGACCTCCCACTCCTATTGCTATAACAACCACAGGGCGGTCGGTGTGCGTGTCTCGATGGCACCGCAGCTCCACTGCTGAGTGTCATCCTCCAGCTGCAGCTGCCCGACCTCACCTCACGGCTCGGCTCGGCACGGACCCGGTTCCCGTTGTTCCTGTGAATGTGAACAGCGTGGAGGCTCAGGCTCGGGAACCGCTACGTCAGGCAGATTAGTCAAATAACCTCGGGGGGTAGGACATACCTTCCTCCCCCCTCATGGGCTCGCCTTGCTGCACGCATGGACTCACACACTGTCACATAGCCAGGAAGCTGGGCGCAAACAACTACAGTACTTTTCTTTTTCGTGCCTCTCTCTCTGTGGTTGACTGTGGTGATCCTCCAGCGGCGTCTCCTCCCCTCCTCCCCTCCTCCTGGTCCCCCGGTGCGTAATCATGGCGAAAGAAAACGGCGAGTCCAGCCACGGGTCTTGGAAAAAGCATGTAGATGACATCAAGAAGATCTTCGACTTCAAGGAAGTCCTCGGAACGTGAGTAACGCAAGACAAGAACAGCCTCTCGGGCCATCCTAAAGTTTGCACCCATTTGAGCGTCAGAAAACAATACCACACTGTGGCGCTAACGGAAACGAGCAGACTGTTGAATGTGTTTAAACTTCTTTTTAGCTGCAGCTCCAGGATCTGGTAATCATCAGTCACAGGAGGTGATTCAATAGATGCTTCAGTAGCCTTGTAATAAACAACAGCTGCGTAGTGTTCTTTTTGTCAGTTCATTCAGAACTACTGCAGCATGTGTATGGGGAGCCGACTGTAAAACAGTACATTTAAATAGTAAAATACGTTTTTCAAAATCACGTCTCTACCACATTTATAGAGGAATGTGTCTAAACGTTTAAATCTAAAATATAATATGTAAAATGTAACTGAAGTGTAAATAAATCTGAATAGTTTAAAGTGTGTATTTTTCTTGGCCATAAGGGGCAATAAATCGTTAGCAGCAAGCAGCAGTATTTTTGTGTTGGAGTAAGACCTTACCAACGGATGCCCATTAGGGTCAGAAAGCCGGAGGAGTTCAAACTTCAGCAAAATAACAAGCACATCAGACTCCCTTTCATCACTGGCAACAAGTGAAGAGGTAAATGTGTTAAACAACATTTAAGAATGGCGAAAGTTTGTAACCGTTTCTTACAAATCAGTAAATGCATTTCATCCTCATGGGCTCCCGTAGAAGGAAGCATGGCATCTAATATGGCGTCGCCGAGAGACTTAGACCTGCTCCCATGTATTTTAGACCAGATTTTTATGGTTATAAGTTATAAAGCTGCTAATATTTTTCAACAACTGGGCATCATTTCATTTTCAACAACATTTTGATGGATATTTCTAGAAATTAATGGTAATAATTACACATTGTTGCTTTAAAGTGCTGAAATCTAAATGTGGGAGTTTTAAAGTAAATATTTATGATAGAAATAATCTACCAAAAAAAGAAACATCTCCTAACATCTAAGTCCTTTTGATGACAAAACTGATCTGGTTAATTGAGGACTCTAACTTGTCCCTATATGAGTGTGTGTTTGTGTCCCTTTGGTACCTGTCCAGGGTGTCCCCCGCCTCTTGCCTAATGAGGAGTCAGGTACCAGTTCCCCTCAACACTGGTGAAGAAGAAGTAGTTAAACTTTTTTTTAATTCTTAATAATTAAATTAAACTTGACATATTTAGATTTTATTTTTGAATATTATGAATATTTGATGCTAAATATATAAAAGAAGCTAATAGTTTGCTGTTTTTTTTTTAATATAATTTTACCATCAACACCCTATGCAGCCATCTATTATCTGTGGCCTGGCTCATTTTTGTAAAAATGGATTTGCAATCACAAAATAATGAAACTGGTTCTGAAATGCTGGCACCATCTGCAGGGACTTTTGTACTCAGCCTCTTTCTCTTCTTCAAACAGCAAAACAGATCTGGACAGACAAAAACATTATGTCTGGCTTTCTGTTCCTTTCTTTCTGCTGAAAACAGCGGTGAGAGCTGCTCTGCAGTGGGTTTTGGAGTCCATTTTGGCTGACTTTAGTCTCTCTGAGCTCAGAACAGTCAAATTCCTGAGTTTATTTCTGTCTGCATACTGTCAGAGCTGCCTTGTTCTGAGCTGTTTCCTCCAACAGAGACTCTGAGAGTGTTCCCCTGAACGTGCCTTGTCAAGCTCCGTGATGCTGCTAGGTGTTATCACACATTTAATGGCGTATTTAACATTTGTGTGGCACACTTTTCCATCTAAAGACGCATCTTGTCCTGCTTGGCTGAGAAAAATATGTAATGTTATTTAGATTCAATGGAGGGCCTGTGCTGGGAAGAAGCCTCGCCTTTAGGGAATACGTTTGTTTTGATTTGGCCCCAAAAGCCGGTGTCAGTCTTTGCAGAAATGGCTCCTTCTCTCAGTGGCTAATGCTGAATCTGTAATTAACAAGAAAATGCAGATTTTCCCTTCTAAGTAATGCAGAGTTATCTAGTGGGAACCTTTCCCTCCTTCTGGCTCTTCTCACCATCTCATTTCGTGAGACTGCTCAGTCTGACTTCCCGTTCTGCTGCTTTTTGAACAGAAGGTTACAGGTTGGTGATTCACAGCGCAAACTCCACTCTTCAGCTGTTGGATTGAGCTTCTTTACCTGGAGGCACTTCTGATTTCCTCCAGGCTTTCATTTGTGTTTCAGGAGCCTGTGAGTAACACCAGTGAATCATTGTGATTTAGCAGTCAGGTTGGAGGAACGCGCAACCTTCGCCCACGACGACATCTCCTCTTTTGTCGCGACTTGGCCTTCAAGGCTTCATGTTGTTTCAGCGTCCTGTCTGACTTTAAGAGAGGTCCCTTTCCTTGTTCATGTGTCTTAATCAGGCGAAGGGTTGTTGCCTCACAGCGGGGTTCCCAGCAGGACACGTGGGCTAGAAAAGCCCAGCAAGCCTGCAGCTTTGCTCGCCTCGAGGATTAAAAATGGAAGAGGAGGAGACAGATTATCCCCCTCCTCTTCTTCTTGTTCCACCTGGTAACTGTAGGTTGAAACTTGCTAGGTTGAGCAACATTTCTGTTGTTTTCCCTTTTCTTATAAAAAAAACAAACAAAACAGTGAACAGATTAGATATCAATAGTTTTGCAGCAGCGGGAGTGTCACTTCTTCCACACGTTCCTGTTTAAGATACATAATGAGATCTCCACCATCCACACTAGGCCTCCTCTTGCCTTGGAGCTAATTTCAGACCCTTAAGCTGCTGATACTTTGAGGAACTGAATTAAATAACCTGACCGCATGTATGTTCCCACATCCCAGCGGGCTTAGTGCTGTTGATGTAAAGCTTGAGGCAGGATTAGCACTCACCGTGGAGGTTTTGTGTTCTTTGCCTGTAATACCACTCAAATAGAGCCTGGCCTTTTGACGTTTAGTTTTCATTTGGTTAACAAAATACCTTATTTAAAGAATAAAAGTTTTTAACATACACTTTAACCTGACTGATGTCCTCCACCATAGGGCTGGACGATATAGAAAAAAGTGTATCGATATCAATTTATTTATATTGATCGATATTGATAAATTGTAGAAAATATATTTTATGAGCAGCCGTGGCCATTTTAGTTTCGGTGTTATTATTTTTTCTCCGCCTCTTCTCGCTGAGGCATCATGATCGGTTTTGGCTTGAGAAGGGGAGGGCCTGGTGACTAGCATGCCCCTGTGGTTTTGATTGGTTAGGAGTAAGTAGTGAGTCTAGTATGCTGCTAGGTTATAATGAAAAAAAGGAAACTTTTATCAAAGTTTTATCGACTCATTTTTTTTGTCTATCGCAACACGTGTCTATCGATGGATATATTGAACTATTGAATTATCATCCAGCCCTACTCCACCATCTTTCACACCTGTGATTTAAGCTAAGGTGCTGAGAGAGGATGGCCTTATAGCTGATTTTATGTTTTCTATTAGCACTCCGTGTACTTGAAGCTGCTACCATGCCAGATTACACAGACTTAAAGCCATTTTTGTTGCTGATATCAGTTAGCTGTGGTGGGCATCTTGAATTGAGTTGTCTCCAAATGTTAATTAGCTGATGGATGTGTTGGTTCCTTCTTGGAGGTGTCCTGACATATTAGCATTTTCATTTAATTTAATTTTATTTTGGACAGTACGTGTTGATGAACAACACATGAAAAACATGTTTGTGAACATGAACAAAAGGTTAATTTTGACCCGTCGCCCCAAGAAGAGATTTAAAAACTTTCATAGCAAACATAAATGATTACAATCTCATATAAACAGGTATCATAATGTAATATAGGCATACTGTTTGTTAAAGAAAATTATTAATATCAAACTAAATAAATCACACCACATAATTTCATTCTGTTTGGAATTTTTCTTTACATTTTTTAAACAAACTACTCACATTTATGACTTTTTGTTCCTGGACAAATTTTCTGAAATTCTCAGTTCGAAGCACTTAAAAAAGTAGGAATTAAGTGCCAGGAACCCATAGGACAGAGGTTCTCAATTGTAATGGTCCGAGGGCCACTCACAAAAATGACCCAGAAGCAAGAGGGCCGGGCGGGGGCGGGCTGTTTGGATCCCTGGCTGTAATGCACATAACACACAAGCTTGCAATATAAAGGACAACACCTGTCCCCCTCCAGCTCGGCTGTGGGACCCTCACCATGTAACCCTCATGTCCATGCTGTCTCTGGAGGAGCAGATAGGAGACAAGACCTCCTGTAACTTAAAATGAACCAAAGCTTCCTCCCAGTTTATCTTTCAGCTGAATTTAACATCAGTTTATCATCATGAAACAAAAGAATAAAGAGGAACAAGAACTTCTATCTTCTATTTCTCTCTCCTTTTAACTTCTCCGTGTCCCTAAATAAAAGAGACAGACAGTTACGCTGCAGCCGCCTTCACTGGCCCCGCCCCCTCCCCAAGACCGGATCTCCCGACATCACAACACTCGGTCTGACTGAGCGCTTCCAGGAGAAACAATAATTAACTTATGAAAATAATAATACGTGTTTGGAGGAGCGTCCTCCGATCCTCTCTCTCTCTTTCTCTCTCTCTCTCTCTCTCTCTCTCTCTCTCTCTCTCTCTCTCTCTCTCTCTCTCTCTCTCTCTCTCTCTCTCTCTCTCTCTCTCTCTCTCTCTCTCTCCCTCAGTCGCTGATCGAGCAAGCAGAGCGTGCCGCGTGACAACCCGCTCAATTAACATAATTCACGGCCCAAATCCAACAGAACCGATCTGGCTGATTGGATTTGGGTTCGGTCTCAGGTTACAACTCCAGCGCTCAGCCCTGTAGTACCACATAAAGGTGGACCAAAGTTTCTTACCCGGTAAATGTGGAGAACACCGCTCTGACAGATGTGGATGCTGCACTGGTGCCGCCGTTAAAATAACAAAACCACATTCCACTATAATTGATTATGGTCCTCTTCTATGATGCAGAATCTTTTTATGTCTGCATCTCATGCATTGATTGTTTGATTATTTTCCTCAGCTTTATCTATCATACACCTCCCGGTCGGCCGTCGGGGGTGGGGGGTGCGCGCCGGGTTTGGGGGCAACAAAGAGAGGGCTCTCGGGCCGGACGTGGCCCACGGGCCGCCATTTGCGGACCACTGCTGCAGAGCCTCATGCTGCCCCCTATAGTCTGGGAGAATATTGGCTCACTGGCTGCACAGGTAGGAAATTGGTTAGAGTACGTTCCCAGTTCTGACACGCGTTCCATCCTTGCATCAAGCATAAACCAAGCTTAAAGGCTGAAAAATGTATCACACCTTAAGCCCCTCTCTCTACTCCCGTGATTACGACTGGAAGCAACGCCTCTCGTTCCTGAACGTGAACCTCTAGCCGAGCAGCAGGGCTAAAACACATTGTTTTACTTTTCCTATCCTCACGTTTTGCTGTTTATTCTTAGACGTATATTTTGAAACTACTTTGTCCTTTGGCTAACGCGGCATCACATCTTCAAACGCTCACACACGCTCTGTGATTGACATCTGTGTGTAAGCGGATGTCTAACGCTATTGGCTAATGCTGAACGGTGCTCAATCAAAAATAACATGGAGCTCTAGGAGACGGGGGCGGGCTTAGCGGAAAATAAAATTGACATATTGCCTTCATTATATAAAGTACAGAGGAAGACCATCACAATTAAGAGTTTCTAAATAATCATACATAATTCTGGAGAAGGGCTAAACTCTGGATTGCAATTTTACTTTTTGGCATGAACCTGCTAAATGTTGGGGTAGGGTTGAAATGGGGGGACTGGTTTCCACTAACTAACTCTTTAATTACTTCATACCTCTGGTTGTAGTTTACAGCATGGCTGCACCTTTATTCCTAGTGTGGCTCCAGCTGATCCCCTGCAGCTTTAATTATGACTTTGCTGTCGTGGTTTTGATAAGTTATTTCAATGTCACATTTCATTTCTGGTGAAATATTCATGACTTCCAGTAATCCATGAATAAAAAGTCAAACTAATTCATTCTTTTTCAGCTTATCTTTGTCATGTTTTTTTGTGGTGGTTAGTCTGTGTATAAAACAACATTTCAGCTGCTCTTTTGGAGTTTGAAAAATCCAGTCATTTCACTGGGTGCCATCTTGGAAACTGCTTTTAATGTCAGAACAGGAAATGTTGTCATTTAGTTTATTCAAGGTGACCCAGTTCTGTGAGCACACACAGCCTTACTAAACTCACACCTGATCTCCTTAAACAACCCTGCATCATAATACTGTTACCCATAACTACACTCACTGGCCATTTTATTGGGTATACCTGTCCAGCTGCTCGTTAACACAAATTATTAATCAGCCAGTCACATGGTGGCAACTCAATGCATTTAGGCATGTTGACGTGGTCAAGATGATCCGCTGCAGTTCAAACCGAACTTCGGAATGAGGCAGAAAAGTGATTTAAGTGACTTTGAATGTGGCATGGTTGTTGGTGCCATGAGCTGCTCTGAGTATTTCAGAAACTGCTGATCTTCTGGGATTGTCACACACAACCATCTCTAGGGTTTACAGAGAATGATCTGAAAAAGGGAAAACTTCCAGTGAGCAGCACTTCTGTGGGCGAAAATCCCTTGTTGATGTCAGAGGTCAGAGGACAATGGCCAGACTGGTTAGAGCAGAAGAGCATCTCTGAACGCACAACATTCGAACCCTGAGGCAGATGGGCTACAACAGCAGAAGACCACGCTGGATGCCACTCCTGTCAGCTAAGAACAGGAACCTGAGGCTACAATTCGCACAGGCTCACCAAAATTGGACAATAGAAGATTGGAAAAAATGTTGCCTGGTCTGATGAGTTCCCTGTCCTCAAATGGCCTTCACAGTCACCAGATCTTAATCCAATAGAGCCCCTTTGGAATGTGGTGGAAGTGGAGATTCACGTCATGGATGTGCAGCCGACAAATCTGCAGCAACTGTGTGATGCTATCATGTCAGTATGGATCAAGATCTCTGAGGATTGTTCCCAGTACCTTGTTGAATCTATGCCATGAAGGATTAAGGCAGTTCTGAAGGCAAAGGGGGGTCCAACCCAATACTAGCAAGGTGTACTCAATAAAGTGGCCAGTGAGAGTATGTTTTAGAGACAAACAGCTATTTAACAGTTTATGTCATGTTACCGTTGCATTCTGCATATGGAAATAGTCCTAAATCGACATTATTATAACCATTCAAGTATTACTTCCCCAGCCACATTTCACCCTCTCAGATGACAGTTCCTCTAAATCCTGTAGTTTTAAAAATGCTTTGGGCAGTTCTTAACCCAGTTTTGGGTTTTCAGAGCAACAATGCTCCAGATCCACAGGATCTGCCTCTGATCTGTTTATGGATTGAGAGTTGTTGTTGTTTTACTCCTGCATTTATGAATAAATATGTTTTTAACAGCACAGATGTTCTCCAACAGGAGCCTCACACCCTTTTGCTTCCTGTCTTGTGGCAAATGCACCGCACTTGTCTGTAATCAGGCATAGAGTCGTTCAGCAGTGGATCTAATTTGCCTTTCTCACTTTTTCAGAGTTCAGCTCCTTCCTCTCAACTGCTGTTCCATAATAATATGAGGAAGTGAGGAAATGGTTCTCAGAAAACACTTTGACATGTTTTCTGACCTGACCTTCTTCGTAGAGCATCAGCTTGAGTTTTTGGTGCTAGAAGGAGCCGCTGGAGGTTGTTTGCATCACCCAAACACAACATTTACACCCTAACTGGGTTAAAGAACTTTTTTATTTCAACAATCCCATATTTTTTTATATTCTTCAGTGCATCTGCACCTAATGAAAGTGAATGCATTGATCTCTTCCTTTTTAACAGCCTGTTTGAAACAAACATGCACAGTGCTGTGACTAAAGACTTTATCACACACATCCAGGTTACTGGACAGGCGTGCAGAAGCAGGCCTTGGTTGTGTGTTTTCAGCTGCTTTAAGGGATTATTATGTATTTTAGAGTCCTGTTTTCTAAGAGGAAGTGCCGCCGTTGTTCTGTTGTCAGTTCCCAGTGCAGCGCTAAAAACAGTTCAAACACGGGTCGCTCCGAACGAGGAAAAAGGAAATTTTCTGACATGAGTGTCTTGTATTAACAGACAGGTTTTTATTGGGAGCTGCTGCATCTGAGCACTGATCCTTCTCTGAAACACGGCGTGCACTCTGAGGCCTTGAAAATGGCAGCTAGGCAACAAGGACTGTAGAAGTCCCTCTGAAGAAGGCCACCACCTCCATCACTGCTGTCCTCCGGACAGAACTGAACGGGGCCGTAAACATCATTAGTGAAATAATTCAACTTCTGCCTGAAAAATAGTTTAGTAGCTTCAAACCAGATTGTCTTAATTCTTCCAGGGAAAGTTTAGCAGCAAGAATTGTTTTTAATGTTTGTCTGAACTTGAGCTTTGTTCCTGAAAGGTGGCCCTTGTGTGCATCATGATCAATCAATCAATCAAAATTTATTTATGAAGTGCTTTTCATGCAAATGCAGCTCAAAGCGCTTTACAATATTAAAAACAACAGACAGCAGTCGGTTTCCCACCCCTCCCACACAGATTCACATAAGAGATCCCCTTTGTTTCTCCCTCCTCCCACCCTCAATCCCGTCCCAAGCAGATGCAAACTCCCGCACGCACGCACGCACGCACACACACACACACACACACACGCACGCACGCACGCACGCACGCACGCACACGCACGCACGCACGCACACACACACACACACACACACACACGTAATAGAGAAAGGGCAGCTGGCTGAGTGCAGATGTAGTGGATACAAACAAGACAAAAATGCCATCAAAGGAGCCAACTACACCGGGAGCACCAAGATTGGCAGCAATAACCTTGGCAAGAGTAAATATGGGAAGCACCCCGACCGCCACAGCCCACCGCTGCCCCCGGGGCAGTCGGCCCCCACAGAAGAAACACTGGTTTACTAATGAGACTAAGATAACAGTTAAGAAACAAATTAAACAAACAGCTGATAAATAAAAATAAAAATAAAACACAGTGATAAAAGATAACCAAGTAGAAACATATAATTAATTTTATAAAATATTGTACAACAAAGTATTAAGACTGGTTAAAACTAATAATTATGACAAGTTAAAATAAATATATAGGAAAATATGTGTTATTTAATTAAAAAGAGTAAGTAATAAAGCACGGATAAATATATAAAAAATGGTAAAAACAGGCTAAAATAGATCATAATCACTTAAAAGATATTCTAAAAAGGTGAGTCTCTAGCCTGGCCTTAAAAACAAGAACACTCTGTACGGCCCTGAGGTCCTCTGGCAGACTGTTCCAGAGGCGAGGGCCATAAAACTGGAAGGATGCCTGCAGTTCCCTGCAGCTGTGTTTGGGACTGGGAGAGCTGCTGGATTTCTGATTTGTGAAACATCTGAAAGAAAAGAATGAGAAAAGTTCAATTTTTATTAAACAAAGGGCTCCTTTTGTCACACCCTGTCCTGTCTCCCCATTTGGTTCAGCCTGCGTCTCCGTTAATTGCTCCCACCTGCCTCTCGTTTTCCAATCACCCAAGCTCCCAGCCCTCTTGTATTTAAACCCCTTCAGTTTTGTGTCTCTTTGTGGATCATTGTTTCATTGTCCAGCTTGTGATCATTAAATACTTTTACTCGTGCTGGTTTGTTTGTCTGCCTGCCTGCTTCCCTCACCCGCATGTGGATCATTGCATCTGCTTCACTCACCGCCACGCGCTGACAGAATGATCCACCTCACTAAAGGATCCAGCGGGGAGATTCTCCCCTGGGAGTGCCTGCTCCAATTTCTCTCCTCGGACCACCGGCCGGCTTCTCCTCCTCCGGCGTCGTCTCGCCGCAGACGCCGCCACCGAACTTCAGCCTCTACGATCCTCTCCACCCTCCTGGAGCCAGATGAGAGGTTGGACCGGGAGACGCTGCAAGACCGCTCCTGCTACGTGGGCACCAGACTGGCTGTGTGCTCCCCGGAGTTGGCCCACGGCGTGGGGAAGGATGCCGGGCTCCACCGCAACCCTGTGTCCCAGGACGGAGCCGCGAGCTCGCCGCTGCCCCGGCTTGGACCCGCCCCCAGTCAGACCAGCAGTCCCGTCTCCGGTCCAATCAGCGCCTCCTTCATCTGCAGGCAGAGGAACCACGCCTACAGCCCAGCTGACAGAGCTCGCCGGTCTCGAGGCGGAGCTTGGCCGGATCCGTCAGCTCGTCAGCCTCCAGGAGTCCCACCTGGACACCCTATCCTCCCCGAATCACCAGGAGAAGGTTTCAGTCCAGTCAGCAACTCCCTCATCTCAGGGCCAGAGGAGCGAGCCCGCGGTCCACCCAGCAGAGCTCACCGGTCTCCGAGCTGAGCTGGCCCAACTCCATCAGATCCTCAGTCTCCAGGAGCTCCAGCTGGACGGTCTGTCCTCCCTGCTCTCCCAACTTTGCGGCGCCTCCAGTTCGGTCTGCTCTGGTCCCGGCGGTGACCCAAGAGGCTCTTCCCTCGGGCCGGCCAGTCCAGAAGTTGGCAGCTCCTCCTGCAGTGGCTCCGCCACCACTCCAGAAGTCGACGGTTCCGGTCCAGAAGTCGGCGGTCCAGAAGCCGACACCCCGGGACCCGAAGCCGCTTCCAGTCCTGTGGCCGACGCCTCTTCCAGTCCTGTGGCCGACGCCTCTTCCAGTGCTGTGGCCGACGCCTCTTCCAGTGCTGTGGCCGACGCCTCTTCCAGTGCTGTGGCCGACGCCTCTTCCAGTGCTGTGGTCGACGCCTCTTCCAGTGCTGTGGTCGACGCCCCCTCGTGTCCTGAGGTCGACCCCTCATCCACTCCAGAGGTCGACGCCGTCTCCTCCAGCCCCGTGGTCGACGCAGCCGCCTCCAGTCCAAAAGTCGAGGACGTCCCCTCCAGCGTCTCTGCCTCAGGTCACCGCCGGTCCCGCCCTCGCCAGACGCAGGCCCCCAAGAGCCCGTCGTCGTCGCCTCCTCCTCTGCTGCAGATGCAGGCCCCCAAGTTTCATTGTCCAGCGTGTGATCATTAAATACTTTTACTCGTGCTGTTTTGTCTGCCTGCCTGCTTCCCTCACCCGCATGTGGATCCTTGCATCTGCTTCACTCACCGCCACGCGCTGACACCTTTACTCTTATTTCTCACTTGATGAATCATTTCAGTTGTGAAATGGTGGCATATTTGTGTTACCGTTACAGCCGCAGTAGAGGCTTTTGGTCCTCATTCATACCTGTCGTCAGGTAAATGTTGATTGAGTCCTTTGTTTATTTATTTTATTTTGCCTCCAAGCTGCCAGACTTTATTGTAATCCTCGTAAAGGAACTTCATCAATAATTTATCCAACCTTCTGTAGGTTTTTTCTTCAGTCTTTCTTGGGACTGTGGCTTCTTTTACACCAACGTTTAGGTCCTGACCATTTAGGGGATTTTTTTTACTTTTTGTTCCCTTAGGTCACTAAACTCTAATCTGCTAAATATCACTTTTCCAAGCACACACTCTACAAATGCTGTTGTCAGGTCTAAAGATCAGACCAAAAATGAGTGAAAAAACTCAAGTGGTGCTCGCTGCAGAACCACAAAGGCGGAGCTGCACCAGAAGGTGGAGCTGCACCAGAGTCAGACCCGCCCATTCCAGAATCAGCCCCGCCCATTCTATCAGAGTCAGTCCAATTCCTTCCAGTTGTCAGGCTTTATAGCATTCTGGAACCAAAGAGGGTGTTATGGCTAAAAAATGCAAGATTGAGGACGGAGTTGAGAAGTGAATTGAACAGTTTTTGTAAAGGTTCCATATAATTAAAAATCTAACTTTTGGAACTTTTAATCATGTTATATTGTCATTTCCTCATAAGAAACACGCCAAAGCCATTTTTGGCCTCATTCATGCATTTTCTTCCCATCTCAGCTTCAATTTGGTCTCCTCCCCCGAAGCGGGTCTGGTTTTGGTTCTCAAATCTGGATATTCTGTGAATTTTCTGACAAATTATTTCTGAAATGACTTCTACTGAGACACCGCCAATAAACCATACATCCCATCTCCAAAGACACACTAAATAGCATAATAAAATGTAACTCCACCTAGTTTTATCAGATATGGTGGTGTAGTGGTGATGGTGTCAGGTTGACGTGCAGTTTTGCGCGGGTTCGCCTCCCAGCAGTGGAAATATCCTATAATCTCTTTTCCTCATTTCTAGCTACACTTGCCAGTACTATGTTTACAACAATTTATTGGTATGCCGTTTAACATATAATGACTAATGTGTTTTTTTTATTTATTCATTCGTTTATTTAGCCAGTGTGAGTCCATCTGTGAGCAGAGTTTCAACTAAAATGCTGTTTAGGAACGACCAAATTCAAAGAACTTGTAGAGACATAAATATTTTGCTGAAAATGAACATTACAACTAAAATATGAACAAATTCAATGTTTCAGCTGGCTAAATAGATTGTTGCCGACCCCACCGAGAATCGAACCAGCATCAGCTGAGGGGAAAGCAAAACTTAACTCAGACGATCTTGCCACTGGACTAACAGAACTCACATGGTTGTGGTACATGCTGTTGTACAGGAGTTTTATTAGAGCGGCTGTGGGCAGATATTCGCTAAGAGAAACTTTTTTATTTCGGGATATATTCAGACTTTGTCATGTAGCAAGTTATATTTATCTTGTTTAATTGGAGCATAGAACATAGCATTAACAATTGTAAACTAGTAACAGCCGTAATTCATGTGGGTCAGGTCAGTTTGCGATAAAGTTGAAAACAAAAACGGAAGTCAGTGGGCTAGGCTGAGTTTGCGTGAATGGGCGGGGCTGACTCTGGTGCAGCTCCACCTTATGGTGCAGCTCCGCCTTTGTAGTTCTGCAGCGAGCACCCTCTCAAAAAACTGCTGAAGTCCTACGAAAAACTTTGAAAGTCCTGTAAAAACGTTTGGAGAGCCACAGAAGAAGCATTTTAAAAAAATGCTAAATAAAATATGATAAATAATAAGAAATTGGGAGCTAATTAAAAACTAAAGATTACTTTTTAAAAATAAACTACGCCTGTCTTTTTCTTACTGGTTGTTACATGGTTTTACTGTAGATGTGGAGATGCTACAAACACTTTTTCTAAATGCTGCATGAACAAATACCTGATTAATCTGTCATTAATAATCTGAGGAGGAGTTAAAATCTCATTTATATAATAACCACTAATTTAGCACAAGAGGGAACGTGTGTTTGGGTGTTTTTTTTTTGTTTGTTGTAATTCTTTCCTGTTACTATGACGATCATGCACGTCTGGAATCAGCTAAACAAATGTGCCAAAATCCCTGAAATCTTCTGTTGGTGTTTTGAGCCACTCAGTGGATTCAATGATGCTTCGCTGCTTCTTCATCGTGTTTCATCCTCCTCACGGGAACATCTTGAACTGTTTAGAACACCTTTATGGTTCAGAAGATGATTGATGAGATTTATGCAGAACGAGTCCCTGTCGGATATAAATAATGTCCGTCTGTTTGCCTTTTTCTAGCAACTAGAAAACTGACACGGAAGAGCAGCAGAGTAAAGCTGGGTAAATGGTTTTACTTCGATGTTTAACTGTAGGAACTTGGCTCCATAGCTGTTTAAATGAGGCTCAAAATTGTGCTCTTATGATTTTAGTTTTGTCTACTTCCTGTCTGGTTTCCAGGTTTTTTATATATGTAGAGAGATGACTTTGACCAGGAGGCTTCAGCATCCAGCAGCTTCACCTCGATTATTAGGCCTCAGCATTTCTATTGTGTTGCATAACCAGCTGCTGTAATGCATCTCACCCAAGATGATTCAGTGAGATTACTCAGCAGTAGCAACAGAATACACACACCGGTTCCAAATACCCATAAGCAAACCTGTGCCTGCAAAAGCAACAAGACTCTTCCGTCACCAGCATGCATTTGTCTTATTCTTTCAGAATAAGCAGCTGAGGTCCTGGCCTTGAACAAAGAAATTTGCTAGATAAGACTGGCCTTGCATCTGCAGCAACAGCTGACGCATTCACCCAGAGCCGTGGCTCTTTGCACATTGTGTGGTGTTCGCTGCGTGACTGCAGACTGTCACACTCTGCTCATAGTGGTATCAGGTTGTGAGCACAGAGAGCTCTGCAAGGAATTTAATATTCAATAAAGATTATTATTCCGCAGAGCGCTGACCCGATTGAGCCGCCTGTGACACGAGGTCAGGAACATTTAGGAGTTATTTGTAATGCAAAGCAGGCCCAGATGCGCTTCACCTCAGATGGATAGTCATTGTTTTTGTTTCAGATTTGGAAAGAAGATAATTGGAAGCATTTGTCACAGCTGTCTCTGTGGCTGAGTCAGAAACCTCCAGATCCCCTCTCTGCCTCTTGTTTGGGGCTTGCGGCCCAGTTTGTCAGGCATCGTGTGCTGACAAAGTGATGGTAATGGCTGCCTTGGATTGTGTCAAGTTGTCACTCACAGGAAGTGATGTTATTGCCTGTCAGTGTGGTGGGGTGAAGCAGAGCTCAGCAGCACGCTCCTTTAGATCACAGGTTTCCTGTGGTTTTCATCATTGTGTCTGTCCTCTTGCAGAAAGCAGAGTGCAACCTCTTGAACAACAGAAACAAGTTGCCTGACAGGCTCGGCGCACAGATGGTTGAGGAATTTTGCACTTCTACTGACGTCCACACAGCTGTGGAACTCTGTGGAGTGTGCTGAATAGAAATGATGCTCGTTGTCCTCAGCGGTATCAGCTGCGGTGGGCAGACGGTGCCGTAATGGGCCAACATAGTCCACCGGCTCCCTGACTGTATTTACATATTGCCCCACATGCATGTGCCAGAGTGAGGTCAGGTCAGAGGAGTCGGACGCTCTGAGTTCACGCTGTTTTGTTAGTCGTGGCTGTGTTCCATCTCGTCACACCTGCAGCCAGGTGCTGTTTTTTTTATCAATAGGCTGTTTGTGAGCTGTGGCTCTGACTGACCCTGCCCCCCCTCGCCCTCCGTGTGATGGAGGAGTGAGGGATTACCTTGGATTTGATGGTGTACAGCAGCCGACTGTGGTGCTGAGTTCAGAGCTTGTCTGGTGGAACTGATTACAATCTGTGCACATAATCAACCCTCCAGCGTCCACGGTGGTAGGTTTTATGTGACACTTCAGTACGTCTGCTTTCCTCTTTTTTAGGAGTGGTCAGGGGTGATTTTCCGTTGCAGGGATCAATCCATCCATCCATTTTCTGCTGGTTTTACAAGGTTCGATTAAGGAGGATCCAGATACAGCAGGGAAACCCAGACATCCCTCTCCTCAGCAACACTTTCCAGTAATACAGGACTCCTACTGAGTTATGGGTCTGTGGTACATGCCTGGAAAACCTCTAAAGAGATGCACGGTAATCTGATGACAGGACCACCTCAGCTGGCTTGTTTTGAAGAGAAGGCTGGACTCTGCACTGATGTTCAACGCACAAGTGAATGCAGTGTTGAGATCCTGCTTCTTCCAGCTCCGACACCTTTTCAGGATCAAATCCATGCTTTAAAAAAACAATCTTGGGATTGTCTCGTTCGTCTTTGTACTGTCTAGGCTCGACTACTGCAATTCTCTTTATGTTGCACTGAATAAGTCAACACTGTCAAGGCTTCAAAAGGTTCAAAATGTTGCTGTGGGAGAGCATCCCCGATCCTGGTCACTTTGCGAAGGCTTCCGGTAAAGTTGTAGATAGACTTTAAGGTGCTTCTGTTCACATTGCATCTCTAGTTTGGGCAGCTCCGTCGTTCCTATCAGCACTTTTGGAGAAGTATGCTATCTCTAGATCCCCATTTGCTTGGTGGTAACTAGGTCTAAGCGTAGATGTTGAGGGGATTGAACCTTTGCAGCAATAGCTGTATTCATCTCTAAGGGAGACCCCAGACACCTTGCGGAGAAAACTCAATTTAGGGTGCTTGTATCTGTGATCTCATTCGTTCGGTCAGATAATGCAGATCAGCCAGTAAATTGAGAGCTCTGCCTTCCTGCTCAGCTCTCTTCACCATGACAGACCACTGCAATGATTCTAACCACCTCACAGAGGATGCTGGTTTTAGCCCCTTGGATCCAGGATATTATCCTTTTGTTCACAATCCAAATCTCTTGACTACGGGTTGGATTGTGCATGGACCAGTAAACTGAAAGCTGTCTCAGCTCCTTCTTTACCATGATAGACGGGTATAGAAGCTCTAATTTCTCATCTCAAGATGAATTCCTGATCCATTTGTCCGTCACTCGAGAGCAAGACACCGAGATATTCCTCCAGTTGAGTTAATGACGTCCTTAGGCTCAAAAAGTGGCATATTGGCATGACAAGCTGTGAAATTAGGAAAAGTCCTGGCTGTTGTTGTAACACAATATCAGGTAGAAGTGTCTCTGCTTCACAGTAGAATAATCTTGTGAGGGGAAGAGCAGTTTGTCTCATTCTCACAAAGCTTTAAAAGAGCTGGTCCACCCCGAGTTTTTCTCCTTAAATATTTAAAGTCCACGCACTTCAAAGTGTACCAGCAGAGCCTTTCCCAGAACATTGTAAATCCTCTTCCAGCTTGACTTCTTCCCATATAGATTGCTATGCCTGCAGCCATTTTTCCCACAGGTAAATGATGAAAACCCCGCCTGATGTAAAAGACGTAAAACGTGATGCAAAACCTGCTCCAGCCATCGGAACATCAGCTCCTGTAGCTCATGGCTTAATTGTGATGTTCCCTCTGTTGGAGGTTGTATCACAGACAGAATGTCTGTATGGTATGTTTAGGGTAATCTCCAGCCTCATAATCCTTCCTGCAGCAATTTGAGATAAACCGTAGTCTGGATTAAGGTTTTGGCAAGTTATGCAATTTAACTTCTGTAGGATTTGAGCAATGTCATTTTATCTCACCAGCTGTCCTACGGTGTTCATGCAGCAAGATGGGACATTATTGAAACAGCTCTGAACTGACTTTAACTCTAATACAGTCTGGTTCTAATATGCTTTCTCGTTTAAGCTAAGAATGCATCGACTGCTTATCAAATTATCAAAACGATTCCGTTTTTAGTTTAAAGGGGACATATTATGCAAAGCTCATCTTTTGAAATCTTTTGTGCTGCCATATGGGTCCCTACTGCATCGTTAAATACTCAAAAGTGAGAAAAAAAACCCAACTGTTTACGTCCGTGTTCGATTGTAGGAATTAAATGAGCCATTTTAAAACGGCCTCGATTGTGACGTAACATATAGAAAAATTATAGAAGAGTCACTTCTGACGTGCAAGAGAAAGCTGCTGCTGCTGGAGGACCAGAGGCTCTACTCCGAGCCCCTCCCAGATATCAGAGCTTCTCAGCATATAGCTGCTTATAGGGGAGGGTGGGCGTGGCCAACTCCCGCTTATTTTCTTAAAGTGACAGAGCCCTGAACTGGCTCATTCTGGAAGGTAATGAAAATGTCAAGAATAAAAGTGCTGAAATAAATTTATGTGAGATGATTTTAATGCAAAGAACTTCTTAAACATGTTTTGTATCGACCATAGAACTATTATAAAAAAAGGTTGTGTCTCTTGTAAGTGTCTATTTTGACCTGGTAGCAGCATGTGTAAGAGCTGTGACAGGGAGAGTTAGAGACTGCAGTTATTACCTTTTCAAAGAAAGGTTACGCTCTTTGAACTTTACGTGGAATCAAGTTTGTGCTTGAGCTCATGCTGGAAAGATTTACACAGCTGTAAATGGCATGATCTACAGATCAATTTGGAGATTTTAAAGCTCATTTGTTTGTATTTAAATCACAAAAGGATTTGTGCAGACTTTGGTCATTTTAAAGTCTTGCTGCTTGTGAGCTTGACCCAGAGAGTTGCAGATTACTGCTTATTTCCAAGATCTCGGCACGAAGCCAATCTTTAAGATGCTTGTTGGGGGAAAAGCAGTGAGGGAAAAAGTGATAACAGTGCCTGCTCAGCAATAGTTATCAACTATCTGGTATCATAGCAACACATAGACTGCTTGAACAAATATTCCCTTAATTCTGTATTTGTTTGGAAGACGCTGATGGCATATGGCAGAGGAAAAGATGCACTGTCTGCCCTCCTAAATGGAGGGTTTTAAAAGTGTTTGTCATGCTTTTGGCTGCACATAAGCCCTGCACAGCAGGCTGCTTACCACATGCGTAGACTTAGTCAGTTCTCAGTAAATATTCACAATATGCTGTTTGTGTACTCTGTCCTCTCAGTGCCCCTGACTATATGTCAATATTGTCTGAGCTGGTAACAAATGGGACTTTAATGTGTATTTCTCTTTGTTTCTTGCAGCGGTGCGTTTTCTGAAGTGGTGATGGCTCAGGAGAAGGTCACAGGAAAGATGGTTGCTATCAAGTGCATTCCAAAGAAAGCCCTGAAGGGGAAGGAGACGAGCATCGAGAACGAAATCGCCGTTCTCAGGAAGTAGGTGCAGCATGACTGAGTGATGAAGGTGTTTAAAAAAGAAGAGCAGCGCTTTTGAGAAGAGCGACCGGCTTTGGTCTTTCTCTGACAAGCTTGTGTTCCTCTGCTCCCGCGGCTCTCAGCTGGTTTATTTAGTCTCAGTTTATTTAACAGTCGCTGACAGGCTTAAGTAACCGCCCCGTCGGATCCCATCTATCAACCTTTGTGGGATTATAGAGTGTACACACACACACACACACACACACACACACACACACACACACACACACACACACACACACACACACACACACACACACACACACACACACACACACACACATGTGCATAGACACTCCTGCACAACTTGTGATAGGATTGCACTGACACCAGGTGACGCATCGTCCTCCAGGGCCTGATGGGTAAAATTTTCAGAAAAGCTCAGTTATCAGTCACCTTAAACGTGAGCATTGCTGTGGTCGGGCGTAGTTGCTTGGTTACCGTTCTAACTAGCTCAATAATCTCTCTTTTCTGTTGGGTTCTCATATGTTTGTTCTCCCTTTTTTATCTTTTTATTTCTGACACTCCTCAAACTGCAAGCTCATTTTCATTCCAGACTGAGAAAGAAGCAAAGCTGTGAAGGTTGTTTAGTCCTCGGAGACCTCCTCCTCCTCCTCCTCATCTTCAGTCTTTTCCTTTTTCCAACACCAGCCCTTTAAAGACTCTTTGTTTTCCTGCCTTTTAATTTTTTTACTTTCCTGGACTCAGACTCATCTTCATCCATCACTTTGTTTATTCACACTCATTGGTCAGCATCCATTAGGAATCCCCACTCCCCAACTCTCACTTGCAAAATGTTCTCCTCACCTGACAAAAAAAAAAAAGATTTTTCCAATGCTTGACAAGCACTTTGCGACAAAATGCAAAACAAGGTTTTCTTGCAGTCGGCGGGGCATCATTTTCTGTTTTTTCCCTCCAGGATAAAGCATGAGAATATAGTGGCTCTGGAGGACATCTACGAGAGCTCCAATCACCTGTACCTGATAATGCAGCTGTAAGTACGTCAACCCACCATGCTGTTTGTTTAGGTCAGCCCTTGGCCTCCCATTTGTTCTGTCATTTTGTTAATGTGCTGTGTTCCGAGCCAGAGCGAGCGCCTCTTGTGTCCTTCAGGCGTCTAAGTGAAGGCAGTTATTCTTTATGAAAGCACCCGTCCTTTTTTCATAAGGTGTGTTCCACAATCCCATGGCTAAATAATGCAACTAACATCAAAGCTGGTCAATGAAAAACTGAATTTTAGACCCTGATCTGTTTGATTTGTGAACTTTTGACAACAAGATTGTAATGCTTGTTGAGGAAATACAGGTTTTTCACATGCAAATAAAGACTTGAATGCTCATTTTTCCATTGCAACAGGACAAAAATAACTAAATAAATAAAAACAAGCACATACAGGGTGAAACTCAAAAATTTTGAAAATGGTACAAAATTTCATTTATTTCAGTAATTCAACAACAGCTGCCATTTTAAATTTGCAAAACAAGCTAGCTTTTAAACACAAACGCAGAACTCTGACTCCTCTCGTCAGCTATATCCCTAGGCCAAGTCCCACCTAATGTGGGAACACACGTTGCCAGACGAAACGAGTATTATTGACGAGGTGTTTTGATAAATGCAAGAGAAGAAGAAGAAGAAGAAGAAGAAGAAGAAGAAAGTATCATTTCTATAGCGCCTCTCAAGATAAAAATCACGAGGCGCTTCACAAAAACAAAAATATAAAAAAGCATTTAGAAATTGTGTAAAAATATATTTAAAATGAGCAAAAATAGACAATTGTGATTAAAAAAATGTTAAGAGAGAGAGAGAGTGAATAGGAAAGGAAATCAGTGGATCCTGAGGAAGGTGGAATAGGTGGGGAGAGCAGAATAAAGAGAGAGGGGTTGAAGAAGGTCATACAAAAGCCAGCTTGAACAAGTGAGTCTTCAGCTGCTTTTTAAAGGAGTTCACTGAGTCCACTGATCTCAGGCTCAGGGGGAGAGAGTTCCAGAGTCTGGGGGCCACAGCAGCAAATGATCTGTCACCTTTGGTCTTTAGCCTGGTGCGCTGCACAACCAGTAGGCTTTGATCACTGGACCTCAGGGACCTGCTGGGGGTGTAGGGACTAAGATCACCAATGTAAGATAGTGCTTGTCCATGTAAGGCCCTATAGACCAGAACCAGGATCTTGAAATGAACCCTGAAGTTGACTGGCAGCCAGTGAAGCTGGAGGAGAAGCGGGGTGATGTGCGTGTGTTTGGAGGACTTGGTCAGAAGCCGAGCACAGGCATTCTGAACCACCTGCAGATGGTTCAGGGAGGTTCTGCTCAGACACGTGAAAAGAGAGTTACAGTAGTCTAAGCGTGAGGAGATGAAGGTGTGGAGAACTGTCTCAAGTTCAGAGCGGGACAGAATGGGACTCAGCTTAGGAATGTTCCTGAGATGGAAGAAGGAAGAGCGAACAAGAGAACTGACATGAGAATCCAGGGTGAGAGCTGGGTCAAAGGTCACGCCAAGATTCCTGACGGAAGGTTTGGTGTGAGAGGCAAGCTGACCAAGAGAGTCTCTGACTTTGGGAACCAGCTTGTCTGGGGCACAGATGAGGATCTCAGTCTTATCTTCATTCAGCTGAAGAAAGCTCCCAGCCATCCAGGTTTTGATAGAGTCTAAGCAGGTGTGTAACAGCTGCAGCTTAGACCTCTCATGGGGCTTAAAGGAGATGTACAGTTGGATGTCATCTGCATAAAGATGGTAGGAGATTCCTTTGAAGGAGCTCAGGATGTGCTGAAGAGGAAGCAGATAGAGGAGGAAAAGCAGAGGCCCCAGCACAGAACCTTGTGGGACACCATGGGTAAGGGAGGTGGTGGAGGACCTAAACTTGGAGACGCCACAGAAAAGGAGCGCTCAGAGAGATAAGAGGAGAACCACTCCAGAGCAGTTCCTGATAGGCCTACCCAGTCTCTCAGCCTCTCCAGTAGCAGGTGATGGTCAACAGTGTCAAAGGCTGCAGTCAGGTCCAGCAGGACCTGAGAACCACATTATTAACTATGCTAGAACAATGTTAAGAGGCATGAAAAATGTTATAAGCTTGTTTTGCAGATTTGCTATTGTAACTTAAAAAGGTGAAACATATATGAGACAGGCTCAATACATGCAAATCCAGACATTTCAAGCCTTTATTTGTTATAATTGTGATGATTATGGCTTACAGCTTATGAAAAGGAGGTAGAGCGGGTTGTCCAGTAATCGAACGGTTGCAGGTTCAATCCCAGTCCCAGCATAGAATGCTGCTGTTGTGTCCTTGGGCTAGACACTTAACCTGCCTTGCCTGCTGGTGGTGGTTGGAGAGACTCGCAGCACCAGTGTACAGCAGGCCTCGCCTCTGTGAGTCTGCCCCTAGGCAGCTGTGGCTACATTGTAGCTCATCATCACCAGTGTGTTAATGTATGGGTGAAGGACTAATTGTGTTGTGAAGCGCCTTGGGGGGTTGTAGGACCCTAATAAGGCGCTATACAAAAACAGGTCATTTACCAATGTAGCAAATGCACAATAACTTCCAGCTTGGACATCCGGGCTTCCGTAGCAGCTCTTCTCTGCTTTTATAGCAGTGTTGTCCGTCAATTGTTTTCCAAATGCATCATTCATAAATTTTTTAATACATTTTAATTGGTTGGCACTGAATGTGTTTAAAACTGAATAATCCCAAACATTAAAAGTTTATATTAGATCCAGTAGGATAAATCTCATTGAGGTCTCATCACCTTTTATTTTAACATATTCACATCAATGTTTGTTGAATATCCTGCGAAACATAATTAACTCGCTGTTGGTAAAGGAACACATTCAGCTGTTGTGGCTTTTGTCATCAGGACCTTTCTCCTCACTGCACGGTTTTCCCACATAATCATTTTTGTTTGTGACTAATGCACCTGTTATTTAGGTGGTGACGATCTGCTCCTCTCTTTATCTCTGAATGCTGCCTTGATTTCTCTCCTATCTAAAGTCTGATTGCCCATCACACTCAGAAAGCAGACACACACTTAAACTGTCTGCCTTTTCTAATAGCTGTAGAAACGGGTTGAATAAGGGCTGGAGCAATCGCAGCAAGGCTTTGTAATGGTATGATGACATATTTACGCTGGTCTCCTGTTGTCTGTTTTCCTATCAGTGTGTCTGGAGGGGAGCTGTTCGACCGGATTGTAGAGAAGGGTTTCTACACAGAGATGGACGCCAGTCGGCTCATTCGGCAGGTTTTGGATGCAGTCAACTATCTGCATTCCATGGCTATAGTGCACAGAGACCTGAAGGTATATTTACATTTAAATAAGCATCTGTTGTCTGCACACTCCTGCCCTCGGAAAACTGTTAAAGGCTGAGCAGTGGAAGCTCTTTAAAAGACAAATCCTTTGCCTGACAGCTTTACTGTCCAGGGGCCTCATTTATCAAGCTTGCTTACGCACAAAACGGGGTCGGAAAACTGCGTAAGCAACTTTCCACGCAAACTTTGGGATTTATGAAAGAAAATTTAGCGGAAAAATGTGCGCAACTTTAAGTTGACTAAGGACCTGGCTTACGCACATGTTGGACATGGAGAGCACCTGCAGTGCTGCTGCTGAGAAGGATACAATTATGAAATCCTGCAGCATTACCACTTGTACTGCTTCATACGCACACAGAACAAGACCCCACACACGCACACACACACACACACACACACACACACACACGCACGCACGCACGCACGCACACACACACACACACACACACACACACACACACACAGCCTGAAGCGCAGAATACAGAATGCAGAATATCAGCAGGGGGACAGATTGAGACAGAATGTCATGCGTCTGTGACAGTGTGTGTCCTGTCACTGTGACCGGTTGATCATACGCCCTGGCTACTTGGACAAGGGAGATCTCCGTTTGGCTGACTGGTTAGCGCGCGTGACTTTCATCCGGGAGTCTGGGGATTGAATCCTGATCGGACTATTTTTTTATATCCACCACAGGTCTCTCAGAAGAACTCAGCATTGACGGCTTCAGCAACGCTGTGCTACTCCGTGGATTTTCTCTTATTTGTTTTGCAAAAGCACTTCCTTTCTTTTCTCCACCTCACCCACAAGTACCTCAATTTCTGCTTCTGTGAAATTGTGCTTCCTTGATCTGCCTTGATCTACGGTCTCCATCGTCATTGGCGGAGCGCTGCAATAGCCGGCTTATGTATATGCATGAGATCTACAAGGCATTTTGCATTAACTATTTATGGCAGTAAGTGGGCGTGGTGACGGCGGGATGTGACTAAAAAGCAGCTGAGAACCTTTCTAGATAGTTTCTGATAGATAGTTGCGTGCAGCTGTGCGTACTCCATGTTTGATAGATCACAAACCTACTTGGCTTAAGTATATATTTTTTTGGCTGAGCTTAAGTACGGTTTTAGTAAGGATTCTACGCCATGTTTGATAAATGAGACCCCAGATGATTTACCATTATTCTACACAGGAGGAAAAAAAGAGAAGCATATCACTGACGAGTGTGCACTGACCTTTTTGACTGTTCTATCATTTCATTTTCAGCCTGAGAACCTGCTTTACTTCAGCCCCGATGACGACTCAAAGATCATGATTAGTGACTTTGGCCTGTCCAAGATGGAGGGCACGGGTGGAGTGATGGCCACGGCCTGTGGGACTCCTGGATACGTGGGTGAGGGTGCCCTTGAAGCTCTGAGACTTGTGGAAATGGTCTCTGAGAAAAATGGATGTTTATTAGATGATATAACCCAGTTAAATTGTAGGCTCGTGCATGACAAGGCCACAATTCTAAAAGACATTAAAAGGTAAGAAGCTGCATTTTATCAAATGTGGGAGTGTAACAGCTACATTTGGCCCCTTTAGCAATTTATAAGCAAAATTTGACTATAGTTCATATTTTCAGCTATGTTTATCTGCAATTAGCTTTTTAACAGCTATGTTTTAAGATATATCTTTAATCTTCTGCCACATTTAGCTCCTAAAAACAGGGTTTGGAACTTTTAGTTGTCCTTTTGATAAAATGATGATGTTATGTAAAAAGAGTTTGACAAAATCCAAATTATATTGTTTAAAATAAATGTTGAGTCAAATACTGTGGCACCAAAAGTTACTGGTCAGCCACAGATTGTGCAAGTTTTCACCACTTAAAAAGATGAGGACTCTGTCCTGTTTTAAAAGAAAGTATTTGTACAGCATGAATAGTGCAGAGAGTAAGTATTTGGTCAATAAAAAAGTTCACTTCAATACTTTGTAATATAACCTTGGTTGACAATGACAAAAGTCAAACATTTCTTGTAGGTCTTCAGCAGGTTTGCGTACACTGTGCCTGGTATTTTGGCCCATTCTTCCATACAGATCTTCTCCAGAGCAGTGATGTTCTTGGGGGTGTCGCTGGGCAACATGGATTTTCAACTCTTTCCAAAGATTTTCTGTTAGATTGAGATCTGGAGACTGGCTAGGTCACTCAATATTCATGAAATGCTTTTAATGTTTGGGTTCATTGTCATGCTGGAAGACCCATCCACGTTTCATCTTCAATGCTCTCACCGATGGAAGAAGATTTTGCCCAAAATATCACGATACATGGCCTTAATAATATTTTCCTTAATATAGATCAGTCGTCCTGTCCCCTTTGCTGAAAAGCACTCCCAAAGCATAATGTTTCCACCCCGTGCTTCACAGTGGGTATGTTGTTGTCGGGATGCAATTCAGCATTCCTTCCCCTTCAAACACGGTGAGTTGTGTTTATACTAAAGAGTTAGATTTCGGTTTCATATGACCAGACGAGATTCTCTCAATCCTCCACTGGATCATCCAGATAGTCTCTGGCAAAGTTTAGACAGGCCTGGACATATGCTGACTTAAGCAGGGGGCCTTTAGTTCTGGGCTGTTTCCTCACCGTTCTTAAGATCGTCTGTAGCACACAAGGTGAGATCTTGCATGGAGCCCCAGGTTGAGGCAGATTGCCATTAATCTTATATTTATTTCATTTTCTAATATTTGCTCCAGCAGTGGATCTCTTCTCACAAAACGGCTTGCCTATTGTAGATTGGCTCAGTCTTGTGCAGGTGTACGATCATGTTTCTGGTGTCCGTAAACACATCTCTGCTCTTGGCCATGGTTGGAGTCTGACTGGTTGAAAGTGTGGACAGATGTCTTTTATACAGACAATGAGTTCAAACAGGTGACAATATTACAGGAAGTGAGTTGAGGACAGCAGAGTTTCTTAAAAAAGTAACTGTGAGGGCCAGAATTCTTGCTTGTTTGTCAGTGCAAAATACTTATTTTCTGCACAGTTATACAAAAATATTCTTGAAAAAAAAAATCAGATAACGTCATTTTTACATTTTGACAACGTGCATTTTAAAAAAATGCTGTCTCTCATGGGAAAATTACAGCTCTCTCATCTTTTTAAGTAGGATAACTTGCCCAATCGGTAGTTGCCAAATACTATTTCTGCCCCGCTGTACACATCCCTCCACCTAAATGTTGTAATATGGTGTTTTTAAACTAAATTTATAGTTAAGATGTAAATTAATACGGTTAAATGGAAGGAGGAGCCTATCAAAATAAAAGCGGGGTAAAGAGATCCCCATTCCAATGTTTCAGAGTGCCTTTGATGGTAACATTGTTTTGAGGATATTTAATTATTGATCATTTACTAGTATTTTTGCCTGGGTTCACTGCAGATTTATCAAAGATATTTTTTTAGATTTCAGTGTTAAGATGATTCTTGGTGAAAAGTTTGCATTGTTTCCTTTCATGCACCTTCTTTTCTAATCCACGAAACACATATGAATTTTTGCAGCTCCTGAAGTTTTAGCACAGAAGCCCTACAGCAAAGCTGTGGACTGCTGGTCCATCGGCGTCATCGCTTATATTCTGTGAGTGCCTAAAACCAACACAAATTTGTCTGATTAAACTATTTTGCTATAAATAAAGTGAGAAACAAGCATCTTCTCCTGGAAAAGCTCAAATGAGTTAAAAAATAATTAAGCAATTAAACAAAAACACATCCAGCTTCTAAATGAAATCCCGTTGGTGAGTGCAGGGGCAGCCTGTCGGCAGCCCGAGGGATGCTAACATCTGCTGCTTCTATATCACAGAGCCCGTGAGGCTTCCATGAGAATGCGCTGCATAAGCTGCCAGCTTAATGAAAGTGAAGTCAATTGTTAGGAGCCAAGGACAAAATCCATGGTTATTACTCCATCACTGTGCTTTGTATTTGATGTTTTAGAATCAAACACAAAACCTAAATGCAAACTATGGAGTTTGGTTTTGCTTCATGTATATGTTGTGAGAAAGGATTTATTAACGCTGTGGGCGTTCCCGATAATCCGTCTGAGCCGTCTGCTGTTGCAGAAAAAATGCATCAGACAGCAAGTAGATGAGATCCGATCGCAGCAGACGCTTTCAGAATTGAGACGTTTAATGATGCATACTGTCACATGGACTAACGTGTAATGCTTGAACTTCCCAGGCTTTGTGGATACCCTCCTTTCTACGACGAGAATGACTCCAAGTTGTTTGAGCAGATTCTCAAAGTCGACTATGAGTTTGACGCTCCTTATTGGGATGACATATCAGACTCTGGTGAGCGGTGTGTCTGTGATGAGATAACATTTCACCTCATAAAACAAGGTTCTCTAAATCTGTTCGAGCTGCTTTCAATACCCATTTTTTAAGCCACAAAACTGGAAAAATAAATTACTGAGGGGACCAAAGGTTCAGCAGGGCTCTGTTGCCATGGTAACATGGTGCCTTAATAGAACTGCACACCACATTTAGTATGAAAGAAACAATTATTTAAAAACCAAGAGCAGGTTTTACCTTTGTTCAAAGCCATCCAGATCTGTTTTGGTGAGTTTTTTTAAAATGTTTTGCTTTTTGAAAAGCTTAAAACTTATAAATGTTTCTGGCATCATCCATCCATCCATCCATCCATCGCTAATCAGGAGTCGAGTCACGGGGGCAGAAGCCTAAGCTGAGAGGCGCAGACTTCCCCCTCCCCAGCTACTTGGGCAAGCTCCTCCGGAGGAATCCCAAGGCAGTCCCTGGCCAGCCGAGAGACATAGTCCCTCCAGCGTGTCCTGGGTCTTCTCTTGGGTCTCCCCCTAGTTGGACGTGCCTGGAAAACCTCACCAGGGAGGCGTCCAGGAGGCATCTCCTGACCAGATGCATGAGCCACCTCAACTGGCTCCTCTCAACATGGAGGAGCAGCAAACTTTAATTATTAAAGGAGCAGAAGCTCTGAAGCACAGTTTCCACACAAACAACGAGATTTTGGTGACACAGACCAGAAAACATTACAATAAAAATATCATTCAAAGTTCAAACAGCTCACAGGTGATTGGACTTTACATAGGTCTGTGCTTATGAGTGTATTTGTACCTTACAGGTGTGTGGTTACCATGGTGACCCCAACGAGCAGCAGTGTTAACATTTCTTTAGATATTGGTTCTCTTTACGTGTCTTAAGCAGTTTATGTATCAAAACCTTAGACTGCATATAGAAGATTGTCAGAGAATCTGCGCTGAAGAGCTGAATTGAAGCCCAGTGGGCGGTTCCCTTCACAAACATCTTGGCCACATGTCTCGTTACTGCTGTAAAAAGCACAAATAGGCAAAGAGGTGGAGCTGAGAGTGGGGCTGTGAGGCTGGGGGCAGATGATTGACACCCATCGAACTATGAGTCAGTGTAGCCAAGAGCGAACTGATTTACCTGAAACTGATAAAGGTTGCGGGTGCTTTTGCCCAGAAAAACCGTGCAGCCAGAAAACTGTGCCGCCTTCTAGGCTGTTACATTTTTAACGTGAGGTTGAGGCTCACCCCAAATCTACACCGAAGACATCAGTGGCACGGATTGGCAGTGGGACGGTTTACTCGCGTTCTTTGTGGCCATGTCAGTCTACGCTGGGGAGCGTCTCACACACAGCACGGCATCTCCGCCTTCCTCCTAGTTGGACTTGCAAGATCACAAAATCCCTCGAAACTTCAAAGGTCACAGTTTGTTTATGTCATCTGCCATTAAACATATAAGAACATTTTCCACGCCACGGCGTGTTTGGATCAACCTGTAGATTAATATTTTCTATTTGAGGCAGAGTCGTGGATTAGGGGTTAGGTCTTCCCTTGAGAAAGTAAGAGGCAAGCCGATAATGGTAACATTGACGGCCCCTTCTGCTACCTGTCAATCAAATAGGCACACCCCTAAGTATTCATAATTTCAAACTTTAATTACATTAAAAAATCATCCCCCTCAGAGCTGTCATGATGGAAAACGTAACCTGGTAAACCCAAAAGTTTTTTTTGTACCAAGCTGTAAACATGTTTCTTTCTGCTGTGAAGTTGGCGTTTTTAGCATGGGAGCTAACAGGAACTTGCTCCTTCCTAGAGCCAGCCCCTATTGGATGAGAAGGGAACTGCAATTTATATCGCTTCTGCCTTGGCTTCACTTGGAGTTTGCCCCTTGATCAAAACCTGGGGATCGGATTATTGTAACAACAGTTTTCTAAATGGCTTCTTATATTTCTAGAAAAAAAGTTGACAATAAGTACAATTATGTAGAGACTCAAGATTTTCTTTTCATTTTCTAGTTGGCTGATAAAATAAATTAGACAAACATTACAATGATTGTCAAGCAAATAGTAGAAACATATAGTTTATTTATTATTTTGAAATTATCTGTTTGTTTAATTTTCTCGATTGCTCTTGCTCGTTTGATTCAGCATGAATGAAGAGAGATTTGGCCGCTGAGAAAACTGTCGCTACGATCAGCAACAGGCTCGCTTTTGAAGGCTGTCAGTTGAGCCAACATTAATTGGCTCCATGTTTTGTTGTTCATTCGCTGGAGCAACAAAACCTTTTACAGTCTGCTCCCACTCTGACCGTTTTCTCAGATTTATGAAGAAAACAGAGAAAATATTTTATGGTGATGAATTGAACAAAAATCAAACATAGAATAAAAACAACACTGAATTCAGTCTAACCTGTTTGTTGTTCAATAGCAGACAAAAGTCTCAGTGTATTTTAAATTATTTACAGATGTTGAATCCATTAGATGTTAAAATGGATTACTTGTTGTGCAACATTTGTTGTTTCTTCTCTGAAAGACACATAAATAGCTCCTGCAGTCTAAGAACGTTAAATTTCCTTATTTTATCCACAAATGTTTGTCCCACTGAGCTGCAGGACACGTAAAGCAAAGCATCAGATTAAAATTTACACATTTGAGTGCTGCAAAGGGAAGAAGATCTCCTCAGCTGGATGCACTCTTGACTATTTTCCACTTCCCTCCACAGCCAAAGACTTCATCAGCTCTTTGATGGAGAAGGACCCAGAGAAGAGATTCACGTGTGACCAGGCTCTGGAGCACCCCTGGTGAGGAGAACTCAGCACCACACTGCGCCACAGCCCTTCAATCACAGGGAAACACACACCGGGCCGCGCTTACACAGCAGTGTGACGCAGATTGCCGGGCTCATGCATTTGTCATGGCGAGCTTGTCCTCCTACTGTCATCTGTCACCATGGCGCCGATACACGAGCTCACCTCTGCAGAGACAAATCTGCTGAATAAATGGCTGCCAATTAGCAGCTCATCTCCTGAAGGATCCTTGAAGAATTTCTAAGCCTAATGAACAATTGAGATGTCTTCTCGAGCCCGTGTTGGCTCTAATGAGGCTGAGCCTGCGTGGGTCGGCGTCTCCAGCTGAGGTGGCGATAAGTCTGTTAGGCAGTAATGGGCATTTTGGGTCGTGGGCAGGTGGGCCCTCTGATAGGCGCGTGTGACGGCGGTAACAGATGTCGTAATGAAGAGGAATGACTTTCACTGACAGGCTTTCATAAAGAGATATTATGATGAATGTGAAAACGGGTCCCGCAGCAGCAGAGGCCCATCGATCAGCAGCGTTGTAGCCAAACAAACAGAAGTGAAGGGAGCAAATGTGAAAACAGCATGAGGATGATTCCTCGGGCGTGACAGGAGCAGCTATAAATCATCTGGTGCTGTTTTGGTATGTGTCAGTGGTTACCACAGTGTCTTGTTTTAATTCAGGATTGCTGGAGACACGGCCCTCTGCAAGAATATCCACGAGTCAGTCAGCCGACAGATGCGGAAAAACTTTGCCAAAAGCAAATGGAGGGTGAGCGCAGTCGCATTTACCTTTCTTTGTGTGTGTGTGTGTGTGTGTGTGTGTGTGTGTGTGTGTTTTAACCATGTGTTCTTTGCCCATGCAGCAAGCGTTTAACGCCACGGCTGTGATCCGACACATGAGGCGTCTGCAGCTGGGCTCCAGCTTTGGAAGCAGCATCCAGAGCACCAACTCGGTGCCGAACCCTCAGAGCCGAGCTCCAGCCAAGAGCCAGTCCGTGGACTGTGCCCCGCTCTCTCTGAAGAACTGTGAGTGACTCCTATGGCGTTTAAAGCGTGCCACAACCCGTGCACGCGCATTGGGTCCACAGCGCGCGTGTGAACGGGACTCGCGAGCGAAAATATACATGGCAGCGCGCGCGTGAACGGGACTCGCGAGCGAAAATATACATGGCAGCGCACGCGTGAACGGGACTCGCGAGCGAAAATATACATGGCGAGAGGTCATTTGTGCACTGAGAGGGAGCAAACTGTGTCTGTGAGCGCACAAGGATGTGCACAAGTGACAAACCTGCGTGCGCGCGTTGCCAACGAGCACACGGCAGAGGAAAACGTGCGCGCGCTGCAGCCTCTCTGCGCGCTCGGCAGCCTCTGCGCGCTCGGTTTCTAATTCCGCTCGCTCGGCTGTGAGGAGTTTTGGCACTCTGGAGGCGTGGCTTGTGGCAGATCTTCCCTGTCCTCTGATTGGTTAGTTTACCCCGCACTTTACTCTCTACCTATCTATATAAAAAAATCGGAGAGTCAGCAGTTGCTGTCATAGCTCAGCTGGGAGAGCGGGTGACTCTCACTCTAGAGGACCCTGGTTCGAGTCCGGCCAAGGAACATAAAGTTGATGTCATATTATTCTTTCCTAATTCCTGTGATATTATTTTACAGTTGTGACCGTTCAACTGTCATTAAACGTCCGAATGTTTGCTGGGCAGTGTTTTAAAAAGTGCACATAAGCTAGATGGTTTTAACCAGGTAAAAATAGACTTGTGGGTGTAGGTATGTTCAAGTTTAAAAAGTTCTTGCCTCATTAATGTATTGTTTATTTTTTTCAGCATTTAATTGACAAATTATCCTTTCAAATAATTAATTGATGAGTTACACAATTGTCCATTTAGAATTGTTGAATGGGCTGAGTCAAGTTTGGTGCACTTTATATATTTCAAAACATGTTTTTTTTTTATTTTAATTATGCATATAAATAATTTTAATGTTAATTTATTGAAATATTTCTATTTTTTCATTACCTCACCCTTGTTTTGACAAAAACAAGACCTTGCTGGATAATATCACGGAGAAACTATTTGTTCACAGTACTTGGCTCAGTGAGGATCTGTGTACCAAAGGAGGAGATACTCAGAAATCTGTCTGCAGATTGTTACAACCCAGACTGGAAGTGGTGGGCTGTAATAAGAAAGGAGACCAAATCACAGGAATTAGGAAAGAATAATATGACATCAACTCTTAAGTTCCTTGGCCGGACTCAAACCTGGATCCTCCAGAGTGAGAGTCACCCGCTCTCCCAGCTGAGCTATGACAGCAACTGCTGACTCTCCGATTTTTTTATATAGATAGGTAGAGAGTAAAGTGCGGGGTAAACTAACCAATCAGAGGACAGGGAAGATCTGCCACAGGCCACGCCTCCAGAGTGCCAAAACTCCTCACAGCCGAGCGAGCAGAATTAGAAACCGAGCGCGCAGAGAGGCTGCCGCGCGCGCACGTTTTCCTCTGCCGTGTGCTCGTTGGCAACGCGCGCACGCAGGTTTGTCACTTGTGCACATCCTTGTGCGCTCACAGACACAGTTTGCTCCCTCTCAGTGCACAAATGACCTCTCGCCATGTATATTTTCGCTCGCGAGTCCCGTTCACACGCGCGCTGTGGACCCAATGCGCGTGCACGGGTTGTGGCACGGGTCTGACGCGATAGACTCCAGATGCCAACTGAGACCAACTCAAACATGTTTGGCTTTTAGAGGAACAAGTCTGAGTTCAGCAATCTTTTAAACCCATTCATGTTCCTCAAAGCGTTAAGCTTAGAAAGCAGCAGCCAGAGATTTTATTTCTGCTTCATTTGACTTTATCAGCACTGCGTTCCAGGTGGGGGTGGGGGTGGGGGGTGCTTGGATCTGCTTTGTTTTTTTAAACATCTTATTGTTCTTACAATACTCACACTTCCACCTTTAGGCTCTTCAATTGCGCATTTCCAACCAGGGGTGCAAGGGGTGTACATTTCCAAGTATTGAAGTTTATTTTGCACTCTTGGTCTGCTCTTTGCCCAAGTCTGCATTGCTTACGAGTATTACCCACAATCCATTGCAAATGTATTGATTGAGTGTTCAACAAATGTAACAATGTACTGGGAAATTTGCAGTTAATTGGAGTTTCATGAAATCACCTTTGCATGAACTGCAAATCTGAACTATCCATTTAATGATGACAATTAAAAGTTAAGCTGTTCTGTGAATCTTTCATTTTTAACTTAAAGTCAAATTAGCAAAATGTTCTGCAGGAGTAAAAAAACCTGATCTGATTACAGTTTTTCAGTAATAATTTTAATAATTAAGTTTCTAACTTCTAAAAAAGAAAAATTTATTCTGAAAGGTAAATAAATTAAATAATTAACTTGATCTAAACAGCTGGGTTCGTTTATAAGTACCTGCTATAGCCTCATCTTCTCTTTGAAGAAAGTTTTTTTTAATAAATTTCTTGACTGAATGTAGCACAGTTTACTATAATTTTCAGGTGCTTGCGTTTGACTCTGTTGTGAAGCTGTCTTTTCTGTCTCCCAGGTCCTCCCATAGCTCCTCTTCCCTCTGCCGTTAAACCGTGTAACCAGGACTCTGACGGTCCTGTTCCACAAGACGACCCTCCGGTGGTGCCCGAGCTCACCCGGCCCCGCCCCTCCACTGTCACAGTCATCCACACTGGGACTAAATGACGCCAGGTTCCGCGGGAGGTCAGCTGGGAGACCACGGAGCTTTAAGACCAGGGGGTTAAAATTAAACACCCCAGGCCTCGTCTTTCAACGTGGTTACTCAGTTTGCCCGTCCCGCAGCCTCCCGTCAGTTTCTGCACAATCTGCGAGGACTTTAGGAGCACTGGCTCGGTTCTATTTATTCTGGCTCAGAGCGGCGCCCACTGCTTCGTCCCTCTCTGACCTGCACAGGAAGGGAAACTCCACCTGACGTGGTTATTGTGGAAATGATGGTTATCTGAGACTCCTGCCCTAGACTAAAAGGGAACTGAAGCTCGTGTGAGTGTTGATGGGACGTCCTGCTGTATGCCTTGTGTAAATATCCTGCCTGGATCTGCTGCGTGGAGTCAAGTGAAACATAAGCTTCCTGCTGTGGTGAAAACTCGTGCTATCTTCTACACTCTGGACGTGTCGTTGTTTGGACAGCTCGTGTCAATCTGCTGTGGTTTCTGCCGCACACCGTCATAACTTCCAACAGGATGTGTTGTGTCTTTGCTGTTTAGTGTGTGAACGTTACAGTGGGACCATGTGCCACGGCTGTCACCGCCCGGCCAGTGCATTCTACTCATCTACTGAAATATTTATTTTCTTATACTATATTATGACTTTTGTAAGAAATGTGTAAATGTTTAATGAGACTCGACTAAAAACTATTGTACGGTCAGATATATAAATATGTAATAGTTGGTTTTTTGGCTGTTTTATTTAGCGTTTTCTTTTTCATGTGACTGTGGAGTCCTCTTTGACCACAGGAGGGCGCCACAGGTTGTTGCTTTATGACCAGTTCTCAGGGATCTGAACAGGAAGTGAACCAAACACCCGCTTCGTCCAACCGCCACAAGGAGAGATGCTTACTTTAAAGTCGCCACATCCAATTTTTCAAAACCTTGAATCCCACCCGGAAAAAAGAGAAAGTTAAATGACTAATGAATGCTAAGGGATCCTGGTTAAAAATACTCTGCTTCAGTGGGATTGTTGGTGTACAGCTGCTTCCACTCTTGACGTGTCTGCTCTGAGATCAGCTCAGGCACTCTGTCATCACTGTGCTTTCATATCAGCCTGTTGAATTTAGCAGGAAGACTGTCCATATCTGCGTTCACACAGAGAAGAGATCTGTCTGTATTTCCTCTGTGGTTCTTCTACTTAACTTCAAGCTCAACATGAATGTGGAAAAAAACAAGATACTGTTCCTGCGGTGCATGGCCAGAACCAGGGGCTTTGCCATCATGAATTATTTAAGAATGTGGTGCATCTACTTACTGTAAATACAAGCCTCTACCACATTTGCTCGGGTTTGTGTGTTTATTTTAGGATTTTCTGAAATGTTTAAATATCTGTCTGCATGGTGCAGAAGTGTTAAGCAAATCAGTTTGCTGTGTAAACAATTGCTAAACCTCCACACACATAAGGATGCAGCGTCATGATTGGCCTCTAATTTGTGACAAAGGTCACATTTTCCCAGCTGGGTCAAGCTGGGTCGACTGTAACTTTGCCCCACAGATTAAACATGCCAGGAGCCGTGATGTCTGCTGAAAATCATCTTTATCTGCTGCCGTTCCGTCCCAGAATGAAGGACACTTCAAGTTTCACAATAATAATTTTAAATAATAATTTAAATAGATTTTTTACTTTATTACTGTTTATTATAATTATCAACAATAATCATCATGGTTCATTATAAATGCATTCAATTAATGGAATGACTTATTATTCTTTGGATAATAATAATTGTTTATAATCAAGGGATGTGGTTCAGTAAACCAGAAGGTCATCCTCCACTTTATCCATCCAACGCAGAGGGCTTATCCAGGGTAAAAGTTAAACTGCCATCACATGTCTTTGACTCATGACCAAAGCTTTCTTGCTCTGAGAGGGCGTTTTGTGAGGGTTTTGTTGAAACTATCTTCCGCAGCTGTAACTTCAGTTCTTGAACCAACCACCATCCTGAGGATAAGGGTCGGCGGCCCTGAAGCCTCCACCTGCTGTTCTGTCACGCCGATAGAATAGCTTCGAATAAACCCATCTGTAACCAGCTGACGCAAAACTCCTTCAGAGTTATTGATTTTGAGAGTTAAGACGAGAAACTCAGCTCCCTCCCTCCCATAACAAGAGGGAGCTGAGCCAGAAAGCCAGGCTCTCGATTTACCGGTCGATCTATTTCCCAATCCTCACCTATGGTCATGAGCTTTGGGTAATGACCGAAAGAACGAGATCGCGGATACAAGCGGCCGAAATGAGTTTCCTCCGTAGGGTGGCCGGGCTCAGCCTTAGAGATAGGGTGAGGAGCTCGGACATTCGGGAGGGACTCGGAGTAGAACCGCTGCTCCTCCGGATCGAAAGGAGCCAGTTGAGGTGGTTTGGGCATCTGGTCAGGATGCCTCCTGGACGCCTCCCCGGGGAGGTGTTTCGGGCATGTCCTGCCGGCAGAAGGCCCTCGGGTCGACCCAGGACACGTTGGAGAGGTTACATCTCCAATCTGGTCCGGGAACGCCTTGGGGTCCTGCCGGAGGAGCTGGTGGACAAGGCCGGGGAGAGGACGGCCTGGAGCTCCCTAATTGGGATGCTGCCCCCGCGACCCGGACCCGGATAAGCGGAGGAAGACGAAGACGAAGACGAAGAAGACGAGAAACTCCTTCAGAGTTAAGCCAGACGCTCGACACTGTGTACCCTGCAACATCTTTGGACCAGAGAGTCGGTTTTACTCGAGTCTTCGCTACTGGACTCAGTACCCTGAGGCTGACAACATCCTCCCTTGACCTCCGGATCCACACAAGGGTCGTCTGAATGGGTGAGGTGGCACACAGATTGTGTCTGATGCTGTTCTCTCTAAGTAACGACTGACAAAACAAGCATTCACCCAGAACGAGTTCCTCTCTCTGACAGAAAACTTCTGAGAATCTATTCAAGCATCCAAGCTCTCATTTCATTTTGGCTTTCCATCCAGACACAGGTAAAGCTTTTGATACCAAGTTTAATATCAAAGCTGGTCATATAAATTGTCATCCATGAATTGTCATTTTTAATTTTTGTTTCAAATTGTCAAGTTTAAAATTGTTAGTAATAAATTCCTAACTTTTAAACTCTGCCTCTTCTTTGAAATGAAACACAGAATGGTATAAATATTCTTGGTTATTGAACAAGCAAAGATTCCTAACTTCTGATTCAATAAATAAACTTTTGCTATTAGATTTAATTCTCTTGAATTAAATATTAATCTTTGGATTAAATACAGACCAAGCAGGTTGGTGTATGAACTTATATCGATTATATAAGTATCCTGGATATTTATACATTATATAAGCTTCATGTGCTAATTTGATTGATCATTCTCAGGATCTAACAAAGCTGATAGCAAACAGCGTTAAAACCCAGTATGTAGATTATCCACGCTACAAGGACTCATTTAACACTCACTGGAACTGTTGAAAATCAAGTATTGCTGCTCAAAGAGGATAGTATAGTTTGGCTACATACATTTAATTTTGGTTGTTTTCTTTCAGTTTATAAATTACAAATTGTTTCTGAATCATGGTTTTTAAAATCATCTTTAGGTCCTTGTAATCAGCTTAAAGTTGAGTTAAAAATACTTTTAAATGTCTTATTTGACCTTTTATCTGTCTTGGAGTGACAAAAGCATATTTGTGTGGTACTTTTAATGTAAATATTCCTTAGTTTTGTGATGAAATGATCAACTTCAGCCTTAAATCACTTCATGATTGAACCCTAACCTAAAACTGCCAACATGTGGGGAAAATAACCTTTTAATTAGTTCTTACCGTGATAAATCCCAGAAATAAAAGCTTTAGCTCATTGAGAAAGCTTATAATTATTTTGCTGCATATTTATTACAGCTTTTTTCTACAACAAAGGTGATTTATTCCCCCACCAAATTATTTATTTAAAAAAAAAGATTAAATTTAACCCTTTGATGCATGAATTATGAAATCTTCAACCATGATTTCTTTAACAATTTTTTCATTCATATTTAGGTGTGAATGAAACAAATTTCATATTTACTTATTTTTTGTAACATTTCATTTACAAATAATTTATTACATGTCCACCTCAGTGGACAGCGTGCATTCTGAACATGAAATATGTTGGCTTGACTTACTGAAGTGCAAATGGAGGGGCTCAAATGCAGCTGTGCTTAATAGCAAAATTAAATAATTTTGAGTACCTGCCCACTGTAGTGACCATTATGCATCAAAGGGTTAAAGTATTTTTCATTTGCTTTCGCCCTCATATCAAAAGAACAATTGGAAGAAGTTACCAAAAGAATAAAAATCTTATTTTATAGCAATAAAAATCTGGTTAATTATAATTTGTCTGAGCTTGTCTTCCTCCAGCATCTCCAACTCCTGCTGCTCAGACGGTGTGATGGTTGTGCTCGTGGGGAGGATGCATCCCATCATGGTGGAACTCCCTCCACTGCTCGGTGCTCTCTCTGGTCCTCTCATTCTGCTCTGGAGGATGAAGAGAGGATCGTGAACAGTAAATCAACTCTCCTCTCACATGCATCAGACGTAAAGTGTTCTTGTACCGTCATTTTCCTTCTCAGCGTAGCTCTCAAATGCATTCCTCTTCTCCTCGTACGACTCTCTCCTCTGCTTGTCTGCAGCCAGAACTAACCTCTGCTCCGCTGCAAACACAGTGGAGCACAGTTGACCTCTAATGGGTGATGATCATAATAAAGTATTTTTGGATTATTGACTTTATCCTTTGGCTTAATTTAAATGATCATGAATGTGCACAGAAGTTAAAATGGAATGGAGCTTACCACTGGAGTCATGTTCAAGTTTAATAGTCTCAGAATCGTCACTTGATCTCGGTTTCTGTATTTCTCTAGAACAAGCTGCTCCTGCCTGCAGGAGGAGAGGTGTTCTGCAGGAGGATCTCTGCTGAGCAGCTTGTTTGTCCCACTTTTCTGACCCCTATCTGGTCTGGCAACATTTCTCCACATTCCACATTCATCTCCCAACTGCTCACCCACTCACTCGTCCTGATCTGCACTCTGCTTTGTGTTCGCTGTGCCCCTCCTTTGACTGCTGAAAATGTCAGTTTGTTGCCAGAAACACAGACCTTACACAGCTTCAGTTCAGAATCAGCAGCAGTGGTGTTTGTGTTCCTGCTTGTGAAGCTGCACGAGAAGGTGTCGTTGAGATTTTTAAAAGTGGCAAAGGGCATGGCTGCTTGGGGACAGCTGACAGACATGCGTCCGTGTGTGTGTGTGCATGTGTGCGCGTGCGTGTGTGTGTGTGTGTGTGCGTTTGTGTGTGCGTGCGAGGTCCATGCAGCCCCCTGGCTCCTGCTGCAGCAGAGGAACAAGTCTGAGTACAGAAAACACTCAACAGATGCTGGCTGCTACCAGCATCAAAAACAGTCAGATCACCGTGAACAGACAGCAACAGATGTGCAACTTAACAGGTCTCTATCGAAGAATCCGTGAAGGAAAAATATGAATATTTTTGCAAGAAAACTAAATAATTCAGCCACCAAATGTCTTCATCTTCAGAAAAAAGGACAATGGAAGCTTTATCAGAAGAAATCCTTCTGACGGATTTGTTTTTTACTTTGTGGACAAACAACTGAGTCCTTCAGGGGAACTTCTGAGTTAAAAAAATGCTCATGAAATACGTATGTGGAGTAACCAGGTAGGTAGGTTTTAACGCTGCTAATCTGCAACGCCTGCCTCCAGAGGGTTAATGTTCAGAGCAGCCATGGAGCTTGATGAGCTGCTGAAAAGTCAATTCAGCCATTGACTCAGATGTGTTTGAGCAGGAAAACAACTAAAACATGTGGGGGGCAGGCCTCCAGGACAGGATTGGTTATAACTGGCCTAATTGTTTATATAATGCTAATAATTATTTTCCTGAAGAGATTTATGAATTCTTTTACAAACATGAGATTAAAGATTCCTGGGATGAGACGGTCCCATGCTGCACAACACACCCATCCATCCATCCATCCATCCATTCATCCATCCATTTTCTGAGCCTGCTTGTCCATGTAGAGTCGTGGGGGGGACTGGCGCCTATCTCCAGCGGTCAATGGGCAATCAGGCGGGATACACCCTGGACAGAGAGCCAGTCCACCGCAGGGCACACAACACATCCATCTACCTTTAGTTGGTAGATTATTTTCATTCTAATATCTAATGAAGGGCAAAGGGTGGCATGTTTATTTCCCCCAAAACAGTCAAATATGGCTCTTGCACAGGAATCTGTTTCCTTTTCAGAAGTTAGCATTAGAGGGATGTTCGATATTATCGGTCCAACATTGATATCAGCTGATAATGACATTAAAATGTAATATCTGAAACTTCAGTTACACACCACACACAGACTACATCAAAATAGTGATGCACAGTGAAACAGCTTCTGCTCCTCTCTCTCAAAATACCCTAATATGAGAAATCTGAGGTAAGGTTTCTGAGCTGTTTTAGTTTATTTGGCACAGCTTGTGAAGTAGAAATTTGCCCTGTGTGGTGACAAACAACTAAAACTAAAATAAGAATATTCACCCGAGCCTTGTTGCTCTTATCTAAAGATCTTTATAAATGTTTTATCACCATCGCTGCAATTTACATAATAATAAGAAAAAAACATTACTTAGGGAGAATGAGATTCAGCTGCTGTTGGAAATTAAATAAATCTTTTACTGATCTATTTTAAAATGTAAGCATGCATGATAAGAAATATTTGATGCCAGTAACGTAAAATATTTTAGTTTCTCTTTTGGGTGAGAGGGGGACACAGCGTATATCGGGATCGGAAAGTAAGAGTCGACAACATTAGATATTGTTTAAAACAGCTAATATTGAGTTTCCCTAGTTTTAGTGAAAAGTAGTGATGATGTAGTTTTTACATTTAATTTATTCAGAGAAATTTAAATGTAATCTAAGTTCATTTATTGAAAGGTTTATTTCAAACATTCTTGAAAATATCAATGGAGACAAGGATGTGCTTCATCAAACGGTCAGCCTTGTCTCCTGGGGAAGAATCTTGTAATTTATACAATAATCAAGAAGTTTTATATTTTTTACAAGAATGTTAATTGACCTTGAAGTGTTTCTTGCTCAGACCAAACCCCACAGAATCAGAACTGTGCTGCAGTTAGATCTAATGTGTGTAAACTGGCCCACGGTGACCACAGTCACACGACCACGAGCTGTACAAACAGCTCAGCTGACCACAGTCTGCCGGGAACTCACCGTCGACCTCATCCTGAGATTTTGTGGTCCGCCTGCTGCGCTTGCTGAAGAAGGTTGAGGCTTCAGACTCTTTCATGAAGATCCTCCTGGCTGGATCTGCAGTGGAAGCAGGTTCACCATAGAGAAAGAGGCTGCAGAGCAGACACAAGTACACCTGATGTGACTCCTCACCTTGGGGACTTTTAGCTCTGCCTGCTCTCCGGCGCACAGCTGCAGACTCGGCCTCTGGAGACGCTGCGTTTGAGGACAAAATGTGAAGTCTAAATTAAATTTTGGTGCAAAGAAAACAAACTGCTTTCTAAAAATACTATTTAATTCTCCTTCATCAGACTCACAGCTGAGTGCAAGAAGCACAGCGAGCAGAGCCAGGAGGGTTGCATACGTCCAAGACATCTTTGGCTCTGAGGTGGAAGTAATGGTGACAGAGAAATAAAGCAGCATGAGGAGGAGAGGGGAGAAGTGGGGTGGAGAAGCTGGAGCAACAGCACGGGATGATGGGGGCGTGTCCCTGCAGGTCTGATAGGAGCTGAAATTAAACAAATGCGTCAGAGCTTTACTAAAATGAGGAGGGATTATTTAGACTCAAAGGTTCTTACATCTCTTCCAGATTTTGAATCTCAATATCAGAATGTAGTGTTCCTCTGTATTGTAGGTTTGGTCAGAGAGGACTTTTTAGTCAGGACCAGTCTGAGTGATTCCAACACTTGTTAGGCAGAAGATGGAAACGGGACGGGATAAATACAGAATTACCTGGAGAACAAAGTGACAGAAAACCGAAAAAGGTCTAGAAATGGTGCACAGTCTCTCTCTCTCTCTCTCTCTCTCTCTCTCTCTCTCTCTCTCTCTCTCTCTCTCTCTCTCTCTCTCTCTCTCTCTCTCTGCAAGAAAGTATGCAGCTCTGCGTTTCCTTTCCTAAATCTGGGCTGTGCCCCAGAAAAACAATGAATGTTAAAATTGTTTTGGATTTTTTGAGAGGAAGTCTAAAGTTATTATACTTGGGCTCTGGGAAGTTGGAGGAAATTGGAGGATGGCTTCAAGAAGAAAGGATGTTCTGTTCAGGTAAGAGTGGAAGAACTGAGGAAAACCCCTCTCACTTGGAAACCGGTGCTTAAAATTAACATCAGATTTGAATCTAACTGTTTTGATGAGATCCTTAAGAGCAAGTTTTAGTAAAAATTTTGGAAATGGAAAAATGCACCAAATCAAAACATCATTAGTCTTTACATTCATCAACAAAGCATCACTAGACTTGGTGAAAAAAAATACTTTCACCTGGTTTCTCTATTCAGCAGCACGTTCATAATGAAGATGATTTACAACAGGAATCAGAGACTGTTGCTACAGAGAAAGTTTCAGTTTGATTTAGTTCATGACTGTCCTGATTTCTGATGAAGAAACATTGTATTTGTGAATTTGAAGTTATTTCCAGGCTTCTCAAGACGCACCATAAATAACAATGTCTCGAAACATTTAACACATGTCCTCATTTTTTGCGTTCTCCATTTTTTATGTTGTGTTGAGTGATCTCTTATGGTTTATCCAAATCAGATTATTGATGCAAACTTCAGATTTTCTGACAGTAATTTCTAGTGTTTGTATCCATCCATCCATTTTAATGCACCTTTCCAGGGTCGGGTCACGGGGGCAGCAGCCCAAGTAGGGAGGCCCAGACTTCCTTCTCCCCAGCCACTTGGGCCAGCTCCAGGAGGCATCCTAACCAGATGCCTGAGCCACCTCAACTGACTCCTCTCGATGATGAAGAGCAAAGGATCTACTCTGAGCCCCTTCCGGTTGACAAAGCTTCTCACCCTAACTCTAAGGGAAAGCCTTGTCACTTTGCAAAGAAAACTCATTTCAGCCACTTTTATAGTTTGGGTTCCAGAACAAAGACAGCACGAACAACACTGTGACATATAAGGACAATTAAACCATTATTTTGTACAGAGGTTCTTTGGGCATTGCTAATTTGCAAACCTTATCCTTGGCTGGAATTTTAGAGACCATCAAAAAAAAAGAGCCTTTTTCACCACACACACACACACACACACACACACACACACACACACACACACACACGCACGCACGCACGCACACACACACACACACACACACACAAAAGATCCTTAGGCCACAAAAACGGATCCCCTCAATACCTTGACTGCACCTAGAAATCCTGTTCATTAAAGTTATGAACAGAATCAGTGACATAGGGCAGCCCTGACGGAGTCCATCTCTCACTGGGAATAACATGATGGTAATCTGGTGGTTCTGATTTATTCATTTCAATTCAATTCAAAAATACTTTATTACTCCCAGGGGGAGACTGATTCAAGACCATTTTTTGATATTGGGGGCTTGATATAGTTTCAAGCATTTTTATTTAGATACATGTCATACACAGAGGCAAGTTGATGTGCTTTTCAAGTGCAAGAGAAAAAAATCTGTAAAATCACAAAACTGTAGATTTTACAATGACATATATTGCATAAATAATATTTAAAAGACAATGCAAGCTTAAAAGGCAAGTATTTACAGCACAGAAGATGCAGCATAAGAAGAGATAACACAATGCAGATAAATAGATCAAAGTTTTCAATTTTTATCAAAAAGTCAAGAGTTGAAGACAAAAAGAAGAGGATTCCTTTTGTGTGCAGCATAGTAGTAAAAAGTAGGTTCTCCCCTGGTTGGTTATGACTCTGGGCTACTGCTTCTTATGGATCCCAGGGCCCTGCTGTGTGTGTGTTTAAATTATTTCCAAATGAACTCAACAGTACAAACCAATCAAGTCAATCAAGTTGACATGAAACCCAAAATGCAGGTTTTCATTCAACACTGTGAAAATAGGATTTCATCCAGTAGGGGTCGCTGCAGCCCCACTTGCTTTGCAGTAACCGCTGTTCCTGCACCTACCAACAGGGGTCGCTGCTTCCCAGCAGCTCGTTATCTCATCGGCAGACTGGTGGTAGAAGGCAGCGTCAACTGGCGGAGTGGACTCGCTCAGTTTAACTAGTAATCTTCTCCGCTATGGTCTTGACCAAATCATCGACAGAGCGTCCCATTTCCCACAGGGAGACAAACTTTGACGGCTAAAAACAAACCATGGTTCCGGGCGCAGTTAGCCCGCTGTTATAGGCGACACTGCGGAGGAGAAAGTAACGAGCACACAGAAAAGCCACAAAGAAGAAGCAGATTACGTTTTTTCACACTCTGGAAGGAAAGACGGCGGCATCCGGCCTGAAAAGAAGCTCCGAGGTCGGGGACCTCGGTCGGAGCGGAGTTAGTCGCTTCTGGTATGGGTCCTCATTATTTCCAGTTAATTTCTGTGAATTTAGCACAAGTTGGAGGCACTCTCCAATGCGGACATACTTCCTTTAGCCTGCGTTGACGATAGAGAAATGTTGACTTCACTGACTCGTTTTGAATGTAGGATTTCTGAGCTGTGTAGCGTGTCTTCCGTCTAAAACTACAGCGATGTTCATGGTTGGAGATTTCTGTCCTGGAGAGTTCATAGGTAAACATTAGTGTCAGCTTTGTTGTTTTCACACCACTGAGAGCTGAACAAACAGTCGGCGAGGGCGGCTGTCATTGAGCTGTTCGAGGCTTGATTGTAAAAGAGATCTGGCTGTGGCTGCTCCGCGTGTATCATCTTGCATTGCAGAAACCAAAACATTCAGTGACCCACATTTCTGAGAAGTTCCACCTTTTGGGTCCATGATGTCCATGATACTTGGACGACTGTCAGAGCTCACCTGCAGATTCAATCCGCCTGAGCTGCTGTATGAAGGCCCGGACAGGAAGGAGCCTGCAGGGGAACACTTTGGGGGAAGACTCCTATTATTTCTATCAATCTAATCATCTTGCTGTGAATTCCTGCACTCAGGCTTCCCTCGTGGAGGGAGCAAACCTGAATAATCAGCAGCATCTTTGAAAAAAGGACATTGCTGAGGACAAAACTCATGGAAATATACCCAAAAGCTTTATTGTTACATATGTATTCATATATAATCAATCATATGAGTCTGCTGGCTAAACAGTACTAGGCAAAAGTATTCCTTTTATTTTCGTCCTTTTTCCCGAATAACCAGTTTTTAAATAATCTGTGCTTATAAATTTTTAAGACTTTCT